>NW_006286246.1:3646586-3666834 GCF_000327345.1 Myotis davidii | reverse complement strand
CGGGGGCAGGCCCCTTTCTGCACCAGGTCAGCATGTGGAGGAGCGAGGCCTTTATCTTGGCCCGGCAACCGCCCGCTCACCCGGCCACATGGTCCCGGTGCTCTTGTCCACTCGCCACGCCCGCCTCCTCCGCTCGCCTGCCCCACTGGTGTCTTCTGCGAACGGCACGGGCACGCTGGCCAAGGCCCTTCCTGCCTCAGGCTGACCATGAGGTTCTCTGCCAGGCGCCCTCCCTCCCTCCCTCCCGCAGAGAACGCCTCCCGCTGAGCTAAGCAGCCTGCTCTCGACATCCTGTTCTCCACCTCGGCTCGCTTCTCTTCATCCACAGCATTTCCCACTCCACAGCCACTTGCTCCTTTATGATGTGTCGCCGCTGCACTGCGAGCTCCGTGGGGGCGGGGACTGCCCTCTGCGCCCACCGTGACACCCTCTTCCGAGCACAGCACCCACATACGGGGGCACCTGCCAAGTGGCTGTTGAACAAGTGGACACGCAAGCAGACAACCTACGAAGCAGCATAACCGAGGGCTCCAGAGAGTGCACGGGCAGTTGGAGGCGGGGAATGACTGGCTGACCACTTAGCTTCCCAGCCCCGGAGAGAAAACCAGTTTGATGTACTGGGACAGGAGTGGGCAAGGCCCGCATATCTGAGGGGTGGGGACCCAGAGGGAACGGCACTTATAGTTCCTCCCCACCAGAGAAGGAGGGGCTGTGCATGATTCAGAGGAGGGAGGGGAGTTCTGGTCAGCCGGCCTCTGCCCCCCACTGGTGAGGTGGAAAGGGAACCATGTGTCCACAGTGTAACCCATGCTCCAAGCAAGTTGTGATTTGCTGAAGAAGACCCTGAAGAGAGCAGGATACATAACAACAAAATATGACAAAGTGGAGCCTGGCCAGCGTGGCTCAGCCCTTGAACGTTGACCCACAAACCAGGAGGTCGAGGTTCGATTCCCGGTCAGGGCACATGCCCAGGTTGCAGGCTCAATTCCCTGTGTGGGGTGTGCAGGAGCCAGCCGATCGGTGATGTTCCTCTCTCATTGGTGTTTCTATCTCTCTATCCCTCTCCCTTCCTCTCTCTCTCTCTAGAAATCAATAAAAACACATTTTAAAAAAGAAAGAAAATGGAGTAATCTTTAGCCTGAAGAATGCCAAAGAGTAATGGTCATACAGGTGTTCTCTTTTCCAATAAGACAGTGTGCATTTACAGAGGCAATACGTGAAGTCAACAACTTGCCTTACAAATTATTCTCATCGTTCACCACCTACAAAATGTCATCAGCTTGTTGAATGAAAAAATGATCGCAAATGCTGCTAAGATTTGGTATGTTACTAATTCACATTCTTTTTTCTTAATTTTACTTTATTTTTTTAAGTATATTTTCATTGATTTCAGAGAGGAAGGGAGAAGGAGAGAGAGTTAGAAACATCAATGATGAGAGAGAATCATTGATCGGCTGCCACTGGGGATCAAGCCGCAACACGGGCCTGTGCCCTGACGGGGAATCGAACCGTGACCTCCTGGTTCCCAGGTCCACGCTCAACCCCTGGCCAGGCTCTTCCTTTTGTTTTGCGAGTCCGTTCATTAAAGCCGGGGACACTGAGACGGACGGGCTTGGAGCACAGCCGGCGGGAGCGTGGGCGGGTGCTTGGCTCTCTGGCCGAGTTCTAGGAAAGAAGGGAGCCTGGGCGGGGAGTCCAGGGACGGAGCAGCAGCAGGGAGAGCCTAGGTGGGGCTGCTTGGCTCTTTAGAAATGTTCTAGGAAAGAAGGGAGCCTGGGCGGGGCAGCCCTGGTTCACTGGGAAGTCAGAGAGAAGGGGCCTCAGGCAGGCTCAGGGTGAGCTGCTGCGGCCGATGCCAGTCTCGTGGGGACCCTCAGAGCTTGGGAGAAGCAGGCCTGAGCCGGGAGAGGCGCGGGCTGGCTCCAGGGAGGGAGACACACCTCAGGCCTTCCTCTCGAGGGTTTGAAGGCTGGGGTTCAGGGAGGTCTGAGAGGAGGGTCTCAGTGGAATGTTCATTATGCTGCTGGCCAACAGGAGGTTCCCTCACCTTCCTCTTGCCCTGGGTGTGGTGGCACAAATGACAGATTGGACTCCTGCTCTCTGTCTCCCTGAGCCTTAAGCTATTTACCCTCAGGTTGGGGAGGAGGAGTGTAAACCATTTATTCCTAAGTGTGCTGGTTCAGGGAGATTGGATTTTGTGACTTTGTGCTTGGCCGTTTAACCACCTGTCTCAGTTTCCCGATCCCCCTTGTCCTGGCTTCCTGGGCTGTCTCACTCCCTCCTCAGGGACTTCCATCCCCAAAATCTTTTAGGGGCGATGAGGGAGGCCGGCCGATCTTCAGTAACTGCTTCCTTCACTTTGTATTCTTTTTTTAAAAAAATATATTTTTATTGATTTCAGAGAGGAAGGAAGACAGAGGGAGAGAGAGTTACAAACATCCATGATGAGACAGAATCATTGATTGGCTGCCTCCTGCACGTCCCCCACTGGGGATCAAGCCCAGGACCCAGGCATGTGCCCTTGACTGGAATCGAACCTGGGACCCTTCAGTCCGCAGGCTGACGCTCTATCCACTGGGTCAAACCAACGGGGGCCACTTTTATTCTTATCGGAGGCTGAGTGCATGTTGGATGTGTCCAGCTCAGGGCCTGATATGTGGCCCTGTCCACTGTGGCCAGGTCATTGGTTTCCCTCTGGAAGACTCGATGGCATCAGCCTCTGACGGGTATGACATTACTCGAGTGACCGCTCTGGGCTGAGTGATGGAATGGAATCTGGGAATTTAATTATTCTGCGAGGCCTCATCATCGGTACATGTACAGTTTTTGGAAATGTTTAAAAAAATAACATGATACAAATGTGGAACTCCTAAGGACCATATCACCCAAGACTGGGGTGTGCTGCTTTAAATATTAGCTCCCCATAAAAGACCAGGCACCTTCTTACAACTCAATTTTTAAAAAGACAACCCAATCAAAAAATGGGCAAAGGATCTGGATAGACATTTCTCCAAGGAAGTTACACAAATGGCCAAGGAGCTCATGAAAAGGCCCTCGAGGTCATTAGTCATTAGAGAAATGCACCTCAAAACTGCAAGATACCATTTCCTACTCATTAGAATGGCTGCAACCAAACTGAGATAAGTCCTAGACAGTTTGGCTAAGTGGATAGAGCCTCCGCCTGCAGACTGAAGGGTCCCAGGTTCGATTCCAGTCAAAGGCACATGCCTGGGTTGCGGACTTGATCCCCAAGAGGGGGCATGCAGGAGGCAGCCGATCCATGACTCTCTCTCATTGATGTTTCTATCTCTCCCTCTCCCTTCCTCTCTGAAATCAATAAAAATAAATAAATGCTTAGTGTCAGCATCACTCTAAAAAAGAAAAGGTGAGATAACAGCAGGTGTCGGCAAGGGTGTGGAGAAACTGGGCCCCTCCTAACACTTCCCCGTGGGAATATAAATGGTGTAGCGCTTTGGAAAACAGTCTGCCAGTTCTTAAAACGATTTCCAGCAATTTTCCTCTTAAGTATATACCCAAGAGAAATGAAAACAGTTGTCCACATAAACATCCGTGCTTAGCTCTGCCGGTTAAGCATCGCCCCAGGAACCAAGAAGTCACCCACTGATTCCTGGTCAAGGCACATGCCCAGGTTGCGGGCTCGATCCCCAGTAGGGTGCTGGCAGGAAGCAGCCAATCTATGATGTTTCTCTCTCATCGATGTTTCTATCTCCCCTCCTCTCTCTCTCTAAAAACCAATTAAAAATATTTTTAAAAACTCATGTTTATAGCAGCTTTACTCATGATAGTCAATTGGTGGAAATAACCCAAATTTTCATCAACTAACAAATGGCTAAATAAAATATGGTATATTCATAAAATGGAATATTATTCAGCCACAAAAATGAATGAAATACTGACACATACTAGCACATGGATGAAGCATGAAACTATTGTGCTAAGTGAAAGAAGCCAGACACGGAAGGCCACATATTATATCATCCCACTTATATGAAAAGTCTAGAAAGAGGATATGTATAGAAAGAATAGATTAATGATGGCTTAAGGATGGGCAGGGGCTGGAGAGGGGCATGGGGATGGTGGCTAAGGTGTATGGGATTTCTTTTTGAGGTGATGATTATAATAAACATTTTTAAATAGGCAAATTGTGCGGTATGTGAGTTATATCTCCATAAGTTATATCTCAATAACAACAATCTCCATTACTGTTATTTCAATAATGATAATAACAATAAAGACCAGGCATGTACCCAATGCAGAACATACCTATTCTGGATAAAGCAAGGTACCTTTGTATTATACCAGTGGAACTCATAGGTGACTATGCATATAAGAGGAACCCAATAAAATAGTTGATAAATGAATGAATGAGAAAGTAACATTCCAATGAGTGAGTGTCTTCTATTCTCCCAGAGCACAGAGTGAGGAAAAAGGGATAAGTACCAGGAGGAAGCTGTGAGGTCAGGTGTCTGGCGAAGTGGCCTGGCATGAACCATTGGGCCATGCGGTAGAATGATCTGTTATGGCCTGTTCGTTATGAAGCTGAAAATCAAGCCAATCCAGCGAACCTTTCTCTGGTGAGAATCAAGTAATGTCGCCCAGCATTTACTCTCACCTGCCCTCTAGCACGCTTCATTAGCTGTGGCAAATGGCAAGTCAGGAGCATCAAAGAATCCACAACCTAGTGAGGGAGGCAAAAGTAACACCCCCTGAGAGGTTACATAATAAGGTCCCGCCTGTTATTATCATCCTTAACGTTTTGGGGATGATGACACCTTCCTCTTCCCTTTCTACTCTTCTCCACCCTTAGTGATTGTGTGCTTTTGGCATTTTAAGTGAGTTAAAATTCACTGCATTTTGAGAATTCCATATTTCTGAGAGAGACACCTTGACTTATCTAAACAATTAAGGCTAGAGCACAGCCGGCACGGTTCAGTGGCTGAGATTTGACCTCTGATCCAAGAGGTCACGGTTCGATTCCGGTCAGGGCACATGCCCAGGTTGTGAGCTTGATCCCCATTGTGGGGCATGCAGGAGGCAGCCAATCAATGCTTATCTCTCATCACTGATGTCTCTCTCTCTCTCTCTCTCTTCCTTTCTCTCTCCCTCTCTAAAATCAAGAAAAACATATTTGTAAAAAATTGGGTCTAGAAACTCTAAAACAGGGTGGGGGTGTATGATGCACAGAGAGGGTGCCTGACGAAGACGCCACATGACTTGTGGGAGAGTTTACTTTAGAGCACATGCCTCACTCACTAATGGAAAAGGAAGGATCAGACAAGGCATCCGATAAAAGCTCCGCCCCCAGTGCTGACAAGCACATGGTGTTAGTTTTGGAGATGGCCCAGTTACTCCTCACCAGACCTGTTGGGCCAGAAGGAACCACAGTTCTTCCTGCTTCTGCTCTTGTTAGTGAGAGAGGAGGACCTACGCTTGCTACAGCACACTTAGGGGCGTCCTTTAAAAGGAGCGCAGCTGGGCCGGGCCTGCGGGCCTGTGTACCAGGAGGTCACAGTTCAGTTCCCAGTCAGGGCACGTGCCCGGGTTGTGGGCTCGATCCCCAGTGGCAGCCTATCAATGAGTCTCTCTCATTGATGTTTCTATCTCTCTTTCCTTCTCCCTTCTTCTCTGAAATCAACAAAAAAAAAGAAAAACAAAAGAAAATAATTCCTATTAAATAAAAATTTAAAAAAAGGAGCGCAGCTGTGTCCCAGTTCTGAGTCCAAACCACAGCCTCATGGTTCAACTCCCACCAACCAGGAAGCCAGACTCATTTTCTTGCAGCCGGAAGAACGTTGCACATGGAGCGCTCGGCCAGAGCTGGGTGAGTGGATGCAGAGGATCCTGGGTCTGTGGGGAGAGAGGCCCTGGTTCCCAGAGAAGGTGCCTCCACCAGGTGTCCTTGTGTCAAGAGATGAGTAATTGACCCTGGTTTTCGGGAGGGTCTGCCCTTCCCCCATGAGGGAAGGGAAGGAAGAGAAGATCTGCACACTGAAGGTCCACAGGCCGTCCCCTGGCGTTCCCAACCCAGGAGGTGAGTGGCGGGGTCACCCCCAGGCCCACGGCGGGTGGCGTGGACCAGCAGAGGTGCCGGCTGAGGAGAGGAGAATCTAGAATGGATAGAAGAGGAGGGAGACGAAGAACAGCAAGCGGCCTCAAGACTACCTGCAGCCAGGGGACCAATCTTACTCTTGTTACGTTTCCCCAAGAGAAGAGACTGACCAGAAGCCTGGAGGAGCTGTTTCCAGATGAACAGCGGTGAGAAGCCTCTGCACGGAGAGGTAATAGGACTGTCCACGTTCCCTCTTCACAGCCGAGGTTCCATCCCCCGGGTGCAGCACTGTGTCTCCGGGAGGCTCACACTGTGCTCTTCTCCAGGTGTGGTCCTCACCAAAGGGAGCTGCCCTACCCCACGTAACATCCCTCTGGGGAGCGGCAGGGAGAGGGGCAGCCCACACCCAGCGATGCATCGCTGCGGAGATGCAAAGGCTCTGTCCTCAACCTCACTAGGACACGGGTATGTGTCCTGGTAAACATGTTACAACTGGTTCTCTGGGGGGAAGCCCTGGTTTGTAATGTTAGGAGGTTTCAAGCTCCCACCATGGCCAATGTCAAGATCAAGCTGCCATCACTGAGTGAGGGGCTGGGAGGAGACGCATGCCGTCCCTCCCAGAGCTGGCAGGAACCGGTCCACCCGCCACTGACAGCTCTCAAAGGGCCTTCACCATTCAGAACTCCCATGGGATCGGCTGAGACCTGCGGAAACCACAGCCCTGCTCCCTCCTCCCTCCGCCCACTCCTGCTCCCTCATGCCTTCCAGATGTCGATCCTGGACACGCCCCAGAACACCTGCTGGGACTCCCAGCTCCGCCCAGCTCCCAGGGAACCCCTGGCGCTGGCGTCCGTGGGCGCCTGTCCTCGGCTCTGCTTCCTTCTCATCTGCAGGCTTTCCCTGGGCCACTTCCCACCTCCGCTCCAGCCTTCAGAAACTTCCAGATTCCTGTGGAAGCTAAATAGCTCTCACTGGTGCTCAATATGCACAAACAAGCCCCTTATCTTCTCCTGGAACCTGCCCTTTCCTCTATGTTCTTTTTTTTAAAATATATTTTTATTGATTTCAGAGGAAGGGAAAGGGAGAGAGAGAGAAACGTCAATGATGAGGGAGAATCATGGATCGGCTACCTCCTGCACACCCCACACTGGGGATGGAGCCACAACCCGGGTATGTGCCCTGACCAGGAGTCAAACTGTGACCTCCTGGTTCATAGGTCGATGCTCAACCACTGAGCAACACCGGCCGGGCTCTTCTGTGTTTTTTCAGTCAGTGACCCCTTCCAGCAAATGGCTTAGAATGACCCGTAACAGCTTTGTCTCCTAAACGCCTGGCAATTCTCTAGCTCTGTCTCTGAAAACTGTCCCTTCCCTCAGGGTCCCTCCGTGTCCACTTTCCCCGGGTCCCTATCACCTCCTGCCTGGGCTGTCCTGAGGCCTCCAAGGTCTCTCCCCCTCTTTCTCTGTCTTCCTACACATACGTGTCTACACCAGCAATGTCCGGAGTGGGGCGGGCCTAGCAACCCAATAGGAAGAAGAAGAGGGTCGGGGACTACTCTCTTCACTAGTTAATCTGTCCCTTTTTCATAATACATGTGCTTTTACCGACTTCAGAAAGGAAGGGAGAGGGGGAGAGAAGTAGAAACATCAATGAGAGAGAATCATTGTCAGCTGCCTCCTGCACGCCCCCCACTGGAGATCGAGCCATGACTGGGAATCGAACCTGGGACCCTTCAGTTGGCAGGCCGACACTCTATCTACTGAGCCAAACTGGCTAGGGCTAGTCTGTCCCTTTTAATACATGCCTGCCCTAGCCGGTTTGGTTCAGTGGATAGAGCGTTGGCCCGTGGTCCTGGGTTTGATTCCGATCAAGGGCATGTATTGTGGTTACAGGCTCTTCTGTGGCCTGGCCCTGGTCAGGCGCGTGCAGGAGGCAAGCAATGGATGTGTTTCTCTCATGTCGATGTTTCTTTCTATCTTTTCCTCCTTCTTCCACTCTCTCTAAAAACCAATGGGAAAATATCCTTGGGTGAGGATTAAAAAAAAAAATACATGCCTTATGCTGTCCATGCTACATCCACAAATGCTTATGACTTATAGAGAAACTAGAGGCCTAGGTGCACGAATTTGTGCACAGGTGGGGTCAGGGCCAGCGGGGGAGAGGGACCACGGCCGGTTGGCGGGCCAGCCCCACCCCCTGGTCGAACTCTGGTTGAACTCCCGGTGGAGGAAACAATTTGCATATTACCCTTTTATTATAAAGAAATGCTTTCAGTGAAAAGCACACTCACTTCTCACTTCTGCTCTCATTAGATTTCAGTGGTGCACGGTCAGAACAGTTTGCAGGTCACGGCTCTCCACCACTAACCCAGGGCCCTTTCTGCCACACAAACCCTGCGATGTCCCTCCTGCATTTGGTGCTCCCCGGGCTCAAATGCCCCCCCACTCATTGGACCTGCGCAGTTGCCCATGCTGTCATCAGCTTCTTCCCCTGGTGACCCAGACCTCCGCATGTGACGCACGCTTCTTTTCTCCTTGTAACATAGATATTCAGGTAATTGTCTGCATGGCTTACAACAGAGACTGTATGTATAGTCCCCCCCGCCCCCCCTCCCCGCCCTCCAGACCAGCACTGTTCCTTGAGGATAGGAAGACAAAGGTTGAATGAATATTTTCAGAATCAGACACCTCAAAGATTCACCTTAATGATGGACTTTGCACCTAAATCATCTATGTTTCATGGAGAGTGCAATGGTGGACACGAAGACACAGCGTAGGATTAAACACATCCTGGTAGGCTTCCCTACCAGGCCTCTGTCACAAAAACCAGTCCCAGGAGGACATCACCACCAGGTGGCAGAATGGCATTGCTCTTCCATCAGTATTGCCCAGCTTCACATTCTCTTCCAAATCCTTACTAGCCCACCCAGCACGCTACGGCTACCATCGCTCGCGTCAATGGCCCCGGAAGGAAGTGGGGTGGCGCAGATTCTACTCCTGGGTCGTCTTCAGCCCTTTCTGCTCAGCCTGGACCTTGGCAAAGGACACAGGCAGGGCCACCCCTGAGCCCATGTGCCAGGGGATGCAGACTCAGCAGATCTGGTCTCCTGCACACAGAGGCCTGAGGCCGCCATCCCAGCTTCATGCCTGTGGGGTCCGTGTGCCAGCGTGGCTTCTACTGGCAATGCCCGGTCTGCACCAGGCACCTCCTCCGAGGCCCCAGAGAGCCAGGTGGACGCTAACATTTGGAGATGTGAGCAAAGGGTGCCCCTGCCTGTCACTGTGCCTGGAAGCCCCCCACATTCAACCGGGGGTGCCCACCTGTGTGGTGTATCGTGGGCTCTCTGCATCGGGCAGAATGCCGACAGCAGAGCCCGCCCCTGCCACTGTGGTTTCAGGGCCCAGGGATGGCTTTTTGTTTTGTTGGTGTTTTTGGCAGATGCCCTCACCCTTCTACCTGGAGACTGGACAGAGTCCAAGGTGGGCGTCTCTGGAGAGGAGCCTTCAGGGAGTAGATCATGCCGGGGCTGGGGCCTTGGCCTCTCCATCCCTTGGAACCCCCAGATCATTTGGGGGAGATGAGGTCAGAAGGACCGAATGCCCCCTTTCCTGGTGGAGCCTGGAGGCACCAGGAGCCCAGCAGGGCAGACAGGGCCCCGCCCTCCAGCATGGCACAGTACTTATCAACCTACTGAAGGCTCACCGAGTCCCGGGACGGTGAGCAGTTCTAACCTGTCCGATTTCACACCCGCCCGATGAGTTAAATTATTTGATTCCCGTTCTTCTCACATGTGAGAATGAAGCGTCCGCCTCACTCAGAGATGCTGAGCAGGACTTCACACCCAAGAAGTAGGCTCCCACTCCTAACTTCTGTGCCAACCGCTGCCCTGCGTGGGCACGGAGGAAGCAGAGAGTGGGCCTGCCGGGGCCTGAGATAGGACTCTTCTGTGAGCCCCATGGATTGCCCCCCGAGGGCCAGTCGAGACATTTGAGTAGGCCTCAGCCGGGGTGAGGCTCAGCCCCCCACTGCCACCAGGGCCCTAGTAAACCCTCCGCAACTAGGAAGTTATTCTGAGGAAAGGCTCCAGTCAAATTGATTGATCTCTACTCTCCAATGAATTGACGGCTCAAAGTAGAAACTAAACTCAATACCAGAAAAGCAGAGAGAAAATCCGACTTCCTGCACATCTGACTGGGTGGACTGAGATTCATACCCAGTAGAATGAGGGAAAGAAAGGACTCAACACATTGAGTATATTCTCTAGCCCAGACCTTCAACATCAATACACGAATCCTCCCCACAGTCCGCAAGGGATTCAGAATCTCCCCTCTCCCCGCAGTGACGGAGGACACCCAGGATCAGAGAGGTCAAGGACTAGCCCTGCTAGGGGTAGCTCAGTGGTAGAGCATCATCCCCTGCACCCAGAGGTCACTGTTTTGATTTCCAGTCAAGGCACATGGCTTGGTTTCGGGCTCAATCCCCAGTAGGGGGTGTGCAGGAGACAACTGCTATATATTTCTCTCTCCCCGCCTTCCTCTCTCTCCAAAATCAATAAAAACATTTCTTTTAAAAAAAAAGAGGTGAAGGCCTGCAAAGGCAATAGCCAGTGTGTGGTGGAGCCAGGATTCAAATCCAGCTTTGCCCAGTGCAAACTCACAGGGTGCCCCCACCACGCCCCGAGGCCTTGACTGTGCAGGCCACTTCCCCAAGGCTGCCATCTGACAGGGGAGGACACAGCTCAGGGAGGAAGTGAAGGCTCCTGGACACGCCAACCAGCCTGCTCTTCTCTATCCCCTCACTCAGCCCCTTCCCGGAAAATGCACGAGGTTCTAGAATCTTCTCTCCTTTGGGAAGGATGACTCCTTTTGGTTTGCAGCTTTTGGCACCACCTTATCTCTCGATTTTGAGAAAGGGAGCTTTGCTGCAAAGCGCTTGGCAGCAGCTCTGTTAGGGGGATTTTGGAAATTCAAATGGCTTTATTGAGGTATCATTGTCATGCAATAAACTGCATATCGACGTACAAGAAACTGGCCATATAAAGCAGCCATCAGCGCGGTCAAGATCCTGAAAAAATCCACCCTCCAGAAGTTTCCTGTGCCTCTCCTTGGTGATCCCACCCTTCCTCCCCCCAAACAACCTCCGCTCTGCTTTCTGTCACTAGATGCGCTTGCATCTTCTAGGTTTTACTATAAATGGGATCATGTAGCATGAGCTTCTCTTTGTCTGCATTCTTTCACTCGCTGTAATTATTTTGAGATTTATCGGTGCTGTTGCCTGGATCAACACTTCATTCCTTTTTATTGCTGCGTAATGTTCTGTTGTACCACTTGCTTGCTTATCCACTCACGTGCTGATGGAAGTTTGGGCTGGGTGCTAGGAACATTAGTGTACGTGTCTTTTTTATATTTTTTAAGTTTTATATTTTTATTATTTTTAAATATATTTTATTAATGTTTTACAGAGAGGATGGGAGAGATAGAGAGTCAGAAACATCGATCAGCTGCCTCCTGCACACCTCCTACTGGGGATGTGCCCGCAACCGAGGTACATGCCCTTGACCAGGATCAAACCTGGGACCTTTCATTCCACAGGCCGACGCTCTATCCGCTAAGCCAGAATGGTTAGGGTAGTGTAGTGTCTTTGAACACATGTCTTCTTTTTTCCTAGGAGCAGGCTGGCCAGATATATGGTAGGTATATGTCTAATTTTTTAACATCCTACTAAACTGTTTTTAGAAATGGGTGCACCATTGTACATTTCCACCAGCAGAGTCTGAGAGTTCGGCTTTTTCCACACCCTTCCCAACATTGGGTGTGGTCAGTCTTTAAATGTGAGCCTTTGTCATAAGTGTGTAGTGTTACCTCACTGTGGTTGTAATTTGCATTTCCCTAATTAATGATGATGAGCATCTTTCTGTGTGCTTATTTGCCATCCTTATATCTTCCATCTACCTAGCTCATTTCTGCCCATTTTAAAATTAAGTTGTTTATTGCTGAGTTTTGAGACTTCTTTATATATCCTGGATACCAGTTGTTTTGTTAGGGGCAAAAATAGAATATAGGGGACCAGCGATAGTTATAAGACATGTGCATCATGCTCTGTTTATAGTGGTTGTTTAGTTCTGATGTTAAAAAGGACATTCTAACCTGGCTGGGAGTTGTATGCCCCGGGGACCTGGGTGTCGACCTTGGACCTGGGAGTCAACCCTGGAATACAGTCCATTCTCATTCAAGAGCTGCCTATGATCATGGAGAGATGAACAACCTGTTGCCCAAACAATGGAGTCCCGCCCCAGCTCACATTGCCTACTTCCCCTGGTAATCTTTGTCCTTCTACCCAACAGAAGCAGCTGGCTGATGGGAGTGGCAGAGCAGATGGGTGGATGACCTGCTGCTCTCGCGCTGCCGGCAGGACTGGAATAAACGCTCAGATGATTCAACCCTGTCTCTGCTTCGTTGGCCAAGTACCTGGTAGTGACAGGCTGCCCGGACCCCTTGGTTGTCCGGTTACAAATTTCACATAAAAGCTTTGCAAACATGTCCTCCCTGCCTATGGCTTTTCTTTTCATTCTCTTTACGGAACCGTCCAAAGAGCAGTTTTTCATTTTGAGGAAGCACAATTGATCAATTTGCTATTTTACGGGCTGTGTGGTTGGTGTTGTGTGTAAGAAAGCTCTGCCCAAGCCGAGGTAGCAGGCTTTCTGTTATGCTTTCTCCTACAAGTTGTACAGTTCTAGGTTTTACATTTAGGTCTAGATCTAATTTGAGATAATTTTTGTATGTGGCGCACGTTATACACGCTAGTTCTTTTTTTGCATGTGGATACACAATTTTTCCAGAACCATTTGTTGGAAAGACTATTTTTCCCGTCTCATTGCCTTTGCACCTTTGGCAAACATCAGTTGTCCTCGTAGGCCTGGGTTTACCTCTGGGCTCCCTATTCTGTCCCATTGACCTATTGGTCTATCCTTAGGCCATGCCTCACTGTTTTGATTTCAGTAGGGAGTCTGAGGAGAGAGGAGAAGCTTAGGAAATGGCCCGAGGTCCATTGTCCTAGCCTAGAGTCTGTATGTCCCTCCTCCCTTCGCAGGACAAGGACAGCTCGCAGCCTCTTCCCACAGCTCAGTTCAGCTTGGCCTACCTCTTGTTCCAACAGTCTTAGGACCGCTGCCACTCAGACTGTAGCAGAGAGCATTCCGGGCCTGTGTTTGCACCTCACTCCCCACACCAGCGCCTGAACCAAGCGGAAAGCAAATAAAGCGAATACCGCCTGCAGCCACTCCCCGGGGCAGGGAGACGTGCCCTCCCGCAGAAACCGGGGCTGTCGGGGTTCCCAGCACAGCGGACAGTGTGGACACTTCCTGGAGATTCTGCAAAGTCCTGCAGGGAGGGAGCCTGAATTGAACAGTAAAGTGAAATTGGAGGCTGCTCAAGGGTTCATGGCACGGACTCTCTTTTGTTCTCTTCCCTCTTCCAGCCTCGCTCCCAGCCCCTCTGCTTTGAACATTGTGGCCAGTTCTGAGGGCCCCGGGGAGGAGATGCTGGGAACTGAGGTCCGCCTCCCAGCATCTGTGACACCTCCCCAGACCCACCATTGGCTCTCAAAGGGCAAGTCAGGAACCAAGTTAAATAGCCCGCCACTGGGCAAAGTCTGCTGCGCTGTAGAGTGCAGTGTTATGCTGGCATTAAAAGCTATGCTTCTACGCGTAATCATTTAAAAATATATACAGTGTTTTGTGCAGAGGTTAGGTCGCTGCTTTTATGATTATATTTGACATTTTCATGCCTGAAAAGAAAATTTCCATGGGACCAAAGACCTAGCTGGTCCTGGTAGATGCTGAACAGTGTACACTGTGGGTTACACGGCTTCCTAAACCAAGTCAAGCAAAGCCAAGGAACTCTTTGGCCAAGATTTCCTGTATTCTTCTTGTGAAAAAAAGAAAAAAGAGAAAAGAAATTATCCATCCAGCTGGTGTTGCTCAGTGGTTGAGCATCAAGCCATGAACCAAGAGGTCACCAGTTCGATTCCTGGTCAGGGCACATGCCCAGGTTGCAGGCTCAATCCCCAGTGGAAGAAGTACAGGAGGCAGCCAATTGATGATGTTTCTCAGCAGTCTTTCTATCTTTCTATCCTTCTCCCTTCCTCTCTTTCTAAAATAAATAAGAATATGTGTGTGTGTGTGTGTGTGTGTGTGTGTATTATTTAATTATCCTTCCGAAATCTATTTAAAGACATAGGAAAACCAGATTATTTAATTTAAGGTGTAAAAGCTGAATGCAAAACAGTAATGATGTTAATTATTATTTATAAATATATCATTAAAAAATGAAGTATATGAAAATGTGGTTATCTCTCATATGGGTCATTTTTTAATTTTTCTACTTTCCAGATCCTCTGTAATAAGCACTTAATATCTTTTAACTTTAGAAAAAGATAAACATTAAGTGGACACACTTCAGTGGCTGCCAGCCATGGGGAGCATGTGGGACCACCTGGGACTCTGCCAGGAAAAGTAAGGACGTAGACGTGGCTGAGAAGATGCAACTATTTTTGTTACTGTTGCTATGGTTACCTGGGCCCTTGCTTCCCTTTCCATGCTGGTGTGGTGTGGACGAGCAAGGGTGACAGAGAGTTCACGTGAAACATAAAACTCCCAGCTCATTGCCATCGCCGCACAGAGAACACTCCAGAATTAAGAAAAGCATGGTTAACTATTAAGACGTGCACTAATTTGAGACCTTCCTTTTTTCCCTCCATAGCTGCAATAAAAATGGACAGAGCTGGATCCCGTGTGTTGGCCTAAGAAGATGCCCATGTCATTTTCTTCTTCTTCACACCAGGCGTGGACTGTTAGCTCACAACCCACTGGTGCCAACTCAACGTTTCATGTTTTACTGATAGTCTAACTAAACATACCTTTCAGCCACTTAGAGCCTACCCACTTCCTATACTAGTAACCTATAAAGCTGCACCAAACGTTTCTGAGCCACAGATAAGACACACCCTGTAGCTATTGACCAAGGTTCTCCAGAGAAACAGAACCAATAAAAGATGATCGGTAGGAAGATAGAGATAGAGATAGAGATAGAGATAGAGATAGAGATAGAGATAGAGATAGAGGTAGGGGTAGGGGTAGAGGTAGAGATATAGATAGGTAGATAAATTTTAAGAAATTGGCTCATGCAGTTATGGAGGCTGACAAGTCCCAAGATTTGTAGTTGACAAGCTGGAGACCCAGGAGAGCAGATGGAGTAAGTTTCCGTTTAAGTCCAAGTCCAAAGGCAGGAAGAAGACCAATTCCCAGCTTGAAGACAGTCAGTCAGGCAGAAAGAGTACATTTCCCCTCACTTAGCCTCATTTTTTAAAAAAATTCAGGCTTTCAACGAATTGGATGAGGCCCACCCACATTTACTCGGTCTACCAATTCAAGTGCTGGTCTCATCCAGAAAAACCTTCCCAGACACACCCAGACTCATGTTCAACCAAACATCTGGGCTCCCTTGGCCCAGTCAAGTTGACACAAAATTAACTATCATGACTCCAAACTGATGCTGCCCTTGGGAGCTCTCTAACCCAGAGACTCCCCACCCTGCGGCTGAGTGACATCACCTGGACATGTAAACCCCCTTGAGTCCCCTCAGTCCAGAGAATTCCCATGCCCTCTTCCCCTTTGGGGTGGGGATCCCTGCCTGTGTACACGCTCTGAAAGGTCTACTGCTGTGAGGGACTTCCCCTTGTATGCAAAAAAGCTGTTGTGCAACACTGCCACCTGGTGGTCCTGTCTCTTCCTTGGTCAGCCTCAAAACCCTCCCAGTGACCGCAATAATCCTCATTGTGTTATGGAAGAAGGCTCTTAGGACCCTGCCTGCCCCTGTCCCAACTCCTGGGAAGGGAGTGATCACCTTCAAATCACCAAGTTCTCTGCATCAAATCTGTCCTCAAGCCCTTGACTTTCTTATCCCTAGCCCAAGGAATTCTGGGAGGGAGGGTATGTCCAGGAGAAGCAGGCAGGGAGAATAGTGTCCTGTCTCCATCTTCTGAGCTCTCAGCCACATCTGCAAAGTCAGAACTTAGACTCCTCTGGGACCTTTAGTGTCCCCAGCATGGAAACCGTGATGATGCTTGCCACCGGCCCTCTATGACCTTCCATAAGAACAACATTAAACCATAAAACTCAAACCTTGTACTAGTATGTGTGCTGAATTAAAAATAACTTCTAGCCCTAGCCGGTTTGGGTCCATAGATAGAGTGTTGGCCTGCAAATGGAAGAGTCCTGGGTTCAGTTCCAGTCAAGGGCACATACCCGGATTATGGGCTCAAACCCCAGTAGAAGTTTGAGTTTGAGTTTGTGCAGGAGGAAGCCAATCAATTAATCTCTCTCATCATTGATGTTTCCCTCTCCCTTCCTCTCTGAGATCAATAAAAATATTTTTTTAAAAAGAATTACCTTAAGAAATAGTTTCTAGATTTTTTCTGTGTGCAAAATGCTAAGTAAGTTTGTTGAAAATAAATATTTTGCTTTGTTTTTTAAAAATATGTTTTTATTGATATTGGGGGGTGGGGAAAGGCGAGAAGGGGAAAGGGACAGAGAGATGGAAACATCGATGAGAGAGAAACACGCCCCCTACTAAAGAGAAGCATATGCCCTGATCAGGGATCAAACCAGCGATGTCTTGGTTCATGGGTCAACACTCAACCACTGAGCAACACTGGCTGGGCTTGCTTTGTTTTTGATCCATCTTGTTGGTACATTTCGCCTAAGGAGCTATCCTGCACTGCTTACACTCAAGCGTGCTACAAATACAGGCTCTCAGAACCAGGGTCACGCCACTTACGCTTAGCACAGTGCATGGCTGTAGAAGACAGTCAATGTTTGAATTGATTTGAATCAATAAGGTAGAGAATTGCAATGACCATTTTAAAGTCACATATTACGGAGGGCTACGTTTCTCTTCCAGCTGACCTCAAGCAATTAAATTCTGTGATATGGAGAGTACTGTACTATATGTCGTGTTTCTTTATTAACAAGAAAAGTTTTGGGAAAAAATCAAAAGGAAAAAAATCTTCATGTATAATCCAAGAAAAAATAATTTTGACTTTATTAATAACGGAATTTATTAAAATTAATAGCGTTTGCTATATGAAATGTCAAGAAAGTAAGACAAGCCACAGACTGGGAGAAAATGTTTACAAAAGACACATCTTGTAAAGGATTGTTATCCAAAATATACAAAAAAAAACAACAACAACTCTTAAAACTCAACAATAGTAAAACAACCTGATTAAAAAATCAGCCAAATACCTTAATAGACACCTCACCAAAGAAGATATGCAGATGGAAAATAAGATATGAAAAGATGCTCCACATCATATGGCATCAGGAAAATACAAATTAAAACAATGAGATAGGGGATTAAAAATGGCGGCAGGGTAAGCAGATGCTGCACGGACATGCTCCCAGGAACAAACTGAAAATACAACTAAAATACAGAAAAACTTCCTGAATAATCAACAGAAAACTCACAGGAGAGGACCCTGATACCCAAGGATAAGAAGTGGAGACTGCATAGAGACTGGTAGAAGGGGCGGAGGTGCAAAAGGGCTGGTGGGTGCCCACAGATAGCAACTGAAGTCCCAGAGAGATATCTCAGCTTTGGGCGTTTGCCACTGAGAACTCTGGGATCTAATCTCCAAGCTGCCCCCCCCCCAACCCAGCAGAGAGCACCACAACTGAGAAGGGTACCCACATAACATCTGGCTGTGAAAAGTGATGGGGTTGCTGTCTGCCAAGAAGTGACTAAAAATTCAGGCACCCTCTTAAAGGGCCAATGCACAAAATTCCCTGTGAAGCCACCTTGTGCTCTGGCACAGGGAGGGTGAAGTGGACTGGAGCTGTTTGAGCAGAAGTCAAGACTGGGGACTCAGGGGTTAGAGATCAGAAGGCAGACACCCCCAGTTTCCTGGCCTGAGCCATTCCCTCATGTAGCGGAGGACATCTTTCCCACAGAGATATCTGCCTTGCCTGAGGGGAAGACAGGTGGCATACCCTATTGGAAAACACCTTGCCTTGAGGCCACTTAAGAGACTAAAAATAACTATTTGCCTCCAGGCAGAAGCAACTGCCCCACCCTGCTGAAAAAATACTCTCCCACACCTGAGAATGATGCCTGGGGGGCAATTCAAGTCAGAATCCCATCAGTCTGTAGGCAGAGGTGGTCTCTGAAGGCTTTGAGTCTTTGCCTGATCTAATTAGTCAGAAACAGCCTTTAACACTATCCTGCACTAGGGATTGAGAGGTGTAGAGGATCTACTTAATACAGAGTCACAAATCCAAACAGACAGCCAAAATGAGGAGACAAAGAAACAACACCCAAATGAAAGAACAAGAGATTCTCCAGAAGAAGAGATAAATGAAGCAGAGATAAGAAATTTATCTGAAACAGAGTTCAGAGTAATGATGGTAAAGTTACTCAACAGCATGAAAAATGATATAGTAACTATGAAAAAAGAAGTCTGAGCTAAAGAATGACATAACACTCGCCCTGACCGGTTTGGCTCAGTGGATAGAGCGTCGGCCTGTGGACTCAAGGGTCCCGGGTTCGATTCCAATCAAGGGCATGTACCTTGGTTGCCGGCACATCTCCAGTGGGTGTGCAGGAGGCAGCTGATCGATGTTTCTCTCTCATCGATGTTTCTAACTCTCTCTCTCTCTCTCCCTTCCTCTCTGTAAAAAATCACAGGGTTGAAAAAAATCACTCAATTAGAGAACCAAAAAGAAAAAACAATTAAAAAACAGGAGGACAGCGTAAGGTAGTTGTGAGGAAACCTGAAACATAACAATACTCACATAACAGGGGAGCCAAGGAAGAAACGGAGCAAGAGAAGGTGTTTGAAGAAATAATGGCAGAAAACTTCCCTAACATGGTAAAAGAAAAAGTCATGTAAGTTCAAGAAGCGTAGAGAACCCCAAGCAAGAAGAACCCAAATAGGTCTACGCCCAGACACATCATAATTAAAATGCCAAAAATTAAAGACAAAGAGAGAATCTTAAAGGCAGCAAAAGAAAACTGTGTCCCTTAAGTTGCAAAAAAAAAGAGAAATGAAATAAAATGAAAAACTAACATTTAAGAAAAACAATCTTAATGAGCTTGGTGACTTAAAGATAAAATTAAATAAATAAATAAAAGATTACTATATCCAGCAAGGCTATCATTCAAAATTGATGGTCAAATAAAGAGCTTCCCAGAAAAAAAAAAAAAGGCTAAAGGAATACATCACCACCAAGCCGGCATTACAAGAAATGCTAAAGGGACTGCTGCAATGAAAAGAAGAGAAATGAAGAGAGAGAAACCTAGCCATACAGAATTAAAATGGCAATAAATAAGTACCTATCAATAATAACTCTAAATGTAAATGGATTAAATGCTCCAATCCAAAGGCACAGGGTAGCTGAATGGATACAAAAACATGACCCAACTATATGCTGTCTATAAGAGACTCACTCAGAACAAAAGACACACACACACACACACATACATACACACACACACAATGAGAGTGAAAGGATGGAAAAAAAATTTTCCATGCAAATGGAAAAGAAAAAAAGCTGGAGTAACAATTCTCATATCCGAAAAATAGACTTTAAAATGAAGGCCATCACAAGAGACAACAAAGGTCACTACATAATACTAAAGGGATTGATCCAACAAGAAGATGTATCCCTGATAAACATATATGCACCTAATATAGGAGCACCTAAATATATAAATTAACTTCTAGAGGACTTTAATGGAGAGATCAACAACAACAGTCATAGTAGGGAACTCTGCTGACTTCACTGGATGGATCATCCAGACAAAAACTTAACAAGTAAACAGAGACTCTAAAGGACACACTAGATCAGATGGATTTAATTGACATTTATAGAACATTTCACCCCAAAGCTGCAGAATATACATTCTTCACAATGATAGACCACATGTTAGGAGGCAAAACAAGTCTCTACAAGTCCAAGATTGAAATCATATCAAGCATCTTCTCAGATCACAGTGGAATGAAATTAGAAATCAACTCCAGTAAAAACACCCAAAAACATTCAAACACATGGAGGCTAAATAGCATGTTTTAAACAATGAATGGATTACCAATGAGATCAAGAAAGAAATCAAAACCTTCCTG
>NW_006286246.1:3634187-3646547 GCF_000327345.1 Myotis davidii | reverse complement strand
ACAGCAAAAGCAGTCCTAAGAGGGAAGTTCATAACACTACAGGGCATACCTCAAAAAACGAGAAAAATCTGCAGTAAACTATTTAATCCTACAACTTAAATAACTAGAAAGAGAACAACAAGAAAAGCCCAGCGTAAGTAGAAGGAAGGAAATAATAAAGATTAGAGCAGAAATAAATAACATAGAGACTGAAAAAAACAATACAAAAACATCAATGAAACCAAGAGCTGGTTCTTTGAAAGAATAAACAAAATTGATAAACCATTAGCCAGACTCATCAAGAAACAAAGAGAAAGGATCCAAAGAAATAAAATCAGAAATGAAAATGGAGAAATAACCATCGACATCACAGAAATACAAAGGATTGTAAGAAAATACTATGAACAGCTATGTGGATGAAATGGACAAATGCCTAGAAAAATATAATCTCCCAAAAATGAATCAGGAGGAATCAGAAAACCTGAATAGGCCAAAAACAACAGACGAAATAGAAGCCATAATCAAAAAACTCCCAGCAAACAAAAGCCCAAGTCCAGACAGCCTCACAGGGGAGTTTTACCAAACATTCAAAGAAGAACTAACACCTATCCTCCTCAAACTATTTCAGAAAATCCAAGAGGAAGGAACACTTCCAAACTCTTTTTATGAGTTCAGCATTATCCTAATTCCAAAACCAGATAAAGACACACAAAGAAAGAGAATTACAGGCCAATATCCCTGATGAACATCCATGCTAAAATCCTCAACAAAATATTAGCATGTCTCATCCAGCAATATATTAAAGAGATCCTATACCATGACCAAGTGGGATTTATTCCAGGGATGCAAGGCTGGTATAATATTTGCAAATAAATGTGATACATCACATACACAAATTGAAAGACAAAATCATATGATCATATCAATAGATGTAGAAAAAACATTTGACAAAATTCAACACCCATTTTAAAAAACAAAGCACTGGAAGTCCTAGCCACATCAATCATACAAGAAGAAGAGATAAAAGGCATCAAAATTGGAAAGGAGGAAGTAAAACTCTCATTATTCGCAGATGACATGATATCATACATAGAAAACCCTACAGACTCCACCAAAAAAAACCCAAATAGATTTAATAAATGAATTTGGCAATGTAGCAGGATACAAAATCAATACCCAGAAATCAATGGCTTTTTTATACACCAATAATGAACTCACAGAAAAAGAAACTAAACAACAATCCCATTTACCACTGCAACAAAAAAATTAAGATATTTAGGAATGAACTTAGCAAAAGAGGCAAAAGACCTGGGGTGGGGAGGGGGAAAAGGGGCGAGCTGGAGGGGATCAATGGGAGGGGGAATATATGTAATACTTACAACAATAAAGAATTAGTTAAAACAAAAAGTTAAATATGCCCTGGTGTTACTCTAGTGAATATGCTACATTACACACACACACACACAAAATCGAGAACGCTGACAACACCAAATGCTGACTCAGATGTGGAGCAACTCTCATTCATTGCTGGTGGGAATACAAATGATGCAGATACTTTGGAAGCTAGTTTGGTGGTTTCTTACAGAACTAAATGTACTCTTAACAGCCAATCTAGCAATTGTGCTCCTTGGTATTTACCCAAAAGAGCTGAATACTTACGTCTACACAAAAAGCTACACATGGATATTTACAGCAGCGTTATTCCTAATCACTAGAACTTGGAAGCAACCAAGTTGTTCTTAAGCAAGTGAGTGTATAAATAAACTGTGGTACATCCATATAGTGGAGTAGTAGTCAGTACTAAAAATAAATGAACTATCAAGCCATAAAAAGACATGAATTTTAAATGGATAGAGCGTTGATAGAAAGAAGCCAATCTGAAAAAACTCGGTACTATATGATTCCAACTATATGGCATTCTGGATAAAGCAAGTCGTGGCGACAGTAGAAAGACCAGTAACTGCCAGAAGTTGGAAGGCAGGGAGGCATCAGTAGGCAGAACACAGAGAATTCTTCGGGCAGTGAAAATACAGTAGTCCTCCCTATCTGTGGTTTTGCTTTCCATGGTTTCAATTATCCATGGTCAACCTCGG
The DNA here is from genome assembly GCF_000327345.1 of Myotis davidii. Classification (NCBI taxonomy): domain Eukaryota; kingdom Metazoa; phylum Chordata; class Mammalia; order Chiroptera; family Vespertilionidae; genus Myotis; species Myotis davidii. The sequence continues at coordinate 3,644,475 of NW_006286246.1, read as the reverse complement.
TCTAAATATATTAAGTGGAAAATTCTAAAAATAAAAAATTCATAAGTTTTCAATTAAGTGTGTTCTGAGGAGTGTGATGAAATGGTGTGCCTTCCTGCTCCATCCCCCTGTCTAGGGTTTCCAAGCTGGAGATACTCCGCACCCATTAGCTACTCAGTAGCTGCCTAGGGTACCACAGGACGGTTGTAGTATGCTCAGGTCACCCTTATTTTCCTTAGCAATGTCCCCAGAGTGCAAGAGAAGTGATGCTGGCTCGGATATGCCAGAGAGAAACCATCTAGAACTGCCTTTAATAAAAGAGTATGGATGAGTAGGAGGCAACCTGGTGTATAGAGTTTAGTACTACCCCTGGTTTCAGGCATCCGCTGGGGGTCTTGAAACATACCCCCTGCGGTCATGAGGGAGACTGTGCTCTGTAGGATTGACAGGTGCCATTATCGAATGACATGTCCAAACCCATGGCATATACAACACCAAAACTGAACTGCTATGTAAACTATGGACTTTGGGTGACTATGCTATGTCAGTGTTGGTTCATCAATTGTAACCAATGTACCCTCTGATGGGAGATGTGTGGGGAAGGGGGTATTTGAGCCATCTCTGTACCTCCCCCCCAGTTTCGTTGTGAACTTAAAACTACCTTAAAAAACAAAGTCCTAGCCCTAACCGGTTTGACTCAGTGGATAGAACATCGGCCTGCAGACTGAAGGGTCCCAGGTTCGATTCTGGTCAAGGGCATGTACCTTGGTTGCAGGCACATCCCCAGTGCAGCTAATCAATGTTTCTCTCTCATCGATGTTTCTAACTCTCTATCCCTCTCCCTTCCTCTCTGTGAAAAGTCAGTGGAATATATTTTTTAAAAATAAAAAAATAAAGTCCTAAAATTTTTTGTCTTAACCAAACATTTACCCGTAATATTTCTAAATTTAAGGAGATTTAAAACAAAAACAAAACCCTCAGGTCTTTGCCCTGGAGGGTGTGGCTCAGCTGGTTGGGCATCATCCTGTGCACAGAAAGGTTGCCGGTTGGATTCCCAGTCAGGGCACATGCCCAGGTGTCAGGCTCAATTTCCACCAGTAGGGGGCATGCAGGAGACAGCCGATCAATGTTTCACTCCCTCATCAATGTTTCTCTTTCTCCTTCTCTCTTCCTCTCTCTCTAAAGATCAATAAAAAAATTTTTTTTTTAAAACTCAGGTCTTTATTTGGTAGAAGGAGGCTGCACTTTTATATAATCTTTTCTGTTGCCAACATCCCATGTAAATTAACTCAAAGGTCAGAACTGTACATTAAAAATATGCTAAACCATGTTTTGGATCACTGAATGCACAGAAGGCAACTGGCTTCTGATCTTTCATTTGCCTTGTTATTCGGTAATGAATAAATACATTTAGAAGTATTCTTTTCCTCACAAAAATAGTATGCTAGAGGAATAGCTAATGGTCCTCATAAAAAGATGACAGACAGAACTAGTAAAATGCTATGTGCAGCATTTTCAGCAGAAAACTGGAGATTAATTTATTTGGCTCATCAAGCTCTGCCTATCTCTGAAAGCCAAGGCAACACCAAACTCCTGAATTCTTAAATGTCAAAACCCGGTGATTAAATGTCTTGATGGCTACAATCTGTGTGAGGCTATTCTCTGTGGAAATGTACTTGCTTCTTACAAATATATTCCCCATAACACTGAGCGGTTGGGATTTTCTGTCTGTTGGGAGTTACCTAACACAAACCAAGTCCCTGTGCGGGACCCCTGGAGGGGTGCACCCAGCGGGGGCACGAAGACCAGAGGTAGCGGAAGCCTTTCTACCTGCAGTTCAGCCTCCAATCAGCTCGGTCACCACTGGGTGACGGTAACGGAGCTCCACTCGCTGCCTCACGAGGTTGGCAGTGAACACCCTCCGGCGAGAGAACGTCCCCCAGAACTTCTCCGTTTTCCTAATCTGGGGTCTACGCACCCCAGCGCCTTTGGGTTGCAACTCATGTCATGGGTTTCTTTGGAAGCCCATGCGTCTAGTCATCTGCATTTAAAAATATTCTTCTAAGAAGTCTGTAGGCGTTGCCAGATCGGCAAAGAGCTCCGGACACACATTTCTCACATACAATGTCCAGAATCCAGCCAACCTTCCCCAGGCAGACCGAACAAACAGGACCAAAAGCGAAAATCGACGGCATTTCTGTAGCAGAATTAAAACAAAACAAAACCTCCGCCATCTGCAATAGCGACGAAACGAAAGGGTGCCTGAAATACATCTAGTAAAATGTGTGCAAGACCATTTCTCAGAAAATTATAAAACCTGTGTTAAAAGGTCCTTAAAAAAGACCTGTAAGTGAAAAAAATAATGTTTCCTATTCGTGTGTAAAAATATTTAATGTCATAAGGGCATAATTCTCCCCCAAAACTGGTCTATATAGTCTATTGTAAAAATGTGAAACAAAATTGCAACAAGGTTTTCACGCAGCCTGAGAAGATATTCTAAAATGTCCGTGGAATATCGATGTTTTAAAATGGTTAGTTCCTCAGAAGACCCCGAAACAGGCACACCCAGGGCTGCTTGGGAAAGGGGTACGCTGGGAAGGGTCCCCGGGGAAGACTGGAGGTGCCATGGAGAACATCCGGGAGTGTAAAGGGATGTGGGCAAAGCCCGGCAGCATGGGCTGCGTCACCCCAAATTAAGTGAGTGGGCGAGGGAACCCCCATGAGACACCCCGCTGTCTGTGCACAGTGATCAGGCGGGTGAGGTGATGAAGGGGAGACTTGCCGGGGAGATGGGAAGTTGCCCTCTGAGGCTCCAGGGGAGACTCCTTCCTGGCCTTCCTACCTCCTGGCGGCTGCTGGCAAGTCTGGCGTTTCCTGGCTGGTAGGCACATCGCCAACGTCCGCGTCTGCCTCACCGGCCGTGTAGTCACGTCTTCACGTGGCTGTCTTCCGGGACACGGGTCCTGGGATAGAGGGCTGGCCCCAATCCACCTCTTCAACAGCATGTAGGGCTCACTAGGCCTACAAGATGCCCTTTTTCCCTCGACCAGCGCACCGAGCCGCGTACGCAGGGAGGTGGGCGGCCCAGGCGCTGTGCAGCCCGAACCGCTCCCCCCACGGGCCTGCCGCACCTCGCACCTCGGACAGCACTGCTCTGGCTCCGGCCGCCCTGCTCCTGGCCCTGCCCGAGAGAAATCCTGGCACAGCGTGCTCAGAGACATGGACAGGAACTCTCAACAGCAACGCTTCCCGTCAAACAAACAAAAAACAAGAAACCTGGACACATTCCGGGGGCAAGAGAATCACCTGTGGGCTGTTAACACTGAGGAGTAAGGTTCAGCTGTGAAAAGAAACAAGCTACATGACACGCGACAGCGCAGGCGAAGCCCTCGACCTAACGCTGAGTGAAAAAACCAATTTGCAGCCTGTAAAACACGGACGGTCTCCCAGGGGGGCCCAGGGCCTCAGCCGGCCCAGCCACGTGGGGGTCGAGGTTTTATTCCTGGATGAAAAGGGACTGCAATGCAAAGTGAGAGAGAAGGAAACAGGTCAGATGGTGGGAAGGACGCTCTCCCTCTTGCAGGCAGTAACGTGCAGCTAGCGGTGAGTAACAAACAGGCCGCCCGTGAGCAAATGGTTTCACTCCCACCACCTGGGTCTAGTGAACTCTACTCGCTGATGGAGTCAGGACTGCCCCTTGCTGCTCATCAAACTTAAACCTATTCCAAGCACAGAATGAAGGGAACGGCCTTTCCCGAACGCCATGCTTGACGACACTCAGCATGAGCAAACCCACTTGCAGTGCTGTTTCCAGGAAGAAAGGCCTTTAATTGTCCTCTGGCAACTGTCCTGCCACCCCCTGGTTTAAGGAGACTCTAGGAGCCCTTGTCACTAGACCATCCTGTCACTAGGAGACCATGGGCCTTTCTGCCAGTTTTCCTCCCAAATCTTCCCAGGAAATTCAATTTGGTTGGAATAAGCAATTTGTGTAATTTAACATTGAAATGAGAACCATGGCCCAGGAAGAAAGACTAAACAATATGACGCTGAAAAACAAACAAACAAACAAAAAACAATTTGCAGACGGCAACATAGACCACGAGATAACTTACACAAAAGCACACGAGAATAAGCTGTGTGTTAGGTAGCACACGCGTGTGACATGGTACTAGCAAGAGGTGATACAGAGAAAATGTGAGCAGTGGCCGGGCAGGCGTGAGGAGGTTAAACCATGGACAGCACAGCTGCTTCGAATTGGCTGGCGCCTGAGCGGGGACCACAGAGGGGAAAGAGCTGCTTCATATATATACTCTTTTTATTGATTTCAGAGAGACGAAGGGAGAGAAACATCAATGATGAAAAGGAATCACTGAGTGGCTGCCACACTGGGGACTCAGCCCACAACCCGGGCATGTGCCCCAACTGGGAATCGTACCATGACCTCCTGGTTCACAGGTCGATGCTCAACCACTGGGCCACCCGGCCGGGCTCAAGCGGGCCTTTTGAGCAGAGTATGGTCAGCCCTCGCCGGCTTGGCTCAGCGGATAGAATGTGGGTCCCGGGTTTGATTCCGGTCAAGGACACATACCTCGGTTGCAGGCTTGATCCCTGGCCTTGACCCGGGCGAGTGTGGGAGACGACCAATCGATGCGTCTCTCTCACATTGATGTTTCTCTCTCTGTGTCTCTCCCCTCCCTCTACGCTCTCTAAAAAAGGAAAAAGAACAAGTACAGTCAGCCCTGTCATTCGCTGCAGAAGATATGGGAAGAGCAGGGCCATCGGATGTGACAATGTGCAAGTCACTTGATCCCTAGCTGAGCCAATTTCAATGTGGCGGGAGGGTCGCAATTCAGCTGACGGGTGTGAAGGGGGGAGTCGTGGTGGGGAAAGCACAGACAGGAGTGGGGCCCCTTTCCAGGAGAGAAGGGTGTCTGTGAGGGGGCAGAGGGGGAGGGGCTGGCCAGGGCTTCCTCACTGTTTGTGTTCAGATGGGAGCAACATGAGCCTGTGTCTGCGGCTCCCACCAGGCCAGCAGGTCGGGCCTGGGGCCGCAGCAGGAGCAGAACGTTCCTGTGCTCCCCTCCCGCTCCCTCCGCTTCGGGGGTGCCTCCAGGTGCAGCGTGAGGGTGCTGGGAGGCTGAGGCCTGGGGGGTGGCCCGGCAGCCAGCGAGCGCCTCCCTGCGAGCTGACACCTGACCGAAGCCTGAGGGAAGATGGTGGGTGTGTGGGGTTTGCCTTCGGAAGCAGCCGGGCTGGAGTTGCAGTGAGGCTCGGAGCGCAGCCCGGAGAGGAGAAGCTGAGGGCCAGTGGAGCTGACGCAGAGAGGGGGGCGAGCAGGGCTGGTGCAGATAAGGAGTGAGAGCAGCTGCCACGGCAAGACCGGGTGGTAATGACCAATGACCGTGGCTGTGGACCCACGCCTGGGAGCCATATTTCAAAGAACGTGAAGCATGCGGGGCCCGAAGGCCAGCGATGGCCGCTGCAGAGAGGGCAGGGTGGGGGGCAGGACCACGGGGCTCTCCAGGGGCCTCCGTGCCGCCAGTCCCAGAGCTGAGAGGCTGGGCTTGCCCCGCCCCTGCTCACCTGTCCTTGACCTGCCCTTGGCTGCCCTCAGGCCGGTCCTCGGCCTGGAGCCCCCTCCCCCTTTGACCTTTTGAAATCCTACTTTATGCAACCAAAGGGCACCTCCATGAAACACCCCTTTTCACCACGAGATGCGGTTTCACCTCCCTCTGGACGGCCACGCAGCTTTGTGTATGAGTCTCGGACGTGGATTTGCGTGCAGCTAGCGCGGTCGGTGCCTGTGTGGTCCTCCCCTCCTGCCCGGGCCCGCCTGCTCCCTTGGCCTGTTCACATCCTGGCGCTGGGGAGGGGCGGCCTCCATGAATATTTTAGCACGAATGCTACAGACCCTTCCCCCCCATCTAGGACAGGCACTAAGTCCCAGCGCCCTCTGCCCCAGCCAGGCCCAGGAATTCTCAGGACTGGCGCCCCCTCCCCTACCTTGACTTAGGCACGTTGTCTATATTCCCATAAACCATCTGGTCTCCTCTTCACCCGTGCACATTCACTTGTCTTCCTGTTTTAGTTTTACCTTATACTCTGCGTTGGGGGTGCATTTGGGTGAAGTGAGAGAGGACTGTGTCCTTACAGCCCTGCCAAACCCCGAATCCTACCTCTCTGCAAATCATGACTCTGTCAACGGTTAGAGGAATTTTAATATTCACGAACGCATTCCATGTTCCCACTTGGTCTGCAAAAGGGCAGTTCATGGGGCTTCCCATGAGCCCGTCCAATCTTCCTCGGGTGAACACTCCTTGCTTCTAAGGTCTTTCCTTCTTCTTCGAGCTGAGGCCGACCCCTCCCCACTGACTACGGCGGGCACCTGGGAGGTGACGTGAACAGGGGACAGCCGCGGAGCCGCACTCTCTTCCTGCCCAAGGAGGCGTTCTGTTTTCCATCAGAAACAAGATCATCCGAAATGCCACCGCTCCACGCCCATCTGGGCTCCTGAAAGCAAGCTGCCTCATGTCTGAATCAGATGTCACCCCCTGAAACGCCGCCTGCACCAGGCAGGGGTGGGGGGGGCTGGCGTGTTGCCACCGGTGGAGCTGCCCCCACACGTCTAGGGGACCGTTTCTTTCAAAAGGAAGAGGATGGAGAGGAGACAGGCGGCGACAGAGAACCATCTCCTCACCGCTTCTCTGACCCTTTGGAGACAAAGTTAAAACAAACACGAAGGCGCGTGGACGCATTCCTCCCCACAGAGCCACCGGAGCGTTGCCATTGTCACGGGTGCCCGCCCGGAGGAGGAGCAGGAAAGTGACATAGTGATGTGGTCAGCCTACAGGCCAGGACGGGGAGTCCCAGCTGAAACCTGGGACATGCGGCTCAGGACACAGACAGGAGCCGCGGCAGGCGAGCAGGCGAACACTCAGACGCCGAGGGGTCCTGCAGTGCCCTCTGAGACGTGGCCACACGGTCCGCAGCCCCGGCCGCCCCTCCTTCCAGGGATGACACAGACATGTGCGCCCGGAGGAGAGGAGAACTCTGCGCTGTAAATAAATGACCCCTCCTCCTGGGGGAGCAGCTCCGGGAGCCCAGTCCCCTCCGTGACTCCGGAGCTAAGTCCCGATCGTGAAGATCCACGTCAAGCAAAGAGGTTAAAACGGCCTGCGTGACACCCAGCGTTCCCACGGGGGAGGGTGCCACCAGCAACTTCACAAACGGTGGCCAAAAGGCTTTTCTTGTTGTTTTTTATCCTCAGCAGAGGATATTTTTCCATTATTGTTAGAGAGAGTGGAAGGGAGGGGAGAGGCAGAGAGAGAGAAACATTGATGTGAGAGAGACACATCAATTGGTTGCCTCCTGGTCAGGCCCGGGGCCGGAGATCAAGCCCGCAACCGAGGTGTGTGCCCTGGACCAGAATCAAACCCAGGACCCGCCAGTCCGCGGGCCAACGTCCCATCCACTGAACCAAACCAGCCCGGGCTGGCCAGCAGTTTTGTTCGTGACCTGAGATGCTGCTTGTACCGCATGGCGGCGTGGATCCTGTGACCACCACCGGGGGGCGTTGTCGATAGCAATCCTGCGCCCTTCGTGAATCTACACTCAACACTTGAAAACATGTTACAGTACTGGTACATGACAGAGCCACGCGTGTGCTGCACAGAACTGAGGCGTGCGTGTCTTCTTCCCCTGAAGGCGGGGAGGGGAGGCTGACGTTTACGAGCATGACAGTGAGCAGGGGCTTTGCACACCTGTCTCCCCATGTCATCCTCTCCACAGCCCAGGGATACGGACGGTCACGGTCAAATATTTTATAACTGAGGCCGCAGGGCTGAGAGGTTAAGTCAAGTGCTGAAGTCACACGGGCAGCAAATGACAGACTCCACCTCACCCCAAAACCCAGTTCTCCCCGCTCCGCCGCTCCACCTCCTCAAGTGCCAGCAAATCCCGTGTTACCTTTTCCTGCACACCCCTTCGCACTCCATACACACACCTCCACACCCCTGCGCACCCCTGCACACCCCTGCACACTCCTGTGCACTCCTGCACACCCCTACACACCCCTGCACACCCCTGCACACCCCTACACACCCCATACCCACACCTCCACACACCTGCACACACCTGCACACACCTGCACACCCCATACACACACCTCCACACATGTTCACACACCTGCACACACATGCGCACCCCTGCACACCCCATACACACATGTTCACACACCTGCACACCCACACACATACCTCCACACACGTTCACACACCTGCACACCCCACACACACACCTCCACACCCCTGCACACCCCTGCGCACCCCTGCACACCTCCTGCTGGAGTGACCTGCGTGGTCCCTGGGAAGAGTGGAGGAGGGACCGAAAGGGATTTTGATTGGGACAGAAGGGACTGAGGTTCATGTGTAGGCATTTGCAGAAGACACCGTCCAGGAGTCCAGTCTCATGGTCAATTAGCATCTCATTCCTGGGGGCAGGTGTCCTTCCGTATCATGGTCAGGAGCTACTTCCGTTGTGCGTCGAGCACAGAGACACACACCCTGCGCCCCACTGCCTGGGCTCAGACGACTGTCTCGGTGGTGTTGAGATTGCTGCTGTCTTCCTGGCGCCGGAACTGCGTTTCGTCCTTGAAAGCCCTGGTCAGCACCACCTTTAAGGACTCCTTGAACCGCTTCTTCCGGCTGCTGCCCACGAAGAAGTAAATGAAAGGGTTGGCGCTGCTGTTGATGGTGGAGAAGAGGATGGAGACGTCGTGGAGGCTCCCAAACGTGGACCAGTACTCGTAGAACAGCAGGTAGAGGACGCGCATGGGCACGGCGAAGGTGAGGAAGATGGCGATGGTGACCGCGATGACCAGGTACAGCTTGGAGGAGTGGGGCGCCCAGGTGTTCCTGCGGATCTTGACCACCAGGACGGCGCTGGACAGCACCATGAGGGGCGTGAAGACCAGGAAGCTCAGGACGGCGATGAAGATGATGACCGCCCGGCAGTGGCTTTGGGAGTAGCTCTGCCTCTCGCTGTCGATGCACAGGGCGTATTCCATGGCGGTCACCAGGCAGGACAGCGCCCACAGGAGGGCGCAGACGAGCGCCGACTGGTGCTTGGGGCGATGGCATCGGTACCAGATGGGGTACATTACGGACAGGCACCGCTCCACGCTGATGGCCGTCAGCAGATAGAGGCCCGTGTTGTAGCCAAACAGGAATGTCACGGACAAGGTGACGATGGTGTAGTAGTAGCCCGATAAGAGCTCGTAACCTAAGGCGTAGTCGACGGTCAGGATGAAGATGCAGAACAGCAGGGAGATGTCCGCGATGGACAGGTGGGTGATGTAGACTGTGAAGGGGTTCCTTCGCATCCGGAAGCAGAGGAACCAGAGGAGAACCCCGTTTTCCACGAAGCCCAGCGGGGAGACGCTCATAATGACCCAGAGCACGGCGGGCAGTTCCTCCCGCACGTCCCTGGCGGAGGCGTTCCTGCCCGTCGAGGCATTCGTGGGGCCCTCGACCTCAAATGGGGTCACGTTGGACTCACCCATGGGGAGGCGTCAGGGGGGAGTTCTTCCGGGAATTTTCTGTAAAAAAAAAAAAAGAAAGGAAACGGATGAGTTGGGGTGAAAGGGAGAATTTCAGCATGGATCAGAGCCTTCGTGCTATAATCATACATGTAACCTTCATACAAAAAGTGTTGAATAGATTGTACAACTCTGTTTCTAAGGGTGATAAAATTAGACATTTCACCAGGAGGGAGAACTGATTTAGTAACTGTTTTCGATCCCCCAATAGCCTTTACTTCTGCATTGTTATGTGCTTGTGGCTCAGCGACAAAGGGCGCCGGCAAAGCCAGAGGGTGGGGTGCCTGGCGTCCACTTCCGGTCTGGCCCAAGCCTTCTGAACGGCGTTTGGAAAATCATGTCATCTCCTGTGGCCCCATCTCCTGACCTGGGGAACCAAGTCAATCGCATTAAAATCCGCTGACAGCATACATGTTAGAGCAGCGTTGTTGTTGTCATTGTTTGAAGGCATGAAGTGCCATAAGCCATAGGCCAATGAGAGGAAACAGCTCGCTAAGTGATGGTCAGTAGTGTACCAATACAGTGGGGCCTTGACTTATGAGTGTCCTGACTAACGAGTTTTTTGAGATACGAGCCGTCTCTCGGCCGATTTTTTGCTTTGAGTTGCAAGCTAAAATTCGGGTTACGAACCAGCTTCAGATACCCCACCGCTAGTTGGCGCAGCGAACGTCACAGTGAACGCCACAACATCAGCCCAGCATCACGTGTCTCTCT
>NW_006286246.1:3623508-3633805 GCF_000327345.1 Myotis davidii | reverse complement strand
AGCAGGGTGGTTGAGGAAAGCCTCTGGAAAAGATAGGATTTTGTTAGCAATTAAAAAAAACATACCTGTATTATAAGTTCAAAGCATGCTCGCCCTGGCAGGTGTGGCTCGCCTATGCACCAGGAGATTGCTGGTTCCATTCCTAGTCAAGGGCACATGCCTGAGTTGTGGACTGCATCCCTGGTAGGTAGCATGCAGGAGGCAGCTGATCGATGTGCTCTAGCGTAGATGTTCCTCTCCCTCTCCCTTCCTTTCTCTCTAAAATTAACAATTTTTAAAATATATTTTACACAACATCAGCCCAGCATCACGTGTCTCTCTCGTTCACTTTAAGATTTGACATAGGAGTAATTTGAGTTACGAGCTCCGTCACAGAACGAATTAAACCCGTGAGTCAAGGCCCCACTGTATTTTTAAAGGTGTGGACAGTTAGAAGGCACTTGTTCATGTGGTCTCAGTTCTGTGTCGTAGCGGGGCACCGACGCAGGCAAGGTGACTGTTGCAAACCAACACTGCAGGGCTCAGGGCCCGAGGCTCCCGGGGGCTCCCGGAGGTCCTCACTGCTGAGTCAGCCAGGCGGAGTCCAGGTCCCCACTTCTCCCCAAGAGCTGATCTCATTGGACCACCGGCCTCATCGGACCCCTCACTGCACAGACCACCGAATGGAGCAGAGAGCGTGTGAGGGAGGCCAGCATCCAGGATGAATGCGAGGAAGCCACGTAGCTGGGACTCCTCGCTCCTGAGCCCTCACACTCTGCCGGGCCCCATCCTATTTTAAGATCTTACCTTTTATAGCCTCTCTGTTACATGCTTTCCAATCTAGCTTCTAACGCTTCCTACTTAAGGAAGGGGGAATCATAGCCCCGATGTTATAGGGCCGTGGTCAGCAAACCGTGGCTTGCAAGCCACATGTGGCTCTTTGGCCCCTTGAGTGTGGCTCTTCCATCAAATACCACGTGCAGGCGCGCACATACAGTGAGATTGAAACTTTGTGGCCCATACTCAGAAGTTGGTATTTTGTGGAAGAGCCACACTCAAGAGGCCAAAGAGCGGCATGTGGCTCGCGAGCCTTGGTTTGCCGAGCCACAGTTTGCTGACCACTGTAATATAGGGGATTTCCCCATCCAAAGACTTGTTTAATTTCTTTTTTTTTACTATATTTTTATTGATTTCAGAGAGGAAGGGAGAGGGAGAGAGAGATGGAAACATCAATGATGAGAGAGAGTCATTGATCGGCTGCCTCCTGCACACCCCACACTGGGGATCGAGCCCGAAACCCGAGCACGTGCCCTGACCGGGAATCGAACCGTGACCTCCTGGTTCACAGGTCGACGCTCAACCACTGAGCCATGCTGGTCGGGCCCTCTCTCTCATCATTGATGTTTCTCTCTCTCTCTCTCCCCCACCTCCTTTCTTCTCTGAAATCAATAAAATATAAGAATAAAGCGCTGGGTGTGAGAAGAGCCAGAGATGGAAAACACTTCACCAGTCGTCTCGTGGAAATGCCAAGCTGGGATACCGCACCGGCCGCAGGCAAAGCAAGCACGTGGTTTCCAGGGAGCGTAAGGATGTGAGCTCTGCGGAGCCTGGGTCCTGGCCAGCGCAGTGAAAAGGCCGCTTGCTTTGACCTCTCACAAAAGTCAGAGGAACAGATGGGCCGTGGAGCTGATAGCAAAGCAAGGAGAGTGAAAGCAGGCAGGGATGGGGGTGGGGTTCCAGCTTTGCTGAGGTATAAAGCTCTACGCTGCTGGGTTTTCTTTTAGGGGTCTAAGAAACAGACATCTCTCTCTGTGTTCTCATGCAGTTGGCCACCGTCTACGCATGGTCCTGGATTCCCAGTCCAACACATCACTCTAGGAAGAAGGAAGGAAGGATGGGAGGGAGGGAGTGAGGGAGGGAAGGAGGGAGGGAAGAAGGAAGGAAGGAAGGAAGGAAGGAAGGAAGGAAGGAAGGAAGGAAGGAAGGAAGGAAAAAAGAGAAAAGCCAACAACACTAAGGTTCCAGGTGGGCCATCTGAAACCGTCTTGTTCCTAGGCAACCAGAAAGAGAGACCTGACTAGGCTGGACCTCCAGGTGCACAGCTCCAGGGAAAGGGCAAATCCTCGTGTGTGTGTGTGTGTGTGTGTGTGTGTGTGTGTGGTAACTGAGCAAACAGAAACCCATGTGTGAGATGGAATTTCCATGGCAGGTAAGGGACTGCCGGGAACATGCAGGCAGGAACGCCTGTCTGGCGTTGAACACCTCGCTGCCATCTTCCTGACACTTGAGCCACCTGCACGGAGAGGTAGGGACTTCCCGCTGCCTCTGCCCCTCACAGCGCTCGGCGCACAAAGCGGCTGTGACTTTGTCCCCGGGGGGTGCGTGGCGCTGCTGGGGATTTGGGTTGTCACAGCTGAGAAGAGGGGGCTACTGGCATCTAGTGGGGCAGGGCCGGGGGCTGCCCTGCACGGAATGGCCCCCACAAAAGGAGTGTCCGGGCAAGGCACCGCCTACAGAGCCTCCGACAGCATTGATGTGCTTTGTGAACGGAGACGCGGAGATGAGCCGGACGTGCAGGATGCAGAGAAGCAGAGGGCTACCGCCCGCTCAGGCGAGTAGCAATGCCCCCAAAGCCCTCACGGCTTTTATTTGGGGAGCACAGCAAATAACCATGGAGCACAGCAAGTGACAGTGATTAACAGGCATGCCTGTGAGATCATCTGAGCTAAGTTATACATTACACTATTCATTTCCTATGTTATACAAAGACTCTTTCCACCTGCAGCAGTGCACCCTCCCTTGAACTTTCCATGCCCTCATGGACTGTTTATCACCTCAAGGAAAGTTCTGCCTCTGAACAATAAGTCTTGTTTGCAAGACTCTGTTCTGACGTGGCCTGTTTGCAGGCTCCCGTCCTTTCCTGGCAGAACGTCCTCTTCTAGTTCTCATTCCGCTTGACCGCCACACACAGCATCCTGCGCCTTCCCCAACTCCCCCCGCCCCCTGCCTGGGAAATATTGCCAAGATACTCACACCAACGATCAGGACTGAGCAGATGCCTTTCCATGGCCCCGGCCCCCCGAGGGCGGCCCCCGACTGTATAAGCCACAGAGGCTAGTGCCAACGCGGTGCCCACCACGGAGAGGAGAGGAAGACAAGCCAGCTTGCCTCCCGCCCTGCCCCACTGCTTCTAAGCCAGTGGCTTCCCCAGAAAAATCAGAAAGCCCTTGCCAGCCCCAGCTCCCGTATTTATACACGGATCCGAGAGCTCTTGCCACCAGACGAGTCAAAAAAAGAAAAAGCTAACAGAAGTCTCTACTCTGAAGAACTGTCTGGGGACAGTGAGCCCAGCAAAGAAGCACAAGTTTCCAAAACAAGGGCCGGAGGAGACCACGGTCCCTGCCAACACACACAGACACGAACGCGCCGGGAAAGCTGCCGCACGGAGCCGCCGGGCAACGGCTCCTACTCCGGGGGTCAGGGCCGCTGAACAGTGGAAAAGTGGGGTTCGACTCACTAGCTCCATGGGCTCAGGGAGGTCAGAGGCGGCAGCCGGGGGGCTGTTCCTTGGCATCCCGGGGCACCCCTGACCCACCAGCCTGCAGGTTCTCCAGTGCCAGCATCTTCTCCAAGGATGGCTGCAGCCTCCCTTCGCTCCCCACGGCTGAGATGTGCCAGGCAGATGGTGCCACTCGTATCAGCAGGAGCCGCGTTCAAATACACGCAATTGAAAGTGTTCACGCTGATCCAGAGTGGGAGCAAGCCGGCGATCACGGGAGGTGGTCGACCCCCTCGACCCACCAGGGCCAGACGGGGCCAAGGAGAGAGATGAGCCAGAGACAAGCCCTAGGGAGGGGTGGAGTCACAAGAGATTCAGATTCCTGGCTCAGCCTGTGACTAGCCCCGGGATCCCTGCCAAGCTCTTTAAGCCTCAGTTTTGCCACCTGCAAAATGGAGCTAATCCTATTACTACAAAAAGCAGCTGTGATTAAATAAGATGTATGTATACACCTGCACTGCGAGGGACACGCTGCTCAATAATTAAGCATCCGTTCCCTTTCTACAACCCAGTTTCAGAGTCGTGGGTGTAAATACGAAGCAACGGAGGAGAGAGAAAGACTGGGAGTGGGCTCCGAGGGGGAGGGACAGGGAGGGCAACACCCAGGTTGCACGTCAGCCTGGCTGGGGGCCGCCTCTGGGAGCCGCAGCCTCTCACCCACGCTGTCCAGTTGCTCTCCCCCTGGTCTGTCCCCCTTCTCCACAGGCCTGCTGCGGAGCACCAGGCCCAGCAGGAGAACCGGGACCTGTGACAGCCGAGCCCCGGGGAGGCCCACCCCGCCCTCGTCCAGGCAGCGCGTCCTCTTCCACGAAAGCCTCCCTCACTGTGTCAAGGAGCGCCCGGCCCCTGGGACCCGTCACATCCAAACAGGGTGAGAAGGCAACTCCGGATTCTGTGGGAAAGAGACTTGGGAACCGAACATGCAGCTTTCCTCGGGCTGTTTCCTAAGCAGCGAGCCCCAGGGCCAGCAGACGGGGCCTGTGTGAGGAGGAGGGGAGGCAGGGGCATCCCCTAAAGGCCTCCCACCGGCAAGACAAGATGAGAGTCGGGCACCTGCCCAACAGGCAGGGGCTAAGCAGCCAACCAAGGGGTCAGGTGGCCGCCGTCGGGGAAACGCAAGAGCGGTCGGTCTTTACCTGGTTCGATGCTCCGAGGGAGGGAGAGGGAGAGGCCAGCTCCTGAGGGTCAGGCACGGAGCCGGAAGCCGGGACCATCTGCACACTGCAGGGCAGAGGAAGGAGCACCCGTGGCAAGGGGACCAGACACGCAGAAGGAAGGGTGATGAAGGAGAGGGAACAGGCTGGCAGAGACGGTTCCCAAGTCAGCGGCGGAAGGGGAGCCCCGAGGGACAGAGGAATGGAGGAGACGGGTGGGTGGCCGGCCTGTCGGGCTCCTCCGCTCGCACGTGCTGCTTCTCTGCAGCCCAGGGACCGTCCAGATATTATGAATGTTTCGCCCTGTCCCTCCGGGGGCCGTGACCCCCTGAGCGGAGTGGCCGACGCCAACGTCACTGTTTAAGTCAACAGGACCCGGGGCCTCACCAGTTTGCTTTTCCCAGCTCCGACCAGAACTCAGAAGCCCGTGCGCCTGGCGGAGAACAAGCCGCCCGATTCGGAAACTGATAACGGCCCGAGGTGACCGAGGAAGGAGCAGGGAAGCCGGCGTGGCGGGTGGCGGGTGGTGGGGGCATGCGGCCAGGTGGGTGGTGGTGAGTCGGGGCGCTCGGAAGGGACGGGCTCTCTTCCTCCAGAGAGAGTGGGTGGTAGGAGGCGCCAATTGTTTGGTGACTAATTGGCACCAACTAACAAAAGCAGAAATTACTGCAGATGGAGCTGGAGCTTCATTTGTGGTGGATAATGATTTTCATTTAGAGAAACTACAGTAACTCCCTGTAAAAATAAAACCACTTGCATTAAGCCACAAATAGGTTGTCTATTTCTGCACCGGGCTGTCTGCGAGCAGTGCCCTCCTTCAGGGAGGTGAGGGGAGTTTGGGCGGGGAGGGAGGCACAGAGCCAGCGGAGCTTGGGGAAGTGATGTCTGTGAGCCCCAAAGTCCAGCGTGGAAGCAAGTTCTAGCTTCACCTCCACAAGTCAAGTCACCCCTTTGCAGTTTCCTAGAGAAGCAGCATCCCTCTTCCTCCCCTCAAACAACAGGTAAACAGGGGAGGAGGCCTGGGGAAGGAGCTTACGGGGCAAGGAAGAAGGAAGTTTAGTAACCCAGAGGCCATGGCATGGGCTCATAAGTAGTAGAGTCCATAGTGATGAAGCCCACAGTGATGGAACCCATAGCGGTGGAGTCCATAGTGGTAGAGTCTATAGTGATGGAGCCCACAGTAGTGGAGACCATAGTGGTAGAGCCCACAGTGATGGGCCCATAGTGATGGAGCCCATAGTGGTGGAGCCCATAGTGATGGAGCCCATAGTGGTGGAGCCCACAGTGATGGAGCCCATAGTGGTGGAGCCCACAGTGATGGAGCCCATAGTGGTGGAGCCCACAGTGATGGAGCCCATAGTGGTGGAGCCCACAGTGATGGAGCCCATAGTGGTGGAGCCCACAGTGATGGAGCCCATAGTGGTGGAGCCCATAGTGATGGAGCCCATAGTGATGGAGCCCATAGTGATGGAGCCCACAGTGATGGAGCCCATAGTGATGGAGCCCACAGTGATGGAGCCCATAGTGGTGGAGCCCACAGTGATGGAGCCCATAGTGGTGGAGCCCATAGTGGTAGAGCCCACAGTGGTGGAGCCCACAGTGATGGAGCCCACGGTGATGGAGCCCATAGTGGTAGAGCCCATTAGTAGACTCACAAGTGGTAAAGTTTTTTTCTTCCATCAAAATCTCTCTTGGGTTCCTAGTGAATTCCAGTCACAGCCTAGAATGCATTCCTAAACTTGAATGGACTCTGCTCTCTCTACCCTAGATGCTGAGCCTACAGTTATGGGGAGAAAGCCACTGAGAGGTCCATAGAGCCCAGCCTGACCCTTGGTGTTAGAAAGTGAGAGTTAGAATAGCGAGGGGCTGGGCCATGCCTACGAGAGATCAGCCTGGCCGTGGGTGAGGCAGGTCGGTCCCATTTTCACAGCAAGCTGACAGGCTCCAGAATCAGGACTGAGAAACAACAGGTCCCCACACAGGCAGACAACTGAGTGAGTACACAATGTCTTGATTCACCATTTGGAAGCAGAACAACTTCCGGTATGCTAGAAATTTGGACTTGCAAATTTGACTGGAGTGATGAGTGATTCTTTATCTCATCTGTCTGATTGACAGGGTCTCAGAGCAGGGCTGGGCCCGCCCTCTGCCCTCCAGTCCTGCAAGAGACTTCAGAACTCACTGGTCAGATAAAGTCCGAGATAAAACCCTGAGAACAGAACTCTCCCAGGCTGATCAGAATCCCATCCGCCTCGGGGAGTCTTCTCCGGGCTTCTCATGCCCTGCTCGGTGCTGGGATTGCTTGGATCTCTCCCAAGTCATGACCTTCACTTTCAGTGCACTTTTCTTCCACAACAAATCTCAAAGACAAGTGGCATTCCCCCACCCCCCACCCCCATGTCATTCTCCTCCAACTAGACAGGCCCACCTGGTGGGGCAGGAACCACAGCAGGTGGAGGGGGAGCAAGCCCATGAGAACGTGAAGGGAGCAGACAGACTTCGGGATAAACCCTGGGAAGGGTCCAAGAGAGAGCGGGCTGCAGATTAGAGCCAGCTGTGAGAGGCTGGGTCCCCAGCCCCGAGTTGTCCCCCACCCCCACCCTACGCCCACCCGAATTTGGAATCTGCCAGAAAGGAGACACTTCCCGGCTTTGCAGAGTGATGAGGAGATGCTAAGTGACCCCAAAAGAGGCCAGCTGTCCTCCATCGAAGCCCGCTGTCTGCGCCCGGGGCGGTGGGAGCGTGCGCCGGGGCCGTCCTTACAGACACAGGTATTGGAGGTTCCTTCGTTTTAACAAACGCACGTCTCCTTCGGCTCTGCGTCAGCACCCCATCGGCTGCGCAGACACTGGCCCTCAGGTTCCTCCCCTCGGCTGCAAGCACGCGTCCTCTCGTGTCCAGACGCCGTGAACACATCCGGTGTGAGAAAGAGCAGTCGGGGCGCTGCCTTGGGGCGGGGAGTCTGTCCGACCTCCGCGTGTTCTCCCGTTCAGCCCGCACCCTTGGCCAGCAGTGCCGGCCCTTCACAAGCTGAGCTTTCCAAAGCGTCCTTTGGGGAGAGGCATCAGCTCGCGTCAGGGGCTCAGACAAAGACATGAACGATCAGAGCTGTGTTCCTGGGGCAGCTGTCCCCCAGACTAGTACCTACAGAGCCCCTCCCGGCTCCCTGCTCAGAAGTGGGGCCGCCAGGGCGCTCCTGGGAAGTGAAGATCACAATGTGTGCTACGGTCACTCTTGTTCTCTTTTCCTGCCCGGAAGCCTGAGACACAGATGTAACCCGCCTTTGGACATGGGCCCCATGGCCGCTTCCTGGGAAAAGGAGAATGTCTGCAATTCCAGCGGGGGCAGGGGGCAGAAGACGGCGTAGAGGGGGTAAATGGTGATGGGAAGAATAAAATAAAATATTTTTTTAAATGAAATTATTAATTTAGTCAGAGGCCACGTGTGGGCACCGTTAAACCTGTATTCACTGTCCTTTTTCTGCCAGTGACTGTGGATTTGGGGAAACAGTGTTTTTTCACCTCGACATCCTCAAGGAGACTGGAAACAAGGTCATCTCCAAGTGACAGCAACCGACATGCGGGAACCGCCACGACCCGCTGATGGCTCCGCCCTCCTGAGCCCTGGTTCCCACTCTGCGACAGCTCCGAGCCCTCACCCTACACCCAGCTGGTGCCTACTCGGTCTGAGGCAACTTGTGGCAGCTCACCTGCCACTGCACTCGGTTCCTGTGTCTCGACTCTTTTTAGAGCAGCAGTTCTCAACCTGTGGGTCACGACCCCTTTGGGGATCAAACGACCCTTTCACAGGGGTTGCCTAAGACCATCGGAAAACATACATATAATTACATATTGTTTTTGTGATGAATCACTATGCTTTAATTATGTTCCATTTGTAACAATGAAATTGGGGGTCACAACATGAGGAACCGTATTAAAGGGTCGTGGCATTAGGAAGGTTGAGAACCACTGTTCTAGAGAGATAGATGGGCAGCCTGGGTTCCTCCTCTGTCACCTGCATGACAGGTCATGTGGCATCACTTCCAGAGCCACATGGATATGCGGACGCCCCACATCTCCTTTAGAAGTTCAGTTAGACATCCCCAGGCGAGGTCACCTGGGAGGGCTGGTGGATGGTTCTGGATTTCTGCTCCTCCCCTGCCCAGGCCGTGCCCTGTGCATCACCTCGACGTGAGGAGATTCTAGTGGGAGGCTCATGGGCTGAAATGCTAGAGTTCAGGCCCAGGGTGGACTCCACTGTGCGTGTGTGGGCGGCCTGGGCAGACACACCCATGGGTGCCCCAGGCTCACCTCCTGTGCTCCTAGGACAAGGGTCCAGGCCCGCGTCATGCTGCTTTGAAGAGTGGCCCCGAGTCACCCCTCCTCTGCTACATTCCGCAGGCCCGGAGCTCACACGCATCACCACATCCTGCCATCATGGGCCAAAAGCGTGCTTCTCAGAAGTTCACAGTCATCATCCGATGCCTAGAACCACGGACACTTGTTTGCTCCCAACCTGGACGTGGCTCTGAAGAACCCGGTCAACGCCGCCTGTTCTCTAGCTCCATAGCAATGTTCCCTAATTCCCTCAGCTGAGACCGACTGTCTCCATCTTCCCCCATGGTCTGCCCAGTGCCCAGGTTTCTTGGTGTGGGTCCTCCTACTCCCAAAACCTGTGTCTAAGGGCACGCCTCGCTCTCACAGACTCTGACACACAAAACCTGTTCTTTGGGGGATGTGTTTCTATATAATTCATTTTGTTGTCAGTCCTCACCGAGGATGTTTTTCCATTCATTTTTACAGAGTGGAGCGAGGGGGAGAGACAGAGAGAGAGAAACATCCATGTGAGAGAGACACATCGATTGGTTGCCTCCCGCACACAACGTGACCAGGGCCAGGGATGGAGCTGCAACCGAGATATGTGCCCTTGACCGGAATCAAACCTGAGACCCTTTGACCCATGGGCCGATGCTCCAACTACTGAGCCAAATCAGCCAGGGCTTAAGTAATTTTTTATGTTAAGACATACATGCCCTAAAATTTACAATTTTAATCATTTTTAAATGTGCAGGTCAGGGGCATTAAGTGTGATCACAGTTTTGTGCAACCGCCACCACCATCCATCTCCACATTTCCATCTTCCCAAATTGAACCCCCATTCCTGTTCCACACCAGCTCTCTCCCCCACCCTGGGCCGCTCTACTCTGCAGTCTGCCTCTGTGAGTTGTGACTCTCTGCAGTGGTTGGCAAACTCATTAGTCAACAGAGCCAAATATCAACAGTACTTCCTCAAAATAGACTCGCCCAGGCCGAAAACCGACTTCTGCGCATAGGCCACAAAGTTTCAATCGCACTGTACACGCCCGCACGTGGTATTTTGTGAAAGAGCCACACTCAAGGGGCCAAAAAGCCTGTGGCTCGTGAGCCGCGGTTTGCCAACCACGGGCCTAGGCCAATCCATATATTCCATCCTCTTGGCCACCATGGTTGGTTCAGGGATGGACACAGCTTAAGACAAGACACTATGACCAATCAGTGCTAATCTCAGGACTTCCTGCCAGAGGCATACCTTTTCCTACAGGATTTGCACATAATTAAATGCAAGA
>NW_006286246.1:3619577-3622573 GCF_000327345.1 Myotis davidii | reverse complement strand
CTGCAGTGGTTGGCAAACTCATTAGTCAACAGAGCCAAATATCAACAGTACTTCCTCAAAATAGACTCGCCCAGGCCGAAAACCGACTTCTGCGCATAGGCCACAAAGTTTCAATCGCACTGTACACGCCCGCACGTGGTATTTTGTGAAAGAGCCACACTCAAGGGGCCAAAAAGCCGCATGTGGCTCGTGAGCCGCAGTTTACTGACCATGGCTCTAGGGACTTCAGGTAAGCGAACTCGCACAAGCTGTGTCCCTCTGTCCGGCTTATTTCACGCAGCGTGGTATCTTCAGGGGTCCCCCGTGTCGCAGCAGTTGGCAGGATCCCCTTCCTTCTAAAGGCCGCATGATAGTCTATTGCAGGGAGTGGAATGTGTATGTCCCGCTTGCTCATCCATGGTGGACACCGCGTTGTGGGAGGAGATCACTTGTAAGATGGGCACGAGGGGTCATGCTTGTAGAGCAATGCCCAGAGCCCTTCCTCCCATCTCGTTTTCAGGACCGCTTTTGGCGTAAACAGTCTGATATTCTCCACCTAAGACAGCGCAGAAGGTACCTCGCACGTGTCCTCGCCCTACGTGAGCCAAGGGACCATATCAGTTGAGGTTTTAACCGCAAACAACAGAAACATCCTGCATCCGACTGGAGCAGAAAGGAGAGTTATTAAAAGGAAGCCAGTGAGCTCAGGACTCCCCAGGACAGAAAAATGCAGGCTACGTGAGGCTGCCAAAAACAACAGCAAATGCTAAAACCGTGCGGCAGAATTAGCTCCACCAAGACGCGCCGCCTCTGCGGAGCCAGGCCCCGGCGACCGAGCTGCTCCCTCGCAGCCTCCAGCCCCAGTGCCCAGGGCGCCCCTGCTCGGCTCTGTGCCCTGGCGCTCCGGCTCCCTAGGCCCCACCAGAGAGGGCTCCAGGGGCCCCTCATCACCAGCAGCCCGGCCACCAGCAGCCAGGCAGGGTCAGGACCAGACGAACCTGCGTGGCTGCGCCAGCGTCTGAGCCCACAGGAAGGGAGGCAGGGAGAGTGAGACTGTAAGGTGGGGAGTCCTCACCCCCGCTCCATGTGGGAAGGGGCCCCGCGTCACAGGCAGCAGGTGTCCCTGAGCCCCACACTCGGAAGGTCCTCAGTGGCCCACCTCCCTCCTGTCCCACCGCAGCCTGTGCCCTCCCCCTGGAGGTCACGTGCTGGGTGCCCAGGGCTCTGGGACTTCACGTCCTTGGGGGGTGTGAGCCGGTCCTCCAGGAGGGACACGCAAAGGTGGGATTAACCGGTGAGGCCGAAATTAGGGGGGCCACCTGGGAGAAATGGGGAGAGAGCAGCAGACCTTCAGAGCAAGTCTGACCCTGTGTGAGGGGCAGAAGGGCAGCCGGGAAGGGTCCTGGCCGCCTGCTGACAAAGTGGGTGGGGGGTGGGGGGCAGCAAGGCCGAGGGAACGCCCTGGAGCCCGAGTGTCTGTCAGTGGAGACCCTCTGGCCTCAGCATCCTGGGCTCAGCCTCGCTGGGAGCAGCTCCTGGGACGTCAGGCCTCAGGGCCCACATGGAGGTGGACCCCTGCCACCCCCAGGGCTCCCCCAACCCACTGCCCAGCTCCCATGGCACTTCACTGCGGGCACCAGCCCTCACGGCCCGAGCGTCTTAAAATAGACCTGCAGGCTGCCACCCTCCGGGCCAGCCCAGGAAGCCCTCCATTGCCTCAGGGCCATGTTTTAAGCTTTTAAGCTACAGGAGGGGCCATGAGGTGTGTCCCAGGCAGGGGAAGGGCATGGGGTGGCCACTCTCCCCAGAAAAAAAGTACCAAAAACCGCTTAGTGGAAGAATAGCGCCCACCCACGTGGGGCGTGGTGTCTGAGTGACTCCGCGGGGACGTGGGGCCCTGTGTCTGTTTCCTGGTGCCATCAGGTGGGGATCCGGTTTTCACAGAATGGAAACCATCCGACGGCTATTTTCCCCTCCTGTGTCCCTGCTTTGTAGCAAGTTGCATTTTCATCTCTTAAATTGTTATTTTAGGGGGATTCCCCCCCCCCCAAAAAAAACAGGGAAGATTCCTTTCCTTGGCAAACCCCCAAATTAGTTGTGAGATGTCAGCGAGAAACTCAATCCCAGAGGCAGAGCTCAGGGGGATTCTCAATGAAGCCCTTAGATTTCTCCTGGAGGTGACAGCCCCACCCACAGGCTCCCGCCCACAGGCCTCCCACGCCCACCCGCACATCGACGCGGCTCCTTGAACTGTCCCAGAGGCCCACGCAGTACAGACACTGACCACCAGGGGGGGTTAAGGCAGACCCGGCCACTGCTCTTCCCTCAGGGAGTGGCCTGGCTCCCTCTTTTACACCCCAAGATGAGTGACGACAGTGACATCCAGCGACAGCGTCCCTTTCTCCCTCTGGGGCATGGAGAGGGGGGCTGATTCTATAGCCTCTCAGAGATCAGGCAAGAAGGGGGAGCATGCTGAGGTTGTCCCGATGTAAGAAGCTCTACACACGAAAGACCAGGTCGCACTCTTGTTCCGTGTCATCCTGTTTTGGGAGCTCCCGTGGAAGGTCTCCGGGGCAGGGCACAGCCGAGGCCTCGCTGCCCGCTCCCCGGGGGAGAGGACGACGGAGCAGGTCCTGCCCAGAGGCCTGGGAGGGCCGGCTTGCTTCCCGCAGGGTCTGCGGTATGGGAGTAGCTGGACATTCAGAATGACCCTGGAGGCTGCCGGCGGTCCCAGGACTGGAGTGCCAGGGGCAAACGCTAGACACTGATTGCAATTTTCACACACACACAACCTTCTTCCACTGTCTGGACTGCGTGCAATGCATTTCTCAGGCAGAACACACAAAAGCAGGGCATCTGGTTTAAAAGTACAGCCTGACAATCCTGTGGTGGGACCACCCCCGTTTCTCCCAGGAGCGGGAGGTGGGCCTCAGAGCAAACAGGATGCTGCTGGCGACGGAGCCCAGGGCCCCTGGCTGTGCCCCTCCCTGCGCCAGCTGTCCCGGACTCCCTTCTGC
>NW_006286246.1:3618585-3619567 GCF_000327345.1 Myotis davidii | reverse complement strand
CCGTCCGCACGTAAATGTGCGTTTACTACTTAGTTTTCGCTCATCTTAACTGCACAAGACATTCGAGATGGCATAATGCTCAGGATACATGGCATGATCAGGGGTGGGCAACCTTTTTGTGAGTGCGTGCCAAAACCAGCAAAATCTCTGGCTCAAAATTCTTCTGCGTGCCAACCCTAATTTTTTGAGAACATGCTACGCCTACTTGACCTCTCTTAAGATGTACGTCTGTGAAGAACCTTGAATAATAAAATTCATTTGAGCGACAAAAACAGTATATGATGATGAAAAATACATTTATTTTTTAACGTATACATGTACACTGATAGTCCGACAGAAAACTTTATGACTCCGTTTGATATTATCAGTGGGACTTTTGCTGCCAAGAGAAACATAGAAATTTGTTCCCCTTGTGGATGAAGCCAAAACACTGGTCAGATCTAGGAAGGCAGGGAGAGATAAGGCAAAAGCATAGAAATTACTCTTCCCCTCTCTCGTCAATCCATGTCTATGGTCTTTAAGATAACTTGTTATGTAAAATTATTTATCTAAGATGCACCTACACTGAATTTATCTGAAAAATAAAAAAAGTCAGTATTAAGAAAAAAATTGTAAATGGAAGATTATAAAAGAGGGTTTCGCGTGCCAGCAAAAGTTACTGGCATGCCATGTTTGGCACGCGTGCCAGGGGTTGCCCACCCCTGGCGTAGATGGAGTTACGATTTCACAGTGCGGTGAATTCACACTGCATCAGACCTCAGCCGTGTGGTGGGGTCACTTTGTTGCTGTTCCTCAAGTGAATGTTAGCGGTTAGTTTAAGGCAGCGGTCGGTGCCAGGAGCCGGTCCATCCTTGCTGTTTCAAGGGACCTGGCGTATATGGCATACTGTTCTTAATATGTTTGCTCACCTTCTTGGCACTATGTGTTTTAACCAAGGTCACCTCTCCGAGAAAGGTTGTTTCCCCAGGTAGGATTTCCCCCT
>NW_006286246.1:3611895-3618083 GCF_000327345.1 Myotis davidii | reverse complement strand
CCCCCCTTCCTTTCCCACCATTGCCCCCAACTCTGCTTCACCCCAACTACAGACAAGGCCCTATGATTCCTCAAGTGGGTCCTGAAGTTCCCTACCCGTCCTCCCCATAGACTTCCCTCCTCCGAGAGCATTCTTTCCAGTCCTCCTTCGTCTAATACAGTGGTCGGCCAAATATCAACAGTACGATTGAAATTTCTTTTGAGAGCCATTTTTTAAACTTAAACTATATAGGTAGGTACATTTTATTAGCTTAATTAGGGTACTCCTAAGCTGACCTTTGCTAAAAACGTCCTCAATCTGATTGAGGTAGGTTCACTGAGCTGATTGAGGTACAACTCTCCCATCCACACTGGTCTTGTATATTTGTTTCATCTCTCTCCTTTCTGAACACCGACTTCTGCGCATGGACCACGAAGTTTCCATCGCACTTTACGTGCATGCCCGCACGTGGTATTTTGTGGAAGAGCCACACTCAAGGGGCCAAAGAGTCGCATGTAGCTCGCGAGCTGTGGTTTGCCGACCACTGATTTAAGGCACCCGGCGCCCCATCTCGGAGCTCTAACGCCTCGAGGACCACTCTGAGCTTCTCACAAGCATCACCAGTGTGCGTGGACGTGGGCGTCACCTTCTCCCCTCAGCAGCCACTGCCCTTCACTTCTCTCCCACAAACAGCGCAGCCTCTTCCGCACTTGGCGTCCGGCTCTGCCCTGTCTGTGCCGGAGATGCCTGGGGACAGGAAGTTACCAGACGTGGCGACTTCTCCCCAGTCATGGATGGAAGGAAGTTTTGGCCACAAAGGCACCAGATCCAAGAACTTTTTTTCCCCTTCCTTCCTTCCTTCCTTCCTCTCTCCCTCCCCCACTTCCTTCCTTAGCTACATTGATGATGAAATGAATAAATGAATGCATTTATCTGACCAGGATTCTTAAATAGTACTACATCAAGATAGCTCAGTATTTTTAAAAATATTTTTATTGATTCTGAGAGAGGAAGGGAGAGAGGGAGGGGGGAGGAAGGAAGAGAGAGAGAGAGAGAGAGAGAGAGAGAGAGAGAGAGATATCAGTGTAAGAATGAAACATTGATCGGCTGCCTCCTACACGCCACCTACCGGGGATTGAGCCTGCAAACCCGGCATGTGCCCTGATCAGGAATCAAACCAGCAACTTTTTGGTGCATAGGATGATGTCCAACCAACTGAGCCACCAGGCCAAGACCCCCCCCGCGCCCCCCGCCCCGTTTCTGCTTTTAAATAAGAGAAAGCTTATTTAGAAAGTCACAGAGGTAGAAGAACTGAGCTATAGAAGAAACAGGCTGAGGAAACAAGTTACAGCAAAGAAGGCCCTGGGAGCTGAGGGGAGAGAAGGTAAAGGTGAGACGCCTGGGAGGGGAGGGGAGGAGAGGGGAGGGGTGGGCACGCTCCGGAGGGAGAGCTGCCCAAGGATGTCTGTATCATTGATAACATTTACAGAATTTCTTGCTCAAAACGTAACAAAATCCCTCGCAATGACCAGGCCGGTCCATTGGCAAGTAGAATAGGATTCCACGAACATAAACGGCTGGCCCCCCAGAGAGGCGCAGAGACGGGAGCAGCAGGCTGGGGCGGCGTCAGGGGCCAGGTCGCCCCAGGAGAAACGTGAGAAGGGCCCAGGCGGTGACTATGCCACAGACTCTGCAAGACAAGGACACGCCGGGACACGGGTCAGCGGTCCACGGCAGGGGTGAGGGCGTCTGTGTGTGGCCAGTCGGCAGGTTTGAAAGCTCTGACACAGGCTCGCCCTGTTCTCCCCGACTTTGTTGGCGAAAATGTTCCTTTTCCTCCCACCGCTGTCCACGCCCCAGCGCGCTCGTCTCTGGGACACGGAAGTCACTTTTCCTGCCGATTCCCACCCGAGGCTAACACGGGAGAACGGAGCCCAGGCCCGATGTCCTGCTTCAACAGCGTTTCTACAGATCCGGCCCGAACAGCGGCCGAGTCCTTACAGAGCACATCAATGCATCTCCATCTCTCCAGAGGCTCCAGCCACAAGCTCTGGACTCCAACTTCCTCTGCTCTGGTCTGTCCGTGCCCCACCCCCACGTGGCCACCGAGCAGTCCAAGCCACAGCCGGGTGACTGGGGTCCAGACTTCCTCCCCAGCCGGGCCCCCGTGTCTCCACAGACGCACGCGGCACGCCTCTGCTCCAAACCCCGCGAGCCAGTTTCTCTGCAGCCCTAACCCACGGCCCCGTGCAGTCTCGTCTCCTCACTTGTTCATTCCCAGCACGGTGGCCTCTGCCCAGGGCACCCCAGGCACATCCCGCCAGAGGCCTCGCGCTGGGGCCCCTCTGCCCGGGGCACAGGGCCTCCATCCTCTCCTTCACCAGCACTCCCTCCACTCGCGCCCTGACCTGCTCTTGTCACGAGCAGAAGGGGCAGTCCCCTCCTTTACTGATTACCTCCCGCTCAGTGTGAGCCCCATGAGAACGGGGCCTGCGATGGTGCCGCATACAGTGGACGCCCAATAAACACGCCAAACGTTACAGAAGAGCCCTGGCCGGTTTGGTTCAGTGGATAGAGCATCGGCTTGAGGACCAAAGGGTCCTGGGTTCCATTCCCGTCAAGGGCATGTACCCCGGTTGCAGGCTTGATTCCTGGCCCTAGTCCGGGTGTGTGGGGGAGGCAACCAATCGAAGGTTCTCTCTCTGTCTCTCCCTCTTCCTTCCACTCTCTCTAAAAGTCAGTGGAAAACATCCTCGGGTGAGGATTAGCGAAAAACAAACCAAAACAACGTTACAGAATGCCGTTCAGTTCACCACGCCTTAGGGCACCCCCGGACGGAGCTGTGCTCGCCCAGCCCGAGCGGCGCACAGGACGGCGGGCAGCGGGCAGGGGCACTTACTGCAGCAGGCAGCGGACGTCCGGGGAGTGCCTCCAGTACCGGTACAGCGACACCTGCAGCACGGGGTGGCCCCGGTACTCCCTCAGGACGCTCCGGGCGCTGCGGGAGACGGGCTCGGTCAGGCAGGCCGCGCACCTGCGGCTCCGAGCGAGGAGAGGGGCGGCCGGAGGAGACAGGACCAGCGCGGCCCAGACCCAGGGCACCTACTCCTTGAACTTGTTGGTCAAGAGCAGGAACTGGTTCCGCGTGAGTCGCCGGACGTCAAATTTGCAGAGACACTGGAACTCACGATAGATCTGCTGCTCGGTGACCCCCGGCCACCTCCGGACGCTGAGGATGAGGATGGGGGGCCGGATACTGGGATAATCTGGGCCAGAGAAGTTCTGGAAGACGGGAGAAGGACAGACAGAGACTCCCACCATCCCTCCTGACGACCCACCCAGTCTGGAAATCCTGAGAGAAACTGGGAAGGGCTCCTTCTGGGGAGGGAGAAGGAGGGTGAGGAGGACACAGCGGGTCCGACACCCGCCTCAACTCTGACTTTGGTTGTTATCAGGGCCCCCCTCAGATGCCCCAGGACATGGCCGCCTCCCGGGGCAGCCTCTGACCAGGGAGGAGTGATGGAACCGTACTCACGATCTTGGGGACCCCGGCGCGGATCAGGTTCACCTGGTTCATGTAGGGGGCCAGCACATCCAGGTACAGGGGGAAGGAGGGCTCCGGGGTGGGGCCGGCCCTGCATGGACAGAGCGCCCGGGCACTCAGCACCTGGCGCCATGCACACGCCTCGGCCGAGGCTGCGGCTTGGGGACAACTCCTCTCCCCCAAGCCCTGGGCTCAGGTGGGTGTTCGCCCCTCATGGCTCCCCCCAACCCCAGAAAGGTCCCTCAGGGTCCACGCCAGAGCTTCCAGGGGTCACCGTCTGCTGGTGACAGTTTGCTGACGATCCCTCTGCTGACAAACATTAGCAAAAGGGCTTGGAGAATGAGAGAGAGGCCACTGGTCAGACGGTGACTTTATCATCCCTGGACGCGACATCACCCTCTACTCCGAGTGGCATCCCTCCTCCTACCACCAGCCCGGCCTCTGTCCAGACCTGGCCACGCCCCCAAGCATAGGTCCCAGAGGCAGACTGCAGACTGCGGAGCGGGCAGAGGGCCACTGCCGCACTTCTCTGAGCCCCGGAGGGCTTTAGGTCTTGAGGAGTAATAGGAATAAGGCTGTAAGGCCCAGGCACCCGGCACTAGGGACGCCTCTGCAGTGGGCTGCCCCCGCCGCTGGCATATGAACCTCTCTGTGGGCACTCAGGCGCTATCAACACACGGGAAGGAGGGAGGTGGGGTGGCAGGTTTCTTGTTGAAGTTGTGAATCTCACAGCTATAGGCTGTAGACCAGTGGTTCTCAACCTTCCTAATGCCGCGACCCTTTAATACAGTTCCTCATGCTGTGGTGACCCCCAGCCATAAAATTATTTTTGTTGCTACTTCATAACTGTAATGTTGCTACTGTTATGAATCGTCATGTAAATATCTGATATGCAGGATGTATTTTCATTGTTACAAATGGAACATTATTAAAGCATAGTGATTAATCACAAAAACAATATGTAAGTATATACGTGTTTTCCGGTGGTCTTAGGTGACCCCTGTGACAGGGTCGTTTGACCCCCAAAGGGGTCGCGACCCACAGGTTGAGAACCGCTGCTGTAGACGATTTCTGTGCACAGAATGTTACTAAAATGGACAGACATAGGCCAAACCCAGCTGAACAGATGACTCCACAATTATTTCCAAGTCAGACACAAGAACATGTGACAATTGTGCTGAGTCCCCTGAGCAATGTAACACCACGGACGGACGGACGGATGGAGCGACGGGAGGTGAGTTTCAGGTGTGGGCCGGGGCCCGCGAGCTGGCACCGCAGACCTCAGGGACGGTGCTGCCCCAGGAAGTGCAGGCCTCCAGCCTGGGGACCAGGCATCTCCCCCTGTGCCCTTCCGCAGCCTGTGTGGACCCCAAGGACGTGTCCTTCACTGACCTGAACATCCGCCTCCTACCTCGCTGTGATCTGCATGGTTACGAGAAACGTGGTGACAGAGAAGCCAGCCCAGCCGCTGAGAGGCACGGGGGCAGGTGAGAACCTAAGCCAGACCCCACGGCCGTGGCTCCTGACACGCGGGTCTTCCCAGCGCGCGACAGGAGGCCCGAGGGCCGGGGCCAGCACAGGGGCGGGTGTGGGCAAAGGACTGCTACCCGTCGGGGACTGCATCCACAGTGACATTCCGCATGCGCCCTCCCTTCTTTGGGAGGTCCTGGCCCAGAGCGAGGCTAACGCAGAGGAGAGGCAGGGACACTCACCCGTGCACTCTCCACAGGAGCAAGTGCGCCACTTTCAGAAGAACTGGGGGGAAAGCCAGAAATGGAAGACATCAGGGCTCAAGCTGACCACCTGGTCACACATGCAGACGCATGCCTCTTCCCCGTTATGTGCCACCCACTGGGAATGCACGGGATGGCCGGGTTTAGCACGAATAAAGCATGAGTCTCCTTTACTTATTTTTGTTAATCCTCACCAGAGCATGTTTTTTCCTCTGATTGTTGAGAGAGAGTGGATGGGAGGGAGGAGGAGAGAGAAACATTCATGTGAGAGAGACACAGTGGTTAGTTGCATCCCATATACACCTGACCCGGGCCAGGGATTAAACCTGCAACCCAAGTACGTGCACTGGACTGGGAATCAAACCCGAGACCTCTGCGTGCACAGCTAGTGCTCTAACCACTGAGCCACAGCCAGGGTAACCAAGACTAGTCTTTAATTTTTAAAAAAATATTTGTATTGGTTTCAGAGAGGAAGGAGAGGGAGAGAGACGGAAACATCAACAATGAGAGAGAATCACTGATTGGCCGCCTCCTACACGCCCCCTCCTACTGGGGACTGAGCCCACAACCCGAGCCTGTGCCCTGACCGGGAATGGAACCCTGACCTCCTGGTTCCTAGGCTGATGAGCCCCACCAGTCAGGCCAGTCTCCCTTTAAAGGGGCAGCGACCCACCTGATCCGCAGAGGAAGGCGTCATATGCTGCTTCGTGGGGGCACTTTGTCTCAGCTGAGGCGAGTTCCAGAGGCAGGAGAGAGTCAAGCAGTGGTTAGAACCACCTGGAGAGGAGGCTCCCCCACCTAGCATCACACGCGTGGGCTGTGAACCACTCCGTCCCCGGCCCAGTTCCACACGGGCATTGGCCGTGCACACACAGCCTCCACCTCCTTCCTCCAGAGACCTGAGCACACTTCTCCCCCCACACTCACCTCCA
>NW_006286246.1:3607984-3610218 GCF_000327345.1 Myotis davidii | reverse complement strand
CGAGCCTGTGCCCTGAACGGGAATGGAACCCTGACCTCCTGGTTCCTAGGCTGATGAGCCCCACCAGTCAGGCCAGTCTCCCTTTAAAGGGGCAGCGACCCACCTGATCCGCAGAGGAAGGCGTCATATGCTGCTTCGTGGGGGCACTTTGTCTCAGCTGAGGCGAGTTCCAGAGGCAGGAGAGAGTCAAGCAGTGGTTAGAACCACCTGGAGAGGAGGCTCCCCCACCTAGCCACACACGTGTGGGCTGTGAACCACTCCGTCCCCGGCCCAGTTCCACACGGGCATTGGCCGTGCACACACAGCCTCCACCTCCTTCCTCCAGAGACCTGAGCACACTTCTCCCCCCACACTCACCTCCAGCCCTCACCGCCCCTCCCACGTCACGCCCCCCCCCCCCCCCCCCCAAGGCCCATGAGCACCCACAGGAGGAGGCAGCGGAGAGACGAGAGCCCCCCTCCAGGCGACTCACCATGGCAAAGGGGAGCAGACGCCCCCACCCAGGGCCTCGGGTGCCGCCAGGATGGCTCCTTTTGAGCAAGGGGTCCTAGGGGGCCCAGCCCGGGACACCGTGGAGAACACCCCTGCCGCCGGGGCCCCGCCTGAGCTCTGGCCCTCAGTGCTTTGCCAGCTGTGAGGAGCCCGCACCGCGGCACATACCGTATTTCTCGCACTTGCTGGCGTGAATGATCACTGGCCCAGAGTCCTTGGTGGGATTCAAGTCACTGTCAGGAGAGAAAAGGATGAAGACCATTCGCTGAGAACAGTCCCTCTGCTCCTGCCCCCGCCGCCTCAGGTTCATGTGAATAAAACTGTCCTCAGCCCCGCGACACCTCTAAGGGACCGAGAAAAAGGCAGGGACCCAGGCCCCGGGCAAATAAGGCCTTGGGAACGCGGCCACGGGACAGGAGAGAACAGTGTGCTCAGCGGCCCCTTCACCTGAGCCCGGGCGCCACATGAACTCCACACCGGCCTGCCGGGGGCTGGCTGTCCTGGGTCTTCAGGACAAACAGAGATGACCACACCCGCATCCCGCACGGCCGGCAGCTGAGGCCTGACCAGGCACCCACATGCAATGTTGAATGTGCACCTACTATGCCTGGCACTGCTTTAGGCCCCAGAGAAATGCCAGGTTCCCAAGAAACACCAAACCACCCTGTTCTCACACAGCTCACCACCCGGCACCCGGACACAGCTCAAAGGAGAAAGGCAGCCCCGGCCCACAGGGAGCACCACATCGTCCAACAGCTGTACTGACGGTGGCCCGGCCCTCCCTCCAGAACAGAGTTCCTCGACCTCAGCACCAGGAACATCGGGCGGGCAGGAGGGCCGCGCTCCCAGGCATCGGTGGCACCCCCGGTAGTAAGTGTCTCGGCATGGCCGACGTGTCCTGGGAGCCAAACCGCCCAGCAGCAGCTCCGGACGATGGCTCCGCACCTGCTCAGGACGTCGTACACCTCGGAGAGATTGGAAACCCGTGGGAAATTCAGGTCCTGCCGTCACGGAAAACAAACGAGGGGGAAGAAAGGGTTTGCTTTGGTTTATCATCTGCTTCAGGTGTTGACAAATGGTCACTGAAATGACCCGGAAAAAAACGTCAATTCCCACCACCTCTTCTTTCTCTTCAGACATCCCCTCCTCATTTCGGACACCAGGGCTCCTATGGCCTGGGCCTGGGTCCCTCTGGGCCCCCATCACCTACACGAGCAAAAGCTGCCACAGACACAGCTCATCCCATCTTCCTTCACAGACAAGTGCTTAAGGGCTTCTAGACACTCAGACTCAAAGGCATCAGACCCAGGCCAGGGCACACATGTGGGACCAGGCATGTCAAGGACCGCGGGCCTGGAAAGGAGCACTGCTGGTTCCCTGAGATGAGCCCCACCCCCATCCTCTCACCCCTAGGACGACACAGTGACCTGGAGACCAGCAGCATCACAAACACCGTCAGGGCTGGGATATGTGAGCTACAAAAAGCATGCATCTCCAGGCAAATACATATATATATAAATATATAAAATAATAAAAGCATAATATGCTAATTTAACCAGACGTCCTTCCAGACAAGCGTCCAGACAAAGCCGGGGCTGCACACACACACACACACACATACACATATATATTTCCTCTATCTTTGTTACTCAGTTTAACTTTTATTTAAAAATATATTTTTAGCCCTGACCAGTTTGGCTCAGTGGATAGAGCATTGGCCTGGGGGCTGAAGGGAACCAGGG
>NW_006286246.1:3606995-3607969 GCF_000327345.1 Myotis davidii | reverse complement strand
AAGCAGCTGATCGAGGTTTCTAACTCTCTATTCCCTCTCCCTTCCTCTCTGTAAAAAATCAATAAAATGTATTTAAAATATATATTTTTTTATTGATTTCAGAGGAAGAGAGAGAGAGAGAAACATTAATTGAGAGAGAATCATTGAGCAGCTGCCTCATGCATGTCCCACACTGGAGATTGAGCCGCAATCCAGGCATGTGCCCTGACCAGGAATTAAATCGTGACCTCATGGTTCATAGGTCAACACTCAACCACAGAGCCACGCCGCCCGGGCCTCAGTTTAACTTCTTAACTGCATTTAAACCAATTGGGCGCTTCCCTCCAAATGCACAACAGAAGTCACCTGAGAGCCTCAGAAATCCACCCCCCTCTCCCCCACCAGAGGAGCTGACCGTAGGGCCAGGTGTCAGGACTTAGCTCCAGGTGGCTCTAATGGTCTGTCGGGTTGAAAACCCAGGACCTTAAGGCTAAGGCTCAATAGATGTTTTCCTCAAGATTTTTCAAGAGGGCCTACACCCCATGCCCTTTAAGCATGGTGCAAATACTAGGCATGTGTCAACTGCTGTTGTCGGATCTAAACACGCACAGCAACTGGACACAAGTAAGTCAACACGGGAGCGTGAGGGAGGGAGGCAAGGGTTACACGGAAGCTACCATGACCCAGCGGGGCTCGAGCCCAGAAGGAAAGCGATGCTGGCTGTAAACTATGCGGAAAGGGTTCAGGATCACTTTATGGAGAGGGAGGGGGCCTGCTGCTGGGATAAAGCAGCCCTTAGCCCGAGGCAGGCGCGTCCTTTACCTTCCATATGTCCTTGGTCACATTCTTGGTGTCAAGGAGGACGGGAAAGAGGCTGTGGATATTGCTCTTGAACTGGTGGTAGTTTTCTGAAGGAGAGACCCAGACGGGCAGAGGTGAGTTTGTTGGCAAAATGGGAAGGGGAGTTCTTCCACCTCACTTGTCACCACTGGTTA
>NW_006286246.1:3598366-3606737 GCF_000327345.1 Myotis davidii | reverse complement strand
GGTTTCTCAATCTCAAGCCCAGCCGCCACCACCGTTTGCAATAGCAAAAGCCAAACGGTTTCCCAGGAAGTTCTGCTCCATGGAGTTGGCAAAGTTCTAGCCATTGGGAAAAGGAGGAAGAGGTGTTGCTGGGAATCAGCATTTATAAACGACTGTCCAGGGAAAAATCCACTAGAAACATAATGAGGGTAGTGCCCTGATAACGATTTCTAACTTAGTATGCTCATCAAAATTACACCTGCATGGAGTTTAAACAGGTTTCCCACAAACACAAACAACCCCCCCCCCCCACCCCCGGCTCTCCTGCCCCCTTACATTTCTGCTCCCCAAGGCAACTAACTGTGTTCCTTCTTTTCCTGTTGGTGCCATGCCCACCGCTCTGACATCACATCTGCCTGACAGGTGGCTTTCCAGTGTTAGGCCCTTCACCACTGGCCTCCCTCTGTGAAGCCAGCGTCACCTCTCACCCACGGCACCTCATCACAGCCCCTGGGGTGGGGTGCGTGTGCGGGTGCTCCTACAGGAGAGGATTCTGGGCCAACGCCCCTCCAGGAGGTGAACTAGGATCAAGGGAAGGAGAGCACCAGGCAGGCCTACCTGGGAGGGGCCTGAAGAACTTCTCATGCAGATGCAGCAGGTCCATCAGCATGTTATGTCCCACTAAGGGCTGCTTGGAGGAAAGCAACAGGGAGGAAAAGGAAGCTTTATGAAGGAGAGGAACGGCACTCCTTCCAAAGGGTGCAGCTGCAGAACCCACTGCATCCTGACCACATGGCCATCCCATCGCCACCCTCCTCTCCCTCCCGGAAAAGGAGAAAAGCAGTGAGCAGGAGGGGCCTGAGGCCGGCCACACTGGGACCCAAACTGGGAAGCAGAGAAGCACTCCTTCCCGGGAGTTTTAGGTCAATCAGTGCTGAAATGCCTACGGACAGTCTCTCTTCCGGTCTACCCACCATGCTTTGGTGCCAGTCAGGTCCGCATAGCCAGTTCTCAACAGGGAGGAACCACTCATCTCAAGATCTCCCTGTCGGAGCCCAGCGGTGCCACAGCCAGAGAGAGAGGCCGCTGCAGACCCAGAAGAGAGAGACTTTCTTTTCTTTTTAAATATATTTTATTGGTCTTTTACAGAGAGGAAGGCAGAGGGATAGAGAGTCAGAAACACCGATCAGCTGCCTCCTGCACACCTCCTACTGGGGAAGTGCCTGCAACCAAGGTACATGCCCTTGACCAGAATCGAACTTGGGACCCTTCAGTCCGCAGGCCAATGCTCTATCCACTGAGCCAAACCGGCTAGGGCGAGAGAACCTTTCCTACCTTCTGGGCTTTCACCAGCATCTGGAAAAACACAGAGAAGCCCCTGGCAGAGAGCAAGATCTTCTCCTTCCAGCAGCTCTCTCGGTCGGAGGAGGTGTTCTGGAGGTACCAGCGGTGCTGCCTGCTCACCTTCTTCACTATCACCTGGGATGAAAGGAGACAGTTCCCCAATCCTGGGAGCGCTGCCAAAGACCTGGTCCTTCATCTCAAAGGGGAGGCGGAGAGGGCGGGAGAGGGACAAAAAGAGACAGACAGACACATTTCACAGAGGCCCGCTTCGGCCGAGGAGAGAGAGGATGGGTGGCTCAGGTGCCCACTCCAGGGGAGGACTCACCGCCTGGTCTCTCAGCACCGTCCAGATGTCTGGGAGGGCCTGCCTCAGCACCAGCTGGACCTCGAAGGCCTGGAAGCCTACAGCAAGGAGACACAGCTCACACAGAACCCCGCGGCCTGGACCAGCTCTCCGCCTCCCCTCGAGAGGGGCCGAGGGAACAGGAGCTGAGAGGCCCGTCAGATGGGAAAGGGCGCCCAAGCCCAAGGCCCACGCGCAGGGACCGGGGACTGCGGGTTGCGCAGATCTTCCAAGGCTCACACATTTCACTGCGGAACAGCAACGGGAGGCCTGGCATACGCGCCGCAGCCCCACAGAAAGGCCTCAGGCCTGGGACGCTGGCAACCGTGCGGCGCAGACTCAAGTTTTCCAAACTTCCAGTGTCTGACGGAAACCCCGGTTTGGCACCAGCAAAGACTGCCAGTTATTCTCCGTGAAGAGACAGGCTCACTGTTTTTCATTTGACAATATGATTAAAAATACCCTCGTCAAAATAACTACATTCGGTTCTTTAAGAAAAAATAATACTCCATGAAAGAAAATAAAAAAGCTGCTAATTCAGCTCCCAACTCAAAATGTGCACGAGTTCTTTTCCTCAAGACAGGCCCTGCAGTGTTGTAGGCGGCAGCAACGTCTAATGCGTACCGACTTCTCGACATGTGCATTTGGACACACAGAATGTTTAAAAAGATGAGCAAAGATGGAGGTTTAATAAAATTAAGAATTATTACTGCTTTGCCAAGGAGAGTAAGTAAAATTTGATTTTTTAAAATCCTCACTTGAGGATATATTCATTATTTTACAGAAAGAGAGGGAGGGAGGGAGGGGGAGAGAAAAAGAGAGAGAGAGAGAGAGAGAGAGAGAGAGAGAGAGAGACCAATCGGTTGCCTCTCGTATGTGCCCGAACTGGAGCCTGAACCCACCACCAAGGTATGTTCCCTGACCAGGACTCTAGCCCGCGACCCTTCGATGTGCAGGACAACACTCCAACCAACCGAGCCACACTGGCCAGAGCAAAACTGAATTTTTTAAAACTGAGAGTAGCCCTAAAGGGTTTGGCTCAGTGGATAGAGCGTCGGCCTGCAGACTGAAAGGTCCCAGGTTCGATTCCAGTCAAGGGCATGTACCTTGGTTGCGGGCACATCCCCAGTGGGGAGTGTGCAGGAGGCAGCTGATTGATGTTGCTAACTCTCTATCCCTCTCCCTTCCTCTCTGTAAAAAAAAATCAATAAAAAATATTCTTAAAAAACTGAGAGTAACTGGTGACAGAATCCACTGATGCCTAGCATGAGGACGGCATGCCTTCATCTGTGCCAGGTGCTGACAGGTCCGCCCACCTGTGCTTCAATGCCATCAGTGCAGATGGCACCTGACAGCGGCAAGTGATAGCCGAGTGGTATTGTGACACTACTTTCAACCTCATGGACCCCTTGGAAAGGGCCTGACACCCCTGGGGTCCACGGACCAGGGCATGTTCACTGGGATTGCACTCTGCACCGTGGGGGGAACTCCGGGATCAGAGTAAACGCGGGGACACAGGACACTCAGGGCTGGGCTCCAAGGCGGAACCTCCCTTCCTTCACCTTAACATTCAGAAAGTCCAACAGCCTTCACCTTGGAACTGAGGGTAGAGGGCCTCTCCACCAAGGCCCTGAGCCAATGCCTGGCTGGGGAGAAGAGGGTGTGTGAGTGACCCCCTGCCTACCAGCGATACCAGGGAGTGTCATCCAGTCGCCTTCCTCCGCCAGGTGCAGCCACCGAGTCACCTCATCGATCACCGCCTTCATTTGGTCTTTGTCCAGGGAACTGAAAATGGGCACAGGAAGGGGGAACGTTGGAGGAACCCTCCAGAACCGCGAGATGATGTGAACCTGGGAGCGGCTCCTGAGCCTCCAGTGTTAACACTGTGATCCTGGCAAGAAAATGCACCCAGAAAAGACCATTTGTTTTCCGAGCCGGCTCTGCAGCAGGACACAGGCGCTCGGCAGGCCCCGCCCACGCGTGCACAGGGGACCGCGCCGTCCTGGCTGCCTAACAGCGCTCAGAGGTGAGAAAGCACCATCTGGTGGAGTGAGGAGGAGACAGGAACTCTGTGAGCACATCTCCTCCTGTCTTAGGAAAGAAGAACATCATGTTATTTGAGGTACAGAAAGCCTTTTCATGAAAATAACAGAAGGCTCAAATTTCACATGTTTTTTTTCCCCTTACAAAAAGCTACATTTTTATGTGAAAGCCACAAAAAGAGTAAAATTTTTTAAAAAAGCAAGAAACTCCAACATCACATAAGACAATGACCTGGACCCAATGATGCCTCCTCATTCTGCAGAGTTAACAGCTGTCAAAGGCAGGAACCTGAAGCCCAAGGAGCTGAAACAGTGTGTTCAAAACCAGGGAACTGACACAGGGCCTGCCCGGGCCTGGGGGCTGCTCCTTCCACTACACATGCTGCCACCCGCCCACCACGCCACCCCCAGCCCCGCTCTGCAGGAGGGCAGGACCTCAAGGATGACAGCTGGCACTGGGGGCCAAGAGGAAAGGGCAGAAGCCCTGCCCTCAGGGGACATGTCCATCCAAGTTGAGGCATGTGACCAGCTCGGTCAGGGTCCCCCTAAAAACTCCCAAGGTCACACACCATCCGCAGTGAGTCCCACAGAGCGGTGTCCCCACAGCCCTGAGGGCAGGTCCTGCTCAGAGCACCAAGTTAAGGCTCTTTGCCTTCTTCCTTCATTTGAAGCCCTGAGCTCCCACTCGGGGCAGAGAGGCTGCCCCCGCAGCGTGGGGATGGGTTCGCCAGCACTAGGGAGCAGTGATGTGCGACTGAGCGCAGGCCAGACGCCTCCCCAGCTTAGGGGACGCGCGAGGTCACCACACTCCGGAGGCCCACATACCCAGCCCCGGAGAACCCCACCAGGCACCCGAGCGTGGCTGTACCTGCGGACTCTCCAGTTCCCAGTCAGGATGTTGTGTTTGATTTGCTTCTCCTGCTCTTCGTTCATGTAGGGGATTCCATGTTTGAGAAACTAAAGACAGGAAGAGAAGCAGGAGGCTGGCCGGTGGAGCCACCCTCTGCGTGGGGAGCAGAGCGAAAAGAACCCTCCTTCGTCCGGTTTCACGTGGACGTGAACGGGAAGGAAACGGGACCAGGGACCCTTCCGAACCCCGTCTCCCTCCCCCGTGGCGCACCTTGTTATAGTCGAAGCCATACTGATTCAGAAACTGTACACTAGAGGCCTGGAAAGAGAATTCCGAGTCCAGAATCCCAAAGGTCGTAGGGAAGAGAAAGAAGTTACAGGAATGGGCTATGTACCTACAAAAGAACGTGAGCATCAGGAGGAAAAGCCAAACCCATTTTCAAAACTCTGGCTCAGAGCAGGCTTCCGAGTGGGCTCCTTTCCCTTGAGAAGCATCTGAATGTCGGCTGTTCCGTCCTGTGACTGGTCCGGGGGGGGAGGGGGGTCCATGAAAAGAGGCAGAGACCCTGCCCTTGAAGAGCAGGATCTGCCCTCGCCCCCCACCCCTTCCTGAGCCCTCGGCACCGCCATCCCATCGGACCGTTGGTGCCTGAGCTACCTCGCCCTCCCCTCGGGGTAACACTATGTTCACTGCCACCCTGGAGGCCCATGCAGGACGCCATGGCAACAGGGAAAGGAGCGGTGAAGGTGCAGGGCAGGTGTCAGGAAAGGCCCCCAGAAAAGGTGTTGCTTCCAGAGACCTGAAGGACAAGCCGAGTCTGCAGGGGAGAGAGCAGGTGCAGGCACAGAAGCAGGGGAGAGGATGGGGCGTCCGGGGCCAACGTGGCTGAGAGCCTGAAGCAGAATTTGGGGAGAGGAGGTGGAGACGATCACTGGGCAAGAACCAGGTGTCATGCAAACGTCTTTATACGTACTTGTTCGACTCGCCTTCGACGCTGGAAAACACAGACAGTCCTAGAAGAATAGCGGGGGGTGAGCACCAAAGAGCTCCCAGAAGTTAACTACCAAAACAAAACGTTTGAACAGTGCTTTGAATCCAGAAATACTGCGGGGGCTTTAGAAGAGGATAAGCTCATTAAAAAAAGGAGGAGGAACAGGAGGAGCAGAAGGAGAGGAAGAAAAGACAGATCCAAAACACCAACCTGGTCAAAGTGTAATTCACACTGGAATTACTCAAACATAATTGTGAACGGTTCTTCAAACACAGGAGTAAAGTTAAAGCAACATTTTTATAGTTTTAAAACTAACCAGGGGGAACACCCCAAACCATGAAGATGTATATATTTAATTGCCTTCAAATGTCTGCATTGTTAAAAAGACCGTTCACAAAGTGAAAAGGACTTCCGAGGAGGGGGAAAACAATAGAAACAGATCTATTTCCCATACTTTTCAAAGAGGCCTTACCATCAAGTTAAACAACCACAACAGAATTAGCGAAGGACAAGAAGACAGCAACACACACACAAAGATGTTCACCATCATTCACAGGACAAGCAAGGGTCAGTAAAATCTGTCCAGGCCTGTTTTTATAAATAAAGTTTTATTGGACTACAGCCATGCTCATTCATTTATATACGGTCTGTGGCTGATTTCCATCAACAATGGCAAAACTGAGTAGTGTAACAGACCACATGGCCTGTAAAACCGAACAGATTTACTGTATAGCCTTTACAGAAAAGTTTGTTGACCCTGTATTAATAATGTCCATCAGAATAACAAGCACATCATTTTTCCTCCACTCGGTGAGCAACATCCAGTTAAGAGTGATAACAGCCAGAGTGAGGGACGGGAGCAGGCACATTCACGTTGTCAGTGGGAGTCACTGTCATCTTGTGGATGGTTGGTAGGAGGAGGAACAGGTTGGCACCACACAAGACTTTAACACATCCTCTTTAACTCTGCAATTCCACTGCGGAGGTACCCCACACACTTAGCATAACATATATTCACAAAAGTGATGCATAAATACTCAGCTAGTTGGTGCAACCTTGTTTTATCAGACACTAATGTAACCAAAGCATGCATCAGTAGGCGATTGAGTCAATGGACACATTCATAGTTTGGAGTACAACTGTTAAAAATGAACAAGAGGTCTGCGTGTGCTGATATAGCCTGAGCTCTACACCCCTAAGTCAGTGGTTCTCAACCTTCTGGCCCTTTAAAAGAGTTCCTCATGTTTTTACCCCCAACCATAAAATTATTTTCGTTGCTACTTCCTAACTGTAATGTTGCTACTGTGATGAATCGTCATGTAAATATCTGATATGCAGGATGGTCTTAGGCGACCCCTGTGAAAGGGTCGTTCGACCGCCAAAGGGGTCGCGACCCACAGGTTGAGAACCGCTGCCCTAAGTGAAAACAAAAAGATGCAGAACAAAATGTGCCCAGTATGACCTTGTTTATGTAAGTTTTCTCTAAAGAAAAATCATACACATTTTTCCTTGGAAGAAGGTTCGGGTTCCTTAATGTTGATTTAGTTAGGCATGAAATAGTGCTGCTAAATCAACTTCCGAGTGTCCCAAAGTGTACGGTCCGACAGGCATAACACGACCAAAAGCCAAACAAGCACAGAAGGTGATAGCCAGGCCCTTTGAAAGATGTCCAAGCTGTTTGATCAGTACGAACAGGAAGACACTAAAAGTAGCTCTCCTAGTAACTCAGGATCACACTCACCAATCTGACAGATTGTAAATTGCTGAACACTCCGACGGGTCTTTAGGTACCACTCCGATGGCAAGTCAAAAAGACTGTGAAAAAACGGGCATCTCATTCCACAGGCCGTGAGATGGCATCAAGGCGCCCAGCCTGGCGCTGGATCAGCACCTCTCAACCACTTATGGGGAACATTACTAGCATTTCGTGGGCGGAGGCCAGGTCCCCAGGGCCCCACACAACACGTTATCCTGCCCGCCCAGCGCCAATGGGTGCCTGCTGAGAAACCAGGCTGGTATGGTATGGCCAGGATGCCACCCGAGGGGCACAGGTGAGCGCCTCTCTA
This sequence comes from Myotis davidii, assembly GCF_000327345.1. Lineage (NCBI taxonomy): Eukaryota > Metazoa > Chordata > Mammalia > Chiroptera > Vespertilionidae > Myotis > Myotis davidii. Next base: position 3,599,122 of record NW_006286246.1, on the reverse strand, counting down.
GCTCAGCTCTAAGGCAGCTTTAGCTTTACCTGATCTGCTGGGACCGGGATACGTTAGTGCGAAGGCCCGTGAACTCTATGTCCAGACCTGCCGGGAAGGCAAAAAAGACAAGAGTCCCATACCCTAGCTCCGTGGTCGGCAAACTGCGGCTCGCGAGCCACATGCAGCTCTTTGGCCCCTTGAGTGTGGCTCTTCCTAAGCCTTAGGAGTACCCTAATTAAGTTAATAACAATGTACCTACCTATATAGTTTAAGTTTAAAAAATTTGGCTCTCAAAAGAAATTTCAATCATTGTACTGTTGATATTTGGCTCTGTTGACTAATGAGTTTGCGGACCACTGCCCTAGCTGGTTTGGCTCAGTGGATAGAGTGTCGACCTATGGATGGAAGGGTCCCGGGTTCAATTCCAATCAAGGGCACTATGCCTGGGTTGTGGGCTCGGTCCAATGTTCAGGAGGCAGCCAATCAATGATTCCCTCTCATCATTGATGTTTCTACCTCTCTCTTCCTCTCCCTTCCTCTCTGAAATCAATAAAAAATATATATCCATATATTAAAAAAAAAAAAGAAGACGGGAGTCCCCAGGCGCAGACCAGTGCCACCGCTGTTCACGCTGGAAAATGGCTGTGAATGCTGCAGGTGGCAAAGTGCTTGGCTCACCTTTGTGCTCAAGAAGCCAGGTGACTTCAAAGGGAAAACGGAGGGAGCCAAAGCCAGGCCAGGCCACTCGGGTCCCGCGGCGCGGTACCGCCCGGA
>NW_006286246.1:3573754-3598232 GCF_000327345.1 Myotis davidii | reverse complement strand
CAGAGAAACGGGCCGCCCCGCGCCCGGGCGCCTCCCTATGGGGCTGAAGGCCCTGCGCCTTCTCGCTCTAAAGAGTTGGGCTTTAGCAACCAATGAATGGGCAGGTGCAGGTCAATGTTTCTGTCCCTAAAAACCAATTTGTTTACATAATAAATAAATAAATGTCTCCACTGGGGTATTTATTGATCAAACGGGGACTAAGGCATTGCATTCTGAAGGCCTCTCAGACTCAATCATACTTTAAAATGTTTCCACTTCCAAATAATAAAATTGGCCACACATTTAATCGAGAGGGAACGCTGAAGCCGCCTGTTCACAGGTTCTTCCTCTTCGCACTAACAGCCCACACCTTGATTTAATCAACGCCTTTAGCGCTGCCAGGACCCCATCTCGCCCAGGTTCAACTTCAGGTGAACTGGATGCACTCCAAGCTTCTCTCCCATCTAACCATGTTCCTTCACGGCAAATTCAGAACACTGTCCCTGTCCATTTCCAGTTCCTCTTTGCAATCCTTTATCCTTTCAAATCTGGCTCTGCCCATTAGGGTCCAGGAGCCCAACTGGGGTTAGAATTTGTCCTTTATCGTCACATCACTAAGACTGCTTATAACACACTGATATTGATGTTTCATATTTAAAAACCAACTCCACATCCTGAGCAGCAACAGCGATCATGTAGATCACCCCCCAGGAGCCAGACATGGTAACAAGTGCTTTGCATAAACCTCATATGTGTAGTCTTGCCAGAGTGAGCTGAAAACGTGAAGAAATTTAATATAATTAGAAATTTCAAGTTCACACTATGCTTTTATTCTTTAACTTATAAACCTTTAATTTGTCCTTCAAAAGTTAATTATAACTGGTGACAGCTTTTCTCAAATACTTCTCTCACGTCCAAGAGGGAAGACTTTAGCCTTCCCCGCACACAAGGGGAGAAGGGGCTGTGTGTAACTGCTAACAACATTCTGCAGTTACATTACTGCGTACAGCTTCCAAGTCGGCTGTTCTTCCAGGGGCTCCCTTCTGAGGGACGTAATGGCTGACAGCTTAACACTGACAAGTTCCAAACAATGCTTGTCTCATTCATAAATTCTCCGAGGCTCCCGGAGCACCACACCACCTTCCGTCACAGCCCTCTGCAGTCGCTGCATCTGGTTTTAAGGACCAAGAAAGGGAAAGGGTTAAATCAGCACAAGTAAGCCGACAATAAACAGTCTACTTCCTAAGAGAAAGAGAACAACTGACTTGCTCTTTGTTAACCTAGGCTGGTTTTTCTGAAATTGACCATCATAACGACCCAGATAAGAAAACAGAGAATGCAGAAACCTCAAGGATATCAAGCAGTGTTTTAAATATTATACAGACAGGGTGTTAATATATGAACAAGGAAGTAGAGTGGTCGACATCATGGCTGTAGAATTAGTCGCCTCCCCCACCATGGCTGGACCTGCCAGTCTCGGGTTACTTATGCACAGAACCGGGAACACTAGTCCTGACCCTTGGGCTGCTGTGAGGATGAAACTAGGTAATGCACATCAGGATCCCCACCTCAGAGTCTGACTCATGAAAAGAATTTGAAATATGGAACTATTATTATTATGTATCTAATATCAAGAATTAACACAATACTTTTAAAATAAGTACATGAAAACCAAAATACCGATTCTGAGGCTGCTGCCCAAGGGGTTGGTTGGTAGACCATGAAGTTGATTCCTGCCTCCAGGCATCGTTCCGCCAGCACCCGTCCTATGTTCTCACACGCCGCCACGTTTTTGGTGCTGTAAAGGTGCTTTTTAATAGCCCACTCACGTGTGGATGCAGAAACCACAACCTGGCCGTTGCGATGCTCAACGAGTGCTTCTACATGGTGCTGAGTCCTTATAACTCGCAGCCTAAATGAGGAGAGAATAAAATCATAAAAGAATCCCAAAGATAAGTGACTTCCGGTGAATACTGCCTAAATATTGTCCTCATTTACTTCAATGTACTTCACCCCGATTTCACTTGGGGAAGGTATTTTTCCTTGCCTTTATGAGGATATCCTCAACAATAAACCAAGCACTTCCGCTCAACCTCTCACGTCAAAGAGAAACTTGGTATTTCTGAGAGTGGAGCTATATTTACCTATTTTAGAAAAGGGTCTGAGTAGATAGAGCTACGTTGCTGGCTCCACACTGGGTGAAGATAAACTTATTCTACACTTGCATTTTCCAGCTCACACCAAAGTAAGTGTAAGATGGATCAAAGCCCTGAATGCATAAAGCAACTTGCATGGTTCCGGGCAAATACAAAGTGTTCAGTAAATAACCATCTTTATACAAGACTCGGAACCCGTCTTCTCGCTTCTACCCTCGCCCTTAAAAACGTCTTCTCCCGAAGGTAACCAGAATGACCTTTAACTCGGACTCCACCTGTAAATCCCCTCACAGGTTCTCGCTGCAGCGGAAGTACAGTCTAAAGTGCTCACTTCGCTTTACAAAGTAAAGAATCCATCGGTATCCCACCTGCTTCCCCGTCTTCATCTCGCACCCTTCACCCGTGTCCACTCCACGGAGACCTCACACCGGGCTCCTGGCCGCCCTGCTGCTCCCTCCGCGGCAATGCTCTTCTTGGCAGATAACTGGGCGCCCCCCCCACACACACATTCAACCAGCACCCTTTTTCAGTGTCCTCCGTGACACCTCTCGTTTGCTTCCGTGCCCCCACTTCCGCCGACCCCTGCTCTACCCACCCACGCGGGCTTCCCGAGAAGGGGCCCCGCAGGCCCTGGCGCGTGGGAATGGCCGGGTGAGAGCAATCCGAGGCCCGTCCCTGTCGGCCGACCTACCTGTGCCAGAACTCCCGGGAGGGCCACACGGTGCCCCAGCCCCGCTCCTTCCGGGCCACGGCCAAGAGTTCCAGATTCCGGGGGTTCCGGTTGGTGAACTCGGGGGCCACAGCTTCGTTTCCCAGAGGGTCGGTTTCAGGCTGCACCTCCGGCGCGGGACGGGTGGACAGCGCCGCGACCCCGCGCCCTGCAACAGAAACCAGCGCACGCGCCTTTAAAAGTGACTCTAAACAAGACCAGACCTTTCCCATCCGTCCCCCCACCTTCTGGCCCTGGACGGGAGACAGAAGGTGTGCGCGGCCACAGGGCGCAGTGACCTCAGACCCCCTCACAATGCTGTCGGCTTGTCCCCCTTCGATGGGGACGTGGAATGTAAGACCCGACTGGCACGGGCACGTTACCCTGCAGGCCCCGGGGAGGAATCTCGGAGAAGAGGGGAGATTACCGGGGTTCCTGCGAGCCGACAACAACTCCCAGCACCTTGACCGAAGCGCCATCGCCGAGGGGACCGTGGGCAAAGCCGAGGGAACGCTTCGCCACCTTCCCTCACCCACGACCCCACGACCTGCCGGGCGCAGCCATGTTAACTCAGGGAAAAGCCTCAGGATCCCGTCGGCCGTCGACCCTCCACCCGGAACTAACAGTTTCACGGCCGCTGAGTGGCCGAGAGGGCCACCTGTTACCTCAGCTCCTCCAATCATCGCTTACGCTGGGGTCACGCAGCCGCCGGAGCCGACCAACCACCTCACAGTAAAGCCCACGGGGGTGGACGCAACCCCTTCGTTTCCGCGACGCCTTTTGCAGATTTGCGCTGGAGCCTGGGAGGGAGCCGGGACTTCGCGCTCCCTTATTTGGGCCTTCTGGTGGCAGAGTTCACCGACCATGACGCCACACACAGCGGTTGGGCACTGGGAGGAGACGGGGCAGAGCAAGGCGCACAGCTTTCTCTGCAGAAACGATGGCCGGCATTTTACCGGGGAAAGCCTTGCCCGTCCCACCCTGGCCCAGCTTGCACTCGGAGCCCAGGAACAAAGCCTGCGACTTGCCGGCTGCTCTCCAAACACGTTCCTACGTGTAAGGAGAACAAGGAAAATATTTACTGTATAAACTAAAATCGTTTTTAAAACACGCAATAGCTGACTCTTTAGTCGGGAGCACTGACCTCTTTTCTGAAGTCAAAAAAATAGCCACTACAATAGCTGTACAATGTGAATGAATCAAAATGAGCAAAAATATATTTCTTGGTGAGCTGCAGTTTTACTAGTTTGTGAAAAACAATTGCTGGTATAAACACGCGAGAGTAGCTCAGAGGCCCCGCTGTACCTTTAAGAAGTGCCCACCCTCCTTCCGTCACATTCCAGGCCCCACCCCACCGTGAACCCCCTTTTCTAGAAGGCACTAGAATGTGCAAATGCGCACGCGCACCCGGGCAATTTCCTCCCGCGGTGCAGGAGCCGGACTTCCGTTCTGCCTTCGCGCCCTTCCTATTCGCTCTCTAATTGGGCAAAAGTGAAGAACCCGCCCTTCCGGCTCCTCACTTCCTACACATTCACGCTTCTCGCCTCCTCCCCTCCTCTCTTTCCCGCCCTGCCCCGCGGCGGCGCAGGGGCTGAGGGGCCGGGTGGGCGGGGGAAGAGGTGGAGTGGTGTTCCCAGCATCCCCTGCGACATCGCCTGGGCCCGGTTCACGCCGCGCTGCCGCTGGTGCTGGTGTGGCCGCCGCTGGGCCTCGGAACCGACGCTAGCCGTCCGCGGTGCACGTGAAGCGCGAGGTGTACCCTGCCGCGACGATGGAGGGACCTCTGTCCGTGTTCGGGGACCGCAGCACGGGGGAGGCGATCCGCTCCCAGAACGGTAAGGACGGGCGAGGCCTCGGCTGCGTGACGCGGAGCGCTCCCCCAGCCCTGCCCGCTGGGGCCGGGGTTCCGGTCTTGGTGCTTCCCTTCTCTCCCCAAAATAGAGTCGGGGTGCGGTGCGTAACCTACCCCCGCGGGTCCGTGCCTTCTGGGCGGGGCGGCAGCGGCCCCTTCCCGTAGGAAAGCGCGGCCGGTTTGGAGACCCGTGGCGGGCGGTGGGTCCCCGGTACCGACACGTGCCGGCCACGCCTGGCGTCCCTTCGGCACCTCTGAGCCCCTCTGTTCCGGTTCTGACCACGCGGAGCATCTCTCAGCCTCGAGGCCTCGTTTGAGGACCATGAGCCGGGAAAGACCAGCCTCCCCGCGCACTCGGTCCCCTGAGGAGCAATGGCTGCAAGGCCCGCGCTGTCGCCTGAGATGCGGTGCCCGGCGTCCAGAGCTCGTCTGTCCTCGCCCGTCGCTGGCAGCCCGTTGAAATAAGAGTAGCCCAGGGACCTAGTTGGACGCTGTATAAGCGATAAACAATGAGCTTTTTCTAGTTAACGTTGACCCGGACCAAAGCACTTGTGGGTGAGCCCCTTTTGGGAGCGCGTGCACTTCCAAGGCATGGATGTCCATCTAACCGTTGATTGATTACGAATTCTTGTCTTGGATGAATTTGCAGTAAAGTCAGAAGCTCTGGTTCGCACTTTTTTTTAATTCACAGATAAAGACTTGATTTTAGTAGGGGTTTCTAAAGAAAAAGTCGCTAGTTTCCCTTATTCTACATGAGGTGACAGAACCCAAATTATGACTGGTAGATGACAGTTTTATTTGAAGGGATTAGGACTGATTTGTAGATTGGGAAAATTCAGGGGCTGTTGGCTGTCATTTACTTTCTTGAAGCTGAAAATGCCCTTTGAAGTAGTGGGTTTTCCTAATTTCATTATTTCATTTCTCTAGTTATGGCTGCAGCTTCTATTGCCAATATTGTGAAGAGTTCTCTTGGACCAGTTGGCTTGGATAAAATGTTGGTGGATGATATTGGTGTAAGTACAGCTAGATGTTTGTGTCTTTAAATTAATTAATGAGATCTTAAATTTTTGCTATGTAGATTCTTGGTTTTTAATCAGAGTGCTTGTATTGGAAGGGGCAGTAAGGTGAAGGTGTGTCAACGTGGTTGTGTTAATGAGAGGATGTCCTGTTTCTGTACATAATTGCGGTTTTTTCCCCCTCCCCTGCACATTGCTTAGGATATCACCATTACTAATGATGGCGCGACCATCCTGAAGTTACTGGAGGTAGAGCATCCTGCAGCTAAAGTTCTTTGTGAGCTCGCTGACCTGCAAGACAAAGAAGTGGGCGATGGGACCACCTCCGTGGTAGGTAGTCGGGTAGATGGCGAAAGACTCGCTTTCCTGGTCAGTCAGAAAATGAACGGGTCAGTTATTTGTTTCTGAGATAACAAGTTACTTAAGAGTGGGGAAATGGGCAGTGATTCTGAAACTAAACTTGAAAAAGCTGATGGTTATAGCTAGTTTGTACACTTTAAGTAGAGAAGACACTTAAGAAATATTTCAATATGGTCCCCTTCTGACCTGAGACTTAGAAATTTCTAAAACCTTCCCTTTATAATTAAATAAAATTTCACGGGTTTATAAAAACAAGATGCTTTTATATTTTACATGCTGGCAAGGCAATCTCATGAGTTCAGAATGGGAGTGTGATCAGCATTATAAATGTGGAGAGCATCCAGCACATTGATATAGAAACAAGTAATTTGCTCTAAAGAAACAATGTATTGTGTGGGGAAATGTTTGCATTTCTAAATTAAACTATAAGCCATGAAAGAATGGACTCTACCTCTTATAAAATAATAAAAATGGTCTTAAAATTAGAATTTCCCCCAAAAGCAGCATTTTTTAACTATTTCTTTTTTTAAATATATTTTTATTGATTTCGGAAGAGAGAGAATGAATCATCAATGATGAGAAAGAATCATGATCGGCTGACTCCTGCACACCCCACACTGGGGCTCAAGCCCACAACTCAGGCATGTGCCCTGACCTGGAATCAAACCCTGACCTCCTGGTTCATAGGTCAAGGCTCAACCGCGGATCCATGCCAGCTGGGCTGAAGTCTTTTTAATTAAATATTTTTAGCCCTAGCTGGTTTGGTTCAATGGATAGATTGTCAGCCTGCAGACTGAAGGGTCCCAGGTTCAATTCAGGTCAAGGGCACATGCCTGGGTTGTGGGCTCGGTCCAATGTGCAGGAGGCAGCCAGTGATTCCCTCTCATCATTGATATTTCTCTCCCCTTCCTCTCTGAAATAAACAAAAGAATTAAAAAAAAATATTTTTAGTGTCCTTAAGTGATTTTTATATTAAGCCAAATAATAACCTAAAATAGTAAAGGCCAGACTCTTGGCATTTGTTGGACACTTAATCTTTAAAAGTAATGGATGGGTAGCCTTTGACTATTGTACTGCAGAACTAGTGTATTAGCCAGATCATTTTACTGGCTTTTTCTTGGTTTTGGCCATTTGAATATGAAACACTGAGTAGAGTTATCTTTTTTCAGGTTTCTGATCAGTTACTCATTTTACTGCCATCACAATTCTGGTTAATATCTGTAATTTTGCTGCTTTTACATACACATTGCACGTAGAGTGCTAGCCTAATATTATAGCCACGAATGTTTTCTCAACAGGTTATTATTGCAGCAGAACTTCTAAAAAACGCGGATGAACTAGTCAAACAGAAAATTCATCCCACATCTGTTATTAGTGGCTATCGACTTGCTTGCAAGTAAGATTGTCTGTATTCAGAGAAAATTTTATATTATTTGATGTAATAATTGCAAACTGTGTTAAAATGTTTTCATTAATAACTACATCTTATTTTTTTTAAGTTACATTTTAGCATTTAAGTGATATTTGAAGAAGTAGGGCCAGTATCTTTTCTTCCCATTTGACTACCACATTTTCTCCTAATAGATTTTAGTGGCTATGCTTATGGGATAGATTAAAATTGCCATGATCTGAAGAGGGAGGATTTATTTGTGTCCTCCTCCTATATGAAATGGCTGAACAGAAAATTGGTGCCTATGACATTTTGACACTGTGGTAAAACAAAAGTTTGAATAGTGAATTAATTTGTAATTGTTTTCTCCCCCACGCTTTAAACAGGGAAGCAGTGCGTTATATCAGTGAAAATCTAATTATTAACACAGATGAACTTGGAAGAGATTGCCTGACTAATGCTGCTAAAACATCAATGTCATCCAAAATCATTGGAATGTATCCTTGTGGTGGTCCAATAAAGTTTGGGCTTTTTTTAAAAGAAAGAACTTGTGTTAGTTTTCATACCAGGTGATGCCGTTTTGAAATTGCCTGTTTCCTTCCCTGCTTCTTTAGGGGGGAGGTAATATAAAGAGTGAAAGTAATATGAACTGCAGGTAGTGATAAGTAATCCTTGTTTTCTTGATGAGATTGCAAAAGGGAAGTGCCTTTGAATTACCCTTGATTTTCATGTTTCCCTGTTCTCCATTCAAGTCTCTTGTTCCCCTTAACTATCGCCTTAGAGATGGTGATTTCTTCGCTAGTATGGTGGTAGATGCCGTACTTGCTATTAAATACACAGATGCAAGAGGCCAGCCTCGCTATCCAGTCAATTCCATTAATATTCTGAAAGCCCATGGGAGAAGTCAGATGGAGAGTGTGCTCATCAATGGCTATGCACTCAACTGTGTGGTGGGGTCTCAGGGTAAGGCTCGGGATGTGGTCACTAACGAGAGTATTAGGTTAAAATTAGCTTTCTGTGGCTGCTTCCTCTTCATCTTCAGGTGAACTATCCAAGCTGTGCACTTACTGTTCTTTAAGGAATGTACGTCACATTGTCAGTTTCTCTTTAGTAACTTAAGCACATAGGAAAAATGCAAGTTAGAAGAAAGTACATGTGTTTAATGCCATAAAAATGTGTTATGTTAAACAAATTGAAATTTGTGTTTACATATGACATTAATCTCATGCTTTATGGTTGGGTGTATAAAATGTACTGTTATTAGTAGTTTCTGTGAAAGGACTTAATATTTTAATATTAATGTTCAATTATAGGCATGCCCAAGAGAATAGTTAATGCAAAAATTGCTTGCCTTGACTTCAGCCTGCAGAAAACAAAAATGAAGCTTGGTGTGCAGGTGCTAATTACAGACCCTGAGAACCTGGACCAGATTAGACAGAGGTACGCTGACAGAGATGTTCAACGTAACTGCATTACATCTCTTTCCTTTTTCCTGGCATAGCTGCCCTTCCGTCAAAGGCCAGTCCCTCCCTCTACAATAAACGTTCTAGATTCTGTTGCATTCTGCCTTAGAGGGTTGCTCCATTTATAGTTCTTTCCCATCTGCATCTTCAGCTACAAACTCTACTGTTCATTCCTTTCTAGATTTCACTCGTGGCTCACACAACTTGCTCTAGTTCCTCCCTCTCCGTTCCCACTCTTTACAGCCAGCCATCTCAAGAGTGATTGACACAAAAACTGTTTTCTGGCGCTTTATTTCTCATTCCTTTTACAGCTTTGTTCTCCGAGCTCCATCTTGCTAAGCTCACTGGTGACTGATACTCACTAGACATGTTCAACCTTCACTTGACCTTGATCGAGTCTTTGACTACTGCTTTCTTGAGATGGTTGGAGGGTGGAGCGGCTCTGTGCTACCGTCTCATCCGTATTCTTGTGCCTGGCCAGCTACCGCCCCCTGCTCTCTCCAGGATAACTCCTCATTCCGTGACCTCAGTTATTATGTGGGAGACTCGCACATCTAGTTCTCTGAGCACCAAACACATGTATTTGTCTGGTTGAATATTTTTTAAAACAACTTGTGATGGTACACCCCAAATCTACTCTTGATTACTTTGATGATGGGAACCCCTCTACTCAGGCAGAAAGCCAGAAAGTATCTTTGCTTCTTTTTTTTTAACCTAATAACTTCTCTCATACTTTTTCACTAAGACCACTTGATTTCTGTCTTCAGATTAAATCTCACATTCACCTCTTTTCCACTTGCATTCTCTTGCTCGGACCATTGCAGAAGCACCCACACTGGTCATCTGGAGGCCACTTTCTCGTTCCTTCCCTCCCAGGCTCCTTCCAATGGCAGCCAAGTCCATGTCATTACTGCCAAGACCAGAGCCTTTTTAATACCTTCCATGTTCCTTACATTGTAGTTTAGCCACAACAGGGACTAGGATTCACAAACGTTCTCCACAAACTAGAATGCTTCCCCCTCCGCCTTTACATACTCTCTGCCTACTTGTTTTAATTATTTTAAATATAGTTTTATTGATTTTGGAGAAGGGAGAGAGAAACATTAATGATGAATCATTGATCACCTGCCTCCTGCACGCCATCTAGTGGGGATCAAGCTCACAACCTAGGCATGTGCCCTTGGCCATAATCGAACCTGGGACCCTTCAGTCTGTAGGCTGACGCTCTATCCACTGAGGAAGACCAGCTAGGACTGTTTTAATTTTTTACTTGCTCTTTAAGTGGTCGGTCTCTCAAAGAAGCTTCTCTTGATCCTTAATCTAAATTACACTCTACTGTGCCTTTCTATGCCTGTCTTCCTGGAGCTTAGCACAGTTTGTGTTTGTATGACTTGGATTGTAGTTCTGAAGGTAGAGACTGAATGATTTCCTTGGCTTTGTAGCCTCCCGTGTTTAGTAGTTGCTGGCATGCAGTCTTTGTTCAGTATATACAAAGAGGTTTGTTTTGAGGTTAATATTCAATTCGTTTTACTTTAAGAATTCTTTGAATTCTCTTATCCACTATTCTTTGAACGGTAGGTGAAATGGCTCCCAGAGCTTGATATCCGTGCATGTCTGCCTGCCTCCTGGAAGCATCACCTGAATGACACAGCGCTATTCAAACGCATGTTGAAATCAACTCTTCCTTCTCATCTTGCCTGCAACCTGCTAGTATGTCTCTTACTCCAGGGGTCGGAGGCTGACCCTCCGTTAGCTAAGCTATAGGCTTTACTCTCTACTCTGCTCATCTGTATTCCCAGTGATTGTCTCCTTGCCTCAGTCCTTCACCTTCCCAGTACAGTTTCCACATTGACATCAGGGGGTCCTTTTGAAAACAGATTTGATGATGCTATTCCTAATTTTAAAAGATGAAGCACTCCAGACTCTTTAACACGCCTACAGGCTTCTTCATGTTCTGGTCCTACCTGCAGTTTCAGCTCTGGGACCCTCTTGACTTCAGACCTTCTTGTCCCATCTGCCAGGATGGATTACTGTCTCCCATGTGCTGGTGGTCTCTGTATTGTACTTGTGGTAGCATTGGCCACGAACTGTGGTTGACAGGCGGCCAGATCATTGAAGGCAGGGACACTTCCTAATCAGAGTTCTTGGTTAGAGATGCAGATTGGGGGTGCTAAGTGGGATTTTTAATGCCTGAAACTTTGATGTGAATTGGACTGATTTAAATTCTGGTCATAAAAGGAAGAGTCGGCCTAACCTGTTTGGCTCAGTGGATAGAGCATCGGCCTGCGGACTCAAGGGTCCCTGGTTCGATTCTGGTCAAGGGCATGTACTTTGGTTGCGGGCACATCCCCAGTGGGGAGTTTGCAGGAGGCAGCTGATCGATGTTTCTCTCTCATTGGTGTTTCTAACTCTCTATCCCTCTCCCTTCCTCTTTGTAAAAAAATCAATAAAATATATTTAAAAGGGGGGGAGGAGTGAAAAAACTTAATCTGCAATTATTTTGTGAAAAATACGGAACTTAAAGCTTTGTTATATGAAAAACACAGAAGGTAACTTTGGCTTACTATGCAAATACTTTATCTGTAGAGAATCAGATATCAGCAAGGAACGAATTCAGAAGATCCTGGCAACTGGAGCCAATGTTATTCTCACCACTGGTGGCATTGACGACATGTGTCTGAAGTATTTTGTGGAGGCTGGCGCAATGGCAGTCAGAAGAGTTTTAAAAAAGGACCTTAAGCGCATTGCTAAAGCTTCTGGAGGTATGTCTTCTGCCAGCTCTCAGGTGTGACGTTTCATGTTTCCTGTACATGACCATGTCTCTTTACATGGGGGTGTCAGTATTAAGCAGCTTCAAAAAAAAACCCTCTTTTCCTTTTACTCCTCCCTGTAATGATTGGTACTACAGATGTATTTATAGGGCCATTTTTCGTGTAATTGGAGTTGTTCTTTAGTTTGCTGAATTTCTTAACCTCAAAATGACAGTTCCATGTCTGGTGCCTAACTGTAAGCCGTAAACTTGTATTTATGCATCACTTTTTTATAAATGTTCCTGAATCTAAGATGGTATAAAAATGTTTACAGATCTTTGTAATTACCTTAATAGCAATTGTTGTGTCAAGCCTGGCCAATTTGGAAGGCGAGGAAACCTTTGAGGCAGCAATGCTGGGGCAAGCAGAAGAGGTAGTACAGGAGAGAATTTGTGATGATGAACTGATCCTGGTCAAAAAGTAAGAGCTACTTTCTAAATTACAAAACTACGTAGGTTTTATTAATGAGTAAAACAGACCCCTTCCCATTTATTTGCTGCTATAGTCTTTTCAATGGTATGAGCAGTTATACGCATGGGATAAAATAACATTAGACCATTGTCAATTGAGATGGAGTAACCATTTCATCTCTTCTGCATGCATGGTCTAGACAAATGTCCTTATGGAAGCAGGATTTAATCAAAGTGCTTAAAATAAATGTCTATTTAGATCTCTTTTATAAAAGTGTTGCTTTAAGAATTTCACTTTTTTCAATAGCACTAAGGCTCGCACGTCTGCATCAATTATCTTACGTGGGGCAAATGACTACATGTGTGATGAGATGGAGCGCTCTTTACATGATGCTATTTGTGTGGTGAAGAGAGTTTTGGAGTCAAAATCTGTGGTCCCGGGTGGGGGTGCTGTGGAAGCAGCCCTTTCCATATACCTCGAAAACTACGCAACCAGCATGGTAAGAACCTCTAGTGACCCGCTTTCTCTCCAAGCAGCGCTCGGGAGATTGTCTCAGGCGTTTTGTTAATCCCCCTCATGAAACTGAAACCCTAAGCTGCCACTGCGTCTTTTGATTTTCTTCCTTTTTAAAAAAAATTGATTTTTTTACAGAGAGGGAGAGGGATAGAGTTAGAAACATCGATCAGCTGCCTCCTGCACAGCCCCTACTGGGGATGTGCCCGCAACCAAGGTACATGCCCTTGACCGGAATCGAACCTGGGACCCTTCCGTCCACAGGCCAACGCTCTACCCACTGAACCAAACCGGTTAGGGCTGATTTTCTTCCTTTTTTGATGCTACCTCATTGTCTGTCCTCTAGGGGTCTCGGGAACAGCTTGCTATTGCAGAATTTGCACGATCTCTTCTTGTTATTCCTAACACACTTGCAGTTAATGCTGCCCAAGACTCCACTGATCTGGTCGCAAAGTTAAGAGCTTTTCATAATGAGGCTCAAGTTAACCCAGAACGCAAGAATCTCAAATGGTAAGTATACAATTTCCCTTTTTCATTGTCGTCTGTATATCAGATGTATCGGTCGTGTTCTCTGGTGGTTTCATTAGCATTGATGTGTCTTGGGTTGTACTAACCCTTCCTGGCCTCTCTGGGTACTCACTTTACAGGATGATCCACTAGAGCAGTGGTTCTCACCTTCCTAATGCCATGACCCTTTAATACAGGTCTCCTCATGTTGTGGTGACCCCCAACCATAAAGTTATTTTCGTTGCTACTTCATAACTGTAATGTCATGTAAATATCTGACATGCAGGATGTATTTTCATTGTTACAAGTTGAACATAATTAAAGCATAGTGATTAATCACAAATATAATATGTAATTATATGTGTTTTCTGATGGTCTTGGGCGACCCCTGTGAAAGGGTCGTTTGACCTACAAAGGGTTGCAACCCACAGGTTGAGAACCGCTGCACTAGAGGAATGCAGGATATTGTTTTGGAGTGATAAATAACCATCTTTAAGCAACCTCTTTATAATACAGTAATGGTATTTACAGCTTTACTACCATGTAGTGCCTTTCTACAACTCTTTTGTGCTAATTTTTGGTAATAGATTTTTCCCCCCTAAATTGCAGGATTGGTCTTGATCTGGTTAATGGTAAACCTCGAGACAACAAACAAGCAGGGGTGTTTGAACCAACTGTAGTTAAAGTTAAAAGTTTGAAGTTTGCAACAGAAGCTGCAATTACCATTCTTCGAATTGATGATCTTATTAAATTGCATCCAGAAAGCAAAGATGATAAGCATGGAGGTTATGAAGATGCTGTTCACTCAGGAGCCCTTGATGACTGATTTCTTTTATTTATAACTGTAAGATGCAGTTGTCTTGTACCTTGCGTATTATACATTAAAAGTAAACGCTTCAAGCCCTGGGTTCTTGTGAAGTGGAAGATGGCTCCCACCCTCACATTGGTCCTGATTTCACATATTAGTGCCTTATTAGTAGAAAGAAATGAGGTTCAAGCTTAGTTAAGCAGGTTTACCCTCTCTGAACACACATTGCTATCCCCATCCCACCCCCAATGCATAGGGCAGCAACACCACGACGTCCACCCTTTCGCTCCATTGTGTGTAACAGGGTAACGAGAATCCGACAGCCGGATGCCCCGAGAGGGTGGCCCAGGGCTATAGCCCCTCCTTGAATGTTGACCTAAAGGGAGAAAAGACTTGTCATTCTGTAGATAGAGGGCTAAAATCCTAAACTAACCTTTTTCCTCTTAATGCTATACCAATAAGCTACCCTCTTTGATTTATACCCATATGGTATCTATCCTAACTTCCCTAGTCCTTCATTTAAAATTTTTTTGGAGCCCTGTTATGTTTGAAGTAAACCAATGCAGTCTAGGGTTTTGGCCTTTCGAAGCAACAGGGTAAATGAACCTGCAGTCCCACCAATTACCATATGGCCAATACCTGGGACTTGCTCTAACTATGCTGTGTGTGTTGTGCTGTTTACAATCTTAAACTGCACTGTGAATGTTCATTTGCAAGCTTTCATGAAGGGCTGCTTAAGTTTACCTTTTCCGGGTTCAATCCAAGTTCCTTAGTTATTGCAACTGAGAGGACTGCAAAGGCTTCATTGATTTCAAATACATCCACATCGTCCAGTGACCAGCCTGCTTTTGCAACCTAAAGGAAAGATTAATGGGAGAGGTCTATTCATTGTACATAAAAAAGAATATATACGATACTGAAGGATCTCAGAAAATGCCATTTGGGGCTGCTACATCAGCCTAGTGACTTCAGGATAAAACAGCCCTTGGAAATTCTAAACTAAAATTTTGAACCAGTAACATCTGTCATGTGTAGGAGAGGTGACAGCATCTGCTCCCCTTGATCCAAATGTTCTGGGCTGCCCTTGGTGTAGGGGAAATAGGAAAGGGGCGAACTTGAGGCTGACTGGAAGGCTTTCTTTTTTCTTTTTTCTTTTTTTACCTTTTTTCTTTTAAATTTATTGATTTCAGAAAGAGGGAGAGACAGATATAAACATCAATGCTAAGAGAAAATCATGCACCAGCTGCCTCCTGCACGCCCCCCTACTGGGGATCAAGCCCGCAACCTGGGCATGTGCCCTTGGCTGGAATCGAACCTGGGACCCTACAGTCCGCAGGTCAACGCTCTATCCACTGAGCCAAACCAGGTAGGGCCCCATTGATTTTTAAACACAGAGGCAGGGAGGGGGAAAGACAGAGAAAAACAGCGATCGGTTGCCTCCTTCCCTCCCCCCTGGAAGGCTTTCACAAAAGGGAAACAAATGAAACCTGATGGGAATGAACATGAAGACAAAGCTCGATCTTGGCATTTTGGAGTGGAAAGGACCTGGGCAAGTTAAGCAGGCAGACCTTAATATGGAATTGCAGGTTATTGGTCTAGAGGTAAAGTAACAGCAAAGGACAGGTGGTGACGTTCTAAAGAAAACTCACAGCTTGCTTTATTGCTGGAATTGGTCCTATTCCCATAATGGAAGGCTCCACTCCGGCTTGTGACCAGGAAACTATCTCGGCTAAAGGTGTCAGCCCACGGTTATCAGCCTCCGACTTCTTCATAAGAACCACAGCTGCAGCACCATCATTCATTCCTGCAAAACACGACTGTCTTGATTTCTAAAATAACACTTATTACAGTTCTGTACCTGTTTACTTTCAGACGTGAGTTAAATTATTAATACATCTTGGCAAAAGCCATTTGCCATATTTCAGACTTCACTGTGTAATTTGAAATGGTAAATTAGGCAATAGGACATAATCCCAAAACATTCCAGTAGGAAAGTGGAAAGATTAAAACAGTGGGGGAGGGAAGGTTAATGAAAAAAATCAAAGAAATAGTCCCAACTTCACGGGAGAACACTGACAACGGATTCTGTTTTTGGAAAAGTACAAAGATACTAGATAAACTGGGGTTTCCTAATTTGCTTTTTCATCTGTGCATCTAGTTAGGATATTGGTAAAGCAAATCCATTCATTCCGTATATATAAAGTTTCTAATCAAGTATGGAAAAAACTAATGACCAAATATACAGAACTACATTTTCCCCTAAAGCTGCTAAAACAAGGTTTTAGAATATAAATAGATAATGAAATAAAAGAAAGAAGGTATTAACGTGGTAGAATTACCAGAAGATGAGATTCCCTAACTGTCCTTCAGAAAATCTAACCTGGCCTTGGCCAGGTAGCTCAGTGGGTTAGAACAGCGGTCGCCAACCAGTGGTCCATGGATCACTGGTGATCTGTGAGGCCCGGAAGATTGGCAACCACTGGGTTAGAGGATCATCCCAATACATCAAGGTTTTGGGTTTGATCCCTGGTCAGGGCACATATAAGAAGTGAATGCATCAATAAGTGGAACAACTTGTCTTCCCCGCTTCCTCTCTCTAATCAAGTAAAAAAAAATGTACCCTAACCTGAAGCATTAGCTGCAGTCACCGTTCCTGTTCCATCCGTAAGGAAGGCAGGCTTTAGTTTAGACATGGCTTCTATGTTGCTCCCATGGCGAGGAAACTCATCTGTTTTCACTTCAATAAGGCCTGAAAAGGAAAATAAATCCTGAGGTCAGGTCAGAGATGGCAGTCAGCACGCTCCGAATGGTGGGCTCCTCAGACCTGATTCATGAAGATCTGTGTTTGAAGATAAGGGTTATTTATTTATTTATTTATTTTAAATATATTTTATTGATTTTTTTACAGAGAGGAAGGGAGAGAGAGAGAGAGTCAGAAACATCGATGAGCGAGAAACATCGATCAGCCGCCACCTGCACATCCTCCACCGGGGATGTGCCCGCAACCTAGGTACATGCCCTTGACCGGAATCGAACCTGGGACCTTTCAGTCCGCAGGCCGACGCTCTATCCACTGAGCCAAACCGGTTTCGGCGAAGATAAGGGTTATTTAAAAAGAACTTTCATTCTAGTAAGAGAAAAGTATCCACACTAATAACATTTATTGTATGTATGTTAGGACAGTTTATGAACACTATGGCCATGAGGCATTCTGAGTGTTTCCATGTCTGAGGAAGGCAGAGAGTCTTTTGTGCAAGATGGCTATGGTCAGACACAGGACTTGGCTGCTTACAGAGGACTGGATCCTGGAGTGTGAGAGCCAGCCTCACTAGAGCTGGACATAAGGGATATCAGTTCATTACTAAGAGAATTTGACTCAAGCACTCCATCTATCTATATACATATAAAAGCTTAAGCAACCACTACAACCAAACAACCAGAACAACCATTCAACACTCACTATGACACTCACTGACCACCAGGGGGAAAACGCTCAACCGTGGTGGTCAGTGTGCTCCCACAGCCAACCTCCCACTCCCGACCCCCTGGCCAACCTCCTACACCCCACTTCCTGCTGGTCAGCAGGCCAACCTCCCAGGATCCCTCCCACGGCTGGCTGGCCCCCCCTATAAGCCTCGATCGCCAGCGAGGTCAAGGGGCCCCACCCATGCACAAATCTATGCACCGGGCCTCTAGTATTAGATAAAAGCAAAGGGACCCATAAAGATCCACCCAAGAAATAGGAGCCGCACACAGAAGCAAGAGGAAGTAATGGATGTTCACCTCTGAGATTAGTCTGAAATAAGCCAGCTGTGGCCTCACAACCCGTCAGTGCTCTAGTTTCTCCTGAAACTGGCCCCACCCACGTAGCAGTGTGGACACTGGGACCAAGTGTCTGGACGCTGGCACAGCTTCCTATGTTTGCTCGCCCCATAAACATGGCCCCACACCCCAAGCCTTATTCAGAGGATCCAGGGGATACCTTTCAGCCTGAAAGGGCTGGCTAGGACACCACTTATACACCAGTCCTATATATTATTCTTTCAGATATTATTCTTTAAAGAGCTATGTTGATGTTTAGATCATTATGATTTATGTACCCACCTTTTCTTTTTTATTTTTACTGATTTCAGAGAGGAAAGGACAAGGAGAGACAGAAACATCAATGATGAGAGAATCATTGACTGGCTGCCTCCTGCACGCCCCACACTGGGGACTGAGCCAGCAACCCGGGCATGTGTCCTGACCAGGAATTGAACTGTGACCTCCTGGTTCATAGGCTGATGCCAGCCAGGCCTGAACCCACCTTTTCTAGAAGGCACAAACACTGGTACAATCTCTTTGTCAAAGTGGCCAGCTTTCTGTGCATTCTCCGTCCTGTTCTGGGACAGAGCTGCCAACTTGTCCTGATCTTCTCTATTCACTTGCCATTTTTTGGCTACATTTTCAGCTGTAAAAAAAAATAGACAAAGCAAAATACAAACATTTACAGGAACTGGTTTTTGGTAGCTCAAGTTTTTCACATTTAAATAAGCACTGAGAGCCCAGCATCGGCAGGCTCGCTGGCAGGCTAAGGGACAGTGCTCTATTGACAATCTTGCCTCCCACTGGCAATGAATATGAAAATCTTGCAGGGACCTAAGAAGCCATTTCCTTTCTTTGCTTCCTTCCTTCTCTCTTTTCCATTAAATAATGTTAAACTTTCAGAAATCTCCTTTATGCAGATTTCCCAATTGTCTATTTTGCCCCAATTGCCTTATCATTCTCTTTCTGAACCATTTGAAAGTTCTAGATATCCTGCTACTTTATCCCTAAATTTTCATTTCAGTGTATATTTCCCCACAAACAAGGCCATTTTCTTATATAACCACAGCTTTCAAAATTAGGAAATATATCATCAATACAATACTATTGTGTAATTCTTGGTCCATATTCATGTTTCACTTGTCCCAATTATGTCTTTTTTTAAAAAATACATTTTTATTGAATTTTAGAGGAAGGGAGAGAGAGAAAGAAACATCAATGCGAAAATGAAACACTGACTGGCTTCCTCCTGCGCGCCCCCTACTCGGGACCGAGCCCCCCACCAAGGCATGTGTCCTAACCAGGAATCAAACCATCAATCTTTGGTGCATGGAATAATGCCCAACCAACTGAGCCACACTGGCCAGGGCCCAGTGATGCTCTTTGTAGCTGATATATTTGTTCAGTCCAGGATCCAATCAGGATCATGCACTGCATTGCACTGTCAATTTCTTAAGTTTTTTTTTATTTGGTAGAGTTCTTCGGACTATCCGTGTTTCTTTTTTTTTTCTTTTTTTTAATTTTATTTTATTGACTTTTTACAGAGAGGAAGGGAGAGGGCTACAGAGTTAGAAACATCGATGAGAGAAACATTGATCAGCTGCCTCCTGCACACCCCTACTGGGGATGTTCCACAACCAAGGTACATGCCCTTGACCAGAATCAAACCCAGGACCCTTCAGTCCGCAGGCAGACGCTCTATCCACTGAGCCAAACTAGTCAGGGCCAGACTATCTGTGTTTCTTAACCTTGATATTTTGGAAGAGCAGGGGTCAGTTCTTTTGTCAAATGTCCCTGATTTGGACTTAAGTGGCCCACTTACGACACATGGTCTCCTGAGGAAAGCCCCCGTGGGGTCACTCACTACATGCTTTTTAACCTTTCTGCAGTGCATTCTCCGCCACCCCCGCCTTACCTGTAATGCCCATGTGGTATTTGTGAAATGCATCTGTAAGCCCGTCGCACAGAATACTGTCAGTCAGTGGTGTCTCCCCAATCCTGACTCCTGTCCTCAAGTGAGCCAGGTGAGGAGCCTGGAAACAAGAAATCCCAATGAATTTAGGCTTGGTTATAACTAGTGCTCTGCCTAGGATACCACTCTTACCTGTTCAGTAACTCTAAGTCCTCATCTAGTCCCCTTGTCACCCTTCTCCCCAATTCGGGCCTAGTCTCCTCACCCCAGGGCCAGGGCCCACCCTGTCTACTCCTGGGAGCCTGTCACTTTCCTACCTACCCATTTCCATTTCCCATCAAACCTCTCTCTTCCGTGTCCTATTTCCTTAAGAACCTCATTCGTTCTTTCCAGATGCAACTAGTTCTCTGTTAAATGAAGACCTCATCCAAGAGTTTAACTGATGAGGACAATGTGCTACTTATTCTGATGGGAGGCATAATGCCTAGTGATAACAACTAGGTTTCCTAATTAACTGAAGGGGAGGCTTTCTGGGAGGGGCACCCTCAACTCTCACCAACTCAATAGCAGCTATACTAGAATAGAAGGGCATGGGAGTCAGAAGATCTATATTTGAATTCTGGCTCTGGGCCTCAGTTTACTTACTTGTAAATTAACAATGACACCATCTACCCGCTAAGGGCTGCTGTGACTGCCCGTATAAAAGCCCCTCGTATATGACTACACAGATATTAGGAGGGTCCCATCATAACCACCCTAATCCTATTTGCTACCTTGGGCCTGTCTTCTCCTGGGCCTCAGCAATGGCTGTGCTCACGGACAATATAAGGTCCTCAAAATTACTTGGTCTGGTCCTGCCACATTAGAGGTGAGTTAATTAAATGTTTGACCAAATATAGCAGGCCAATTTCTGTTTGTTAATCCTCACCTGAGGATGTTTTTTCCATGGATTTTTTAGAGTGGAAGAGAGTAGAAGGAACGGGAAGAGATAGAGAAACAGAGATCCGAGAGAGACACACTGATTGGATACCTCATGCAGGGGGATGGAGCCCACAACTGAGGTACATGCCCTTGACTGTAATCAAACCTGGGACCCTTAAGTGTGCAAGCTGATGCTCTATCCACTGAGCCAAAACCAGCTAGGGCCTAGCAAGCTAGTTTTTAAGTTGATAATTTTGTATGGCCCTCAAATGATGTTATAAATACCCAATGGCCCTTGGCAGAAAAAAAGGTTCCCCACCCCTGGCCTAGGGGCTCCTCAGATCATCCGTGGACCTGCCTGTAGGAAGCAGGGGATATACTTTTTCCTTTTTCATGGCCAGTTTGAGGGATGGAACTTGGTGAAACAAATCCCACCTGGCAAGCTTATTAGAGAAGGGCACCGCTCAGCCGCCCTCTTCTCTGGTTCTGTAGCTCCCAAAGGTGAACAACCTGACCCCGGGGTTCCTCTTTGTCACATGCAGGAAGGCAAGTGGCAACACTGACTTTTCCTCGTAACGAGAAAGAAATTGAAGACCAAGGATATCTACCGACTAATGTTATAGGTTTAATTCAGAAAATATTGTCTCATTAATATTTTAGGAAAACCATCCTCTTCTAATCGCACTGGTTGACAAGCTTTTTCTTCAACCCCAATTTCCCATCTAATTTGAAAAGTAATTAACTTTCAGGTGGGGATCAAGGTTGAATCCATTTTTTGTTTATTTGTTTACTGCTTATTCCAGCTCTGATAATGAATCGATTTACCCTGCCGTGGCATGGACATGAGTTTATTGGCGAGAGGTCTGACAGCCATTTCTCCGGAGGCCTTACCTTGCTCATATTTTCCATGCCTCCTGCAACCACAATGCTGGAGTCCCCTATCCGGATTGACTGGGCTGCAAGGCACACAGCCTTGAGGCCTGACCCACAAATCATTTGGCAGCTCCATGCTGGAACAGAGTAGGGGATCCCTGCTCCCACACTGGCTTGTCGAACCGGATTCTGCCCACAACCTGGAAGGGAAATGGAGGTCGCTCAGCAATGAAAGGGAAAGGTAAAGTACTTGAGTACTTGGAGGCGGCACTATGCAAAATTGGGAGATTGCAACTGTGTCTCCTGCCTGCCCAGGCAAGGCTACCAGAGGCAACAAGGTCGGCCCTAGCTGGTTTGGCTCAGTGGATAGAGTGCCGGCCTGCAGACTGAAGGGTCCCAGGTTCGATTCCGGTCTAGGGCACATGCCTAGGTTGCAGGCTCAAATCCCATTAGTGGGTGTACAGGAAGCAGCTGGTCAATGATTCTCTCTCATCATTCATATTTTTATCTCTCTCTCCCTCTCCCTTCCTCTGAAATCAATAAAAAATATATATTATTAAAAGAAAAAAGACTCCTGTCCTCAAGTGATGAGAGAGAACCACTGATCAGCCACTTCCTGCACATCCTCCACTGGGGATCGAGCCCTCAACCTGTGCATGTGCCCTTGGCCTGAATCGAACCTGGGACCCTTTAGCCTGCAGGCCGACGCTCTATCTCCGCTGAGCCAAACCGGCTAGGGTGTTTTCATATGTTGAGCTTGTATTTTGCAACTTTGCCAACTTCAGTTATTAGTAACCTTTTGCTTTGGGAAGGGAGAGAGATAGAGAGTTAGAAACATTGATGAGAGAGAAATATCGACCAGCTGCCTCCTGCACACCCCCCACTGGGGATGTGCCCGCAACCAAGGTACATGCCCTTGACCGGAATCGAACCCCGGACCTTTCAGTCCGCAGGCCGACGCTCTATCCACTGAGCCAAACCGGTTTCGGCGGATTCCTGCTTTTTAAGCAACACGAATTACAAATGCATTTAAATAAGTAACTTCTTTATAAATTTCTTATGTATTTATTTATAATCCTTACCTTCAGGTCCTTAAGAGTTAAGAGATGAGTGTTGACCAGAAGTAATAGTCTGGCTTTTTAGCAGAAAATGAGCTCCATGAGAATGACAATTTCTATCTTATGTCACATTTCATTTTTCTAGCTGATAGAGAACCGCAGGTGCTCAGTAAATATTTGTGATGTGACTGTGTGTGGGGTGCGGTTACGGTGTTTTGGCCAGGTTCAAGCCTCGGACTAATGAAAGGACAGGATCCTCTCATTGCCACGTGCAAGTCCCAGCTGGAGGGCAGGGCCCGCCCAGCACAATCATAGCCAACGGCTGTGGTTGTGAGCTTGAACCTATGGTCCGAACACGTGGCCCCACGTGCCTTGTGGTAGAGTTCAGGTGCATGTAGTTGAGTGAGGTTGGAACTCAGGAGAATGCTGTAAACAACGTGATCACGCCCCTACTTTGCCTCGTGGCATCTGCTATCAAATAAAGACACGGCTTGTGGGCGCCGCCGCTGTCTCATCAGGGAGCAGCGTCCCACCGAGACCCAGCTTTCATTCTCTTGTCTGTCTTTCTTCAATCCTTTCACTCACACACACACACACACCCCCCCACTCAGTTTACCTTTGGCCGCAACACCTGTGGACAGTACCCCGGCTGAGGGAGGACAGATGTGGGTAAAGAGCTAGCTCATCTTCAAACTGGATCCTGGAGAAGTCACTTAACCCCCCAATCTCACGCGCTCATTTGTAAAATGGAGACACCACGGCCAATAGACTTACTGAGAGAACAAACCAAGGGGATGAAAGGCAAGCACTGACCATAGTGCTTTAAAGGCCCAGCACCAAGCAGGCCCTCAGTAAACACAGCTCTAGTTTTATTATAACGTGGGGAGACACTGGAGAGGTGCGATGTGGAAAAGATAAGAAACCAGCCTGGCAGGTGTCACTCAGTGTGTTGAGCGTCAGCCCATGCACCTAGAGGTTGCTGGTTTGAGTCTGGTCAGGGCACAGGCCCTAGCTGAGGGCTGGATGCCCAGTAGGGGGCGTGCAGGAGGCAGCTGATTGATGTTTCTCATCAGTGTTTCTATCTCTCTATCCTTCTCCTTTCCTCTCTCTAAAATCAATTAAAAACACATTTAATTTAAAAAAGAGAAGAGAAAAAGAAAAACCCGTAGTTGAGCACCCTACAGCAACTGAGTAAGTCTGAGTCACGAGTGTGGGAAGGAGGAAGGGGAGAGTGACTGAAGGTAGCCAGTCTGAGGCAGGACTCAGATATTGAAAGACTTGCCGTCATGAGAAATCAGTGTGCTTCCATCTGAAGGCCCATAGGGGCAAGGGGAGAAAGGAGAATTGGGAAGAGTAACTACAAAACTGCAAAGTAAATACACAGAAAAAATGGATCAGGTCTAAGAAGGGGTAGGGACAAAAGTTGGTTGTTAGTGAGCGTTACCAGTTATCACTATGAATAACTGGAGTTTATACTCAGCAGGAGACTAGTTATGGTTACTCACTAGGCACCTGCAGGGATTGCTGGGTGGGAATCAGAAGAATGGAGCCCTCTGGTGACATACCTGTGCCCATCCCAGGAGTGACTCACCTGCCTGTGAGCAGTGTGAAGCCAACCTGTCTTCCCGGCTCAGAAGTGAGATCATGGGAGTGAGGACCTTACCTGCCTTGCTATCCTTCTATCCCCAGCACCCAGCACCCAGCACCCAGCACAGTGCAGTGCACAAAAGAGGAATCCGATGCATTTTTATGGAATGTGTGACACTGCAGGGAAATACGGAGGGTCGCGCATGCTCTCCCACGTGCCAGACTGGCCCTGCTTCTTCAGAATGAAAAGTCAGGGGAGGAAGGTGGTCTAGGCACCTTCAGGGCTCAGGACAAATACATGCAGGAGAGACTCTATTCCCGGGACTTGGCAGAGTGGGGGGCGATGGAG
>NW_006286246.1:3573454-3573712 GCF_000327345.1 Myotis davidii | reverse complement strand
GACTGCTTCTAGGAGCATGACCCTCTTTGGCGTCGCCAAGAAGGTACCTGCTGCCAAAACGTGTCCAAATACGACCTCCGACACCTCTTCGGGGGCCACAGCGGCCCGCTTCAGGACTTCCTTGATGACAGTTGAGCCCAGGTCATGGACAGGAACGGTGGACAAGGCGCCATTGAAGGAGCCTAGGACACAAGGGAAGGCGAGGGGAGTGAAGGGGCCGCCCACGGGGGTTGGGGGGTGGAGCTGGCGGACCCCGGC
>NW_006286246.1:3573141-3573395 GCF_000327345.1 Myotis davidii | reverse complement strand
CGCGCGTCTAGGGCTTTGAAGCCGCCCCAGCACTAACGAGGCCAAGGCAGCTGGCATTACCCGTCGGCCACCAGCAAGACCCCTGCCCGCTGCCCCTGCCCCAACCACCCAGCAGCCCCGCCCCTGAGACCACCGAGCTGAGATGGCCAATAAGGAGCTCACGAGAGAGCGCCTCTTCCTGCCAGCCAATGGGAAGGTCGAACGGCGCAGTGGCTCTACCTCGAAAGCCAATCAGAGCAGGCGGCAGGGACTCA
>NW_006286246.1:3556559-3572836 GCF_000327345.1 Myotis davidii | reverse complement strand
GTGGGCGGAGCCTCAGGAAGCCCCGCCCACCTCCCGCAGGCGCCGTGCGCACGCGCGAGGTTGGGCGTCGGGGAGGGACCCCTGATTGGGAAACACGCCGCCCACCACGCGTCAGACTCTACATGCAGGTCTTCGCATAGCATTTCCTTTCTTTTTTAAAAATATGAAACATATCTTTTATCTTTTCAAGTGTTTTAAAAAAACAAGTTTATACTTAAGCCAGCCTTGAAGATACACCATTTGCCAGTTTTATATATATATATATATTTTTTTTTTAAATATATTTTATTGATTTTTTGCAGAGAGGAAGGGAGAGGGATAGAGAGTTAGAAACATCGATCAGCTGCCTTCTGCACACTTCCTACTGGGGATGTGCCCGCAACCAAGGTACATGCCCTTGACCTGACCGAACCTGGGACCCTTCAGTCTGTAGGCTGACGCTCTAGCCACTGAGCCAAACCGGTTAGGGCCAGTTTTATATTTTTAACCCGCAATTCAAGCACCCACTCTGCATAGCACTTTTCTAGGGGATAGTGCAACAGAGGGGATTCTTCACCTTAGAAACGTGATTTCACTTTCTGAAGTTGTATGATCACCTTTCCCAGACAGTAATAATAAAATCACTATTCTTTACTACTGACCTGCCCCAAACCCACTTCTGGCTCACGGAAAAGCGAATTTCTTATGTTTCAAGGAACTCATTGCAGTTTCTGTCATGACGTTTTTGTTTGGCGAGGGGTGTTGGTGTCCTTGAACTTAGTGTTGTCCGAGTCCGTGAAGGTTCTGCCGGCGCTGGGATCCCCAGGGCCGGAGCATCAGTGCGAATCTGCAATGACAGGCCTGCGCTTCGCTTACCGCGTGCTTTTGCTTTCCTGGCTGCGAAAAGTCCCCCCACGTTTGGCCCGAGTGCCCATAATCCTCATTCCCATAGGGGTTACCTTGGTTCTCCTCTATGCAGGCCCCCGGGAGGACTCTTTTCCTGTGGGTGGACACCAGGTGCCTTTCTCACCGGGACCAGAGCGCCAGGTGGGGCTGGGTGTCTGAGTGTCGCACAAGTCAAGAGGATTGCCTCAGGCTGACAGTGTGCACAACCTGAAGGAGAGGAGGTCAAACAAGTCGGGTCAATCTCCTGTCTAAAACCCTTTACAACTTTCTGTCCCCAACTGGCTGAAGTTTTAAATCTCCTAACGCTCTGTAGGAACCTGAACATCTGGCCCGGCCCTCTTCCAGCCCCAGCTCGGGCTGTCTTCCCCTGGACACACCTCACTGCCTCATCTCCCAGAGGCCTCGCTTTGTCTTATTCTCTCTGGCACCTAGGACAGTGTTGGATATGCAGTAGGGACTTAATTAATGCTTATCGAGTCTTAATGAATTTTCATGATTATAATCTAAAAGCTTTAACAATCCCCAGGGCAGCATGAGGCCCTAGAGCAGTGGTTCTCAACCTTGGCTGCACGTTAGAATCACCTGGGAATCTTTTTAAAAACCTGATTTCTGGGCCTCATTCCTCTGGAAATTCTGTTTCATTATGGGGTGGGGCCACAACATTAGTAACGAAGAAACAGAATTTCCGGAGGATGAGGCCCAGAAATCAGGATTTTAAAAAGATTCCCAGGTGATTCTAATGTGCAGCCAAGGTTGAGAACCACTGCCCTAGATAGAGAGGTTAGATAGGGAGATTTTCAAGTACCAAATCTGACAAGCTCAGGGGAGGGCAGCAAGGCAGGCACAGACTCAGAGTCCCAAAGTAACTGCATAGGATGGTCTGAACATAAAAGTTCCTGACTAAAAGCAGGTCATGGAGTTTTCACTTCTTTGACACAAGTCAGTCTTTACCTAAAGGAGCTGTCTTGTTCTTATACATGTAAGATAACATACCTTGGAATATCGGAGTAACCCTTTCCAGGGGTCTCAGGTTACACCCACCCCCAGGGCAGGAGACCACGCACCCCTCGTTGTTACCTTGTTCCCTGCACACCATCTCTATGTGCTGAAAACGTTGATTGTTAACTACCCTGTACCCACCAGTATAAAAAAGTATTTGTTTTATCCTTTATTCACTCTCAGAGATTTCCCTGCTTTGCTTGCTCCTGCATCCCTCCTCTGCCCACCCCCCTTCATCTCCTTCTTTGTAATGTATAAAATAAGCTGCAAAACTGCCATTCTCTGGAGCATTTTCTCAGTCTTTTGAGATTTTACTTCCTGGCAATTGTCAGTTTGGGTCAAAGAAACCCTTGAAAATTCTCTACAGATCTGGACATTTCTTACCACACAAGTATTTGAAGATAATTAACATCAATCAGCCACCAATTGTCAACACTGGCAAGGTGTGTTTGAGTAAAGGGTAAACACATGGCTGGAATCTCACCTCCCCATGAATCCAGTTATGACAATTGATTTCCAGTATCCATTTTACTCCATATAATTAGCCAATGGAGATGTGACCCAATGTTTACTCCCCAAATGGGAAGGTTGTGGAGGAAAGCTATTCTCTCTTCTAAGAGATACAGAGAAGATAATCCTTTTCCCTTTGCACTTTATGGTATCTGGGTGTGAGGCCTGGAAGTGCTGGACACACCTTTTGAGCATGAGTGGACCTGGCATGACTGCGAGGCCAACAACTACAGCTTTGAGGATATCTTTGAAGCCAACCCTAGAATTCACTCAAACTCTGATCTTCCAACCATGAAACAAATTTTCCTTATTGTTTAAGCCAGTTTGAGGTCAGTAAGTTCCTGTTACAAGTAATTGAAAGCATGCCTTAACCGGTTTGGCTCAGTGGCTACAGCGTCAGTCCCAGGTTCAATTCCAGTCAAGGGCATGTACCTGGGTGCTAGCACACCCCCAGTAGGGGGTGTGCAGGAGGCAGCTGGTCAATGTTTCTAACTCTATCCTGTGCCTTCCTCTCTGTAAAAAAATCAATAAAATATATATTTTTTAAAAAAATTGAAAGCATCCTGATTTACCCAGGCTGACTTCTTGGTAGAAAGTTCAGATTTTTAGATGTTTGATAATTCAAGGAGAAACAACCGAATATGCTAGCAAGGAGGGTTTCCAGACACTGGAGCAAGAGACTTGTCACAAGATTATGGAGAGAAAATCTTGACAATCCTGGGGAATCCTGAAAAACTTTAGAGTGGATTAAAAATTCATTTGGTCCTGGGGATATACATCAAGACTTTAGAGATATGTGGACGGGCCAGATAACCAGAGCAGATAACGACAGCATAAGCTTCAGATGGGGGTGGGGGAGGGAAAAGCTTGGCTAACAGTGTTTTCTCCAGGAGAAATGCCCCGGGTCTAATGCAGTGATGGACTCAGCAGTCCTCCCCAGGAACTCTGAGATTCTGTCTGGAGTGTGTAGCCTGTGCTGAAACAAGTGGGAGTCCCAGGGATTTAGGAAGCTTGTTCCGTGGTTTCATGCTCTGTTCTGTGTCCACAGACCCCTCCGGCCACTCCTGTCTCCTTTGTGAGCTTACTTGCTCCTCACGATAGTCCCTGAGGCGCTTACTTTGCACAGTTACTCCCGTGGCTTCAGTTACCACCCAAATGCTGACCTCTGAATCTCTCTCTGCCTAGTTGTTTCCTGAGTAAACAGGCCTTCGCCATTAAAATTTCCCGTAAGCCCATCAAACTTAACACATCTACACCTCTCATTATATCCACCTCTTTCAGCCTTTCTTACTTCTCTATTCAAAATGTCAGTGAGCACTGTAACTCTTCCGTTAACCAACCCACCCTGTAGTATTCCACGCAGGAAGGCTCCCTGGAGGAAGTGATGTCTTCCTCCTGCATTGGGTCTCCTTGGCGTCTTAACTTCATTTCTGTTTACCATATGCTATCATTCCTAGTTCCATCCGTCTCCTCTACTAGACTATATAAGCTTTGCAAGACAATCTTTTGTTATACAGCTTTATGCACAGCTTCTAGCACATTACAGGCATTAAATATGAATGATAATATATTCTTTATGTTCAGTACCTAACATACCTGAAAGGAATATATTCTGGTTGCATGGAAAGTATTTACTTGTTTCCTACCTGGGGGCTCTATCCAGAACCAAATTAAGAGCAAAAATTGAGAAGAAAATTGCTTGCTTTTATTGTGTGGCCACACAGCATCTGTCCTTTGGTGAGTCATCATTAGTTGCTCATCAATCATCTACATGAAGCCAAGCATGGGCCTGATGGGGACCAAAAGTAATGAATAGGTACAAGAAGAAATCATTTTAAAAAGTACATCCGGATCTAGGGTCACATGCCACCTGGGCTGCTGAGGGAAGGCACAGTCAGAGCCGTGCTCCGGGGCAGTGTTTCCTGAAGGGGGCTTGCAGCACTTCCGGGTTGTTTCACAAACAGGGCTGCAGGAAACAATGACGACGACAAAAAACGAACAGGGTTGCAGGAGCCCAGACAAGGTTTTAGCAGAAGGCGGAATCACCAACCTCCCAGGCAGCAAACTCTTTTGTTGGCCTGAAGGGCTAGAGTTGGAAGTGTATTCCTTAAAACGGGTTGCTCACCTCTCCCATGATGGGTCCCGATCAAAGGTAATGGCATTACCTAGGGTTGTAAGAAGTGTTAATTATAACCATGGAACTCAATGGACTCTCAAGAAAGTGTCATCAGAGAAGAGCAGTAGGAATGACGAGGTACAGGGGACAAACTGCTATTAATGAGAAATAAGGACCGTCTGAGAGAACACTGTCAGAAAGAATGGTGTCCCCGATTGGTCAGTTGCCTTAAATCCAACTGAAAGGCCAACAGAACTAACAGCTTTCTAGTGAATCTAGTGAACCCTATGTAACAAGCCCTTGTACACTTTTGTTCTCACGAAAACTTTCCCAGAAGTAAGTTGTGTCCACTAAAGCTTACGTGAAGCGATGGTACTGGGACCTCCTCCAATGCCAGACCTTTGAGAAATGTTCTCATTCCTTGTGCACTGACAGCGTTTCCTACAAGGACCAAGTTAAACCCTTCTAAGAGACTAACTCCTCTTACCTTAGCCAGCTTCTTGAGCTACTTAAGATCTTCAGTTTGCATTTTTGCTGCCATTGTATTACCATTTCATGTGATTGTTCCCAACTAAGATGTATCTGTACTGCAACATTCACCCTCAGCAGCTCAGGTTAACGTTCCTTCGCCCCTTTCAAGAGGATGTATGTATTATGACAGTGGCAAGTCTGGCCTCTTGTTATCAGACTTGATTCAGCTGCCAGCTTCCAGGTGTTGTCCAGGGAGATTTGAAGACAGTACCCAGAGGGCAGCTCCAACTTACCAACTCTTTGGCAGCTACTTAACCCTTCTAAGTCCATTTCCTATTCTGTAAATGGGGAGACCAAGTGCCTGTCTCAGTGGGTGATGGTCATAATGCATATAAAATACCTGTCAGTTTCCAGCATGTATGTACTCAATAGATGTCCAAAAACGCTAAGGCATTTTTATTACCTTCAACTCACTCTGGAATAATCTATAATAATAAAAGCATAATATGCTAATTAGACCAGACGTCCTTCTGGATGAAGCTGGGCTATGAGGGAAGCCGGTGCTGACAGGGGAAGGAAGGCCTACTCCTGCATGAATTTCGTGCATTCGGGCCTCTAGTGTTAAAGTAGAAACATTAAAACTCTTACTCGCCCTGACCTGTTTGGCTCAGTGGATAGGGCGTCGGCCTGCGGACTCAAGGGTCCCGGGTTCAATTCCGGTCAAGGGCATGTACCTTGGTTGTGGGCACATCCCCAGTAGAAAGCGTGCAGGAGGCAGCTGATTGATGTTTCTCTCTATCCCTCTCCTTTCCTCTCTGTAAAAAATAGAATATATTAAAAAAAAACAAAAAAAAACTTACTGTATCTTGGACTTTATCCAAGTTGGCCATCCTTAAAAAATAACCCTCTTTGGCAGCACTCATCAAGCTTTTGCCCAAATCTGGGTTTCTCCGTTCACAAGAGACAGCTGAAGGATGCTGCACGCTCCCGCTTGAGAAGTAAACACAGGGGCTGGCTTTCTTTTACAGCAAAGGTATCAAAACCCAGAAATGAAGAATGTTGACTTTGCACAATCCTAAATTCTCTTTCCCCACGGTAATTCATTAATGCAGATTCGACAGAAGCATGAAAATTGGTAATGACACATAAGTCTATAATGAATTTAGTCATAAAATTATATTCTTTATACCATAGGCCTTGATACTTAACCCCTAGAGTGCCGGGGAGCACGATCGCGCTCCTCCTGTCTTTTGCCAAAAGTGCTGGGCACACTATAATTTTTTTCCTAAACTGCTGTAAAATCAGCAAAAATGCCTTGGCAATTTTAGCATAGTTACTAGGATATTGGTGCACTCAAAGGGTTAATGTTTAAAATAACAAAGCAGGCCTACTGGTGTGGCTCATTATCCTTCAGTATAATACCACAAAGGTGACACTGACCTATGAACCAGGAAGTCACAGTTCCATTCCTGGTCAGGGCACATGCCCAGATTTTGGGCTCGATCCCCAGTGTGGAGCGTGCAGGAGGCAGCTGATGGATGATTCATCATTGATTTTCTCTCTCCCTTCTTCTCTGAAATCAATAAGAATATATTAAAACAACAAAGCAAACAGTCTTTCATCTTAAAAACATTTTCTCCTTCATTCTAACACCCCATAACCTTACTATGTAGTATTAGCAAATGTGTGAATAAGTCTGTAGCATTTGGCCAATGTTTTGAAACATCACCAATTACCTGAAATCATTTCACCAAAACAGTCTGCTTTTCAACTAAAAATTAAAACAAAGGTTGACTATTTTCTTCTTTATAGTTTCTGTATTTTTGAATATTTTATAACATTTATTTTTACAAGTCAGGGAAAAAACTCAAAGTGTAGTCCCAAACTCCAAGTTTATTTTGCAAAACAAGGAATATTTTATTTTTTATTTTTTTTAAGATAGAGAGGGAGAGAAACATTGATGTGAGAAACATGACTGGCTGCCTCCCATACACACCACGACCGGGGATCGAGCCCCAAACCTGGGCATGTGCCCTGACCCGGAACCCAACCAGCAACCTGCCAGTGCATGAGACGGTGCTTCACCAACTGAGCCACATCAGCCAGGGCAACAAGGCATACACCCCAAAAATATTAAGCACACAGTCAAAACTAATGCACAGGCTTGTTTCACCTTTGTGGTATGATACTGAAGGATAATGAGTAAAAATTAAGCAACTCAGGAAAAATAAATAACAAGTGCTAAGCGCGCGCGCACACACGCGCACACACACAAAACAAAATGAATGCAGGAGTTACAATAAAAGTCTTTATTTAGGTTTGGTCAGTACAGGGAAGATATACTGGAGTCACAGAGCAATATGCATGAACAGGGTACAACAGTTTATAAAAACTGAGTAACTATGCACACAAATTTCTTAAACATTCAGTCACCTAAAGAGAAAATGCAGATGTATGGTGGAAAAAAAACTGTATCTAACACTGAAACTACCATAGGACTCCATCAACAAGTCCAACTTTTAGTGATAAAACTACTGTACTGGGCAAACTTGGCAGTCATAAACCCACATCTACTCTAACAAGTCTGAATGGTGCATAAGCATAGTAACAGCATGAGTAAGAATGCCCTACACAGCACAGGTTCTAGAGAGACACAGATTTATACAGACATCATTGTGTTATACTTTAAGGAAAGAGTTCCATTTACAATTTCACATTAAACTCATATAAAAATAACCTGACCTTACACAAAATGTCCTTTTAGCAACAAAGTAATTAACTGTTACAATTTCCAAAGTGGCAGAGGTATTGAAGCAAAGAAAAAAAACACACCCACCAAAAAAGGCAAATTGTGACAAAAGTATGCATTAATTTTCTGATAGCATCCTCTCCCAAATTAAATGACACTGTATAAAAATTTGCTGGAAAAATATTACAAAACTGAGCCCTGTACATTTACACTTGAGTCCAAGCCATTCTGAACGTGGCGGGAACCCGCAGTTCGGTTACCTTTCCCACTCACTGTTTTCTCCTCTTGAGGGTCATGATTGGAGTCTGTGTCATTTAAGTGGTGTGTGAGAGAGTTTTCACTGCCCGTGGGAGAGTCTACACTTTCATACCCCGCACTGAGTTGGTTTACGTAACTACTACCTCCTTTGCCAGTTCTCTCCTCTGAGCTGTTGGAGGCCTTATTACCATTCCCTGGAGAAGAAGGAAAGCCATCTTCAGTGGTGTCCCCCTCCCTGTGACATCCAGACCCAGACGTCCTCGGCCGGGAGGAACTGCCGTTGCTTGGTCCGTTGGCCAGCCGACTGCAGTCTTTACCTGGGGCCTCTGCCTGTCCTACAGGCTCAGAAGATGTAGTCCTGCTGGTACTTGGGGCTGGGGCTTGAGCCTGCTGCTGTTGGTACTGAGCCAACTGCTGGCGCGTCTCCTTCAGTTGTTGCTGAAGAACTAGAATGGTACTCTGCATACCCTCTACTTCTTCGTCAAGTTGAATGATGAAGTCATTCAGTTCTGTGCAAAGGAGAGTCAAACCTACTTTAATATCTTTTATAACATATTTTACAATACTTCAATTCTAAAATTGATTTTTTAAATTTTGCTTGGAATTTTAAAACAGCCATTCAAGAATGAGTTGGTTTGTTTGTGGTTTTTCTTTTTTTGGGGGGTGGGTGGGTGGGAGGGAGTAGATGGTTAAAATAAAATATATTAAAGCAACCAGGTTTAAATTGA
Source organism: Myotis davidii (assembly GCF_000327345.1). Classification (NCBI taxonomy): domain Eukaryota; kingdom Metazoa; phylum Chordata; class Mammalia; order Chiroptera; family Vespertilionidae; genus Myotis; species Myotis davidii. Next base: position 3,564,120 of record NW_006286246.1, on the reverse strand, counting down.
CTCAAACCATCTAGCCATATACAACTGATTACAGCCCATAAAATCTGCTTCAGGCTTATTTCCAGGATTGGGGAACATCCGGCCCACGGGCCATGTTAGGCCCAGGAAATCATTTGGTCTGGCCCTGTCAAGGCATTAGGGGAAAGTTAATTAACTGTTTGACCAAATATAGCAGACTAATTTTTAAGTTGAGAATTTTGGCCCACAAATAGCCGTTGGCAGAAAAAAGGTTCCCCACCCTTGGTTTTAACCAGTGGGCCCACATGCCTGGTTCTCTTATTCATCCTCTTAGCAAGTGATTCTTTTCAGCTCCACAGCTGGGTTAGCCCCTAGGGAACAATGTGGTCCTCGACTCTAACACTCCAAAGAGGCCTAGGCTGTAACCAAGGGACCATTCCACATCAAAAAAACAAAACAACCCAACAGAGAAAATAACTCTTGAAAATTTATGAATACAAATGTCCATTAAGATCTAAAAGTTTTGGGGGGAAGAAGTCCTCACTATTATACAAAATCTCAGATTTACTGTGTTTACAAAGAATAAGAGCTAAGAACTCACTTTGAAAAGGTAGTTTTAAAGATATTTGACTACCAATCTTTGCAATTAACTATCAGGTATAGTAATTAATAATTTAATTTTCAGAGTTTAGATATTTTCCTTACTATTAATCTTCCTCATAAAGAGGAGGAAACACCTATATACTTGCCCGGAAAAAGGATGGTGGCTGACATGGATGGTGGTTTGTCTTAGCAAATTTAAATATGATTTTTTATTCATTAAATAGAACCTCAATAGGTACAATCCATGATATACTTTTAGACCACTAGAAGTAGCCAAATACTTACAAGATTTACAATTAGAGAAATTGGTTAAATAAAAATATTCTCCTTTGAAAGCACTGATTATAAATTTGTAGATCTGTGTAATGCCTTAGTAATGTAATAGCCTTTCTCTTTTACCAAACTCCACCCTGAAAAACAAAAACTTAATGAAATTTACACAAACAATCAGGAGAGTGGGGAGAAAACCACTACAATTAAATGGCTTTGCCTGCTAACTAACTAGATATGTTTCATTCATAATTTTACAGAACCATTGGCTAGAGATTACCATGTAGAGAACCTAATCTGAAATATTCATGCCTGGCAGTTTTTTAAAGCCAGTGCAACATTAACCAAACTTTTCAAAAACCCCCTTACCATCCTGACTGCTTTTAAGCTCCTCACTATATTTCTTCTGTAAAGCCAACTCTGCTTCAAGTTGTGCAATACGTCCCTGGGACAGCTGCCTTCCAAGCTCTTGATTCTCCTGGATAAGCATTCGACACTTCGCCATTAACTTTTTGCCTGTTTGGCTGCAAAGGAAAGAGCCATCCATCACAAAATGAAGACAAAACGGTCTACAACCTTCTTTGCTTGCAATTAGTACGCGATTCAGGTAACAGGTAAAGAACATAACTATGTCACAGCATGTGCCTCCCTGTGATTACCGTCTTCTTCTCTGGAACACATCCATCTTCTGCATTTCAGTATTCTGCCAATACAGCAGCAAAAATAAGCCCTAAGCCAAAAGCACCCAAATGGTCACTTTTTATTGCTATTACTTGCCAGTGAATTAACACACACCTCAGATATGCCAATATTAATAAAACACTAAGGTACTTAGCTTTATGGAACAGAAAAGTCGTTGAAAAAATAAATGCACCACCACAAATGTGCAATTCTTTAAAATAACTAATATGTGAAAATCAGTACTTATAAATGTAAATGCGAGTATATTTATTCTTGCCAGAACAGCATTTAATAAGGATGCCTCTTAATCGGCAATTCTCAGAGGAATGTTTACTGCATTAATGGAGGTGTGTTCAGTAATTGTTTTTAAAGAAGCTTTTAAAAATAGAGGCTTGAGACTATTCATGTTCATTAGTCCCTCATTTAACTTCTTTATAGGACATACTTTTGAGTTATCTTACAATATGACATTAAGGTCTAAAAAATTTATTAGCGATACGTAGTTAAGATTTTACTGATGTTATAAAAGATTATCCTTAGGACACAAAAATAAGATCATAAATAATGCAAATATTTGCCAAATTAGGAATGTATACTTTCACAAATTAGTTACCTAGTGCTAGTACAACATACTATAGAGCCTACATGCATATATACAGCAATTATAAAAAATGCAATCAGAAGTCCTGTCTCAATAAAATTTTACTGCTTTTTTTGCTACAGCAATCACAATAGAAATGACTTTTCAAGGGATCTGATTTAAATATATAATCATATATATTACCTTTGAGACATGGATATAAAGTTTGATATTCTTGTAATGGCATTAAGTTCAGAATGACCTTACTGGCTATAACACTTTTTTTGCTGACAATTTGTATTTCTTTATTCTTTCAGTGAGGTTCCCCCCTTGCCCAATATATTTAAGAATGCATCTGATGTTACTAAGCGCTCCTTGTTAAATGGGAGCGCTCTGTAAGTAATGCTCATTCTTTGACTCTTATGAGAGCACTTGTTCTAACCTATCATCCTTATGCAAACTGTGGTGAAGTACAGTTACTACTGGCTCAAAGAAGCCTCAGGTGAAAGCAGCGAGTCAGCAGTAGTAAAAGATTATTAGCTACCTTTCCTGTTTGTGGCTACTGTTGCTACAGATTGCTCGCATTTCCCCTGAGCAGACTTGAGCAGCCACTGAACAAGAGTTTAGAAATCAAATGAGGGATTATGAAAGGCAGCACTATCAATCATGCTGATGCTCCTTCCTCCCACTTTATAGCTATGCTCCCATGACTTTTTTCTTGCTAAGTTTGTAACATCAGTGTTTCTCAACTAACCTGTAAAATCTTTTATATAAACTGAACAAAGATTAGAAAAAAACTAAAATCAATAATTTGTGAGATGACTTAATCTCACAAAGTAGCACAAATTCTAATGCAAAAATGTTTCATTTATGAAAGTATACCATTTCATTTATGAAGTCATACCGTTATATAAACAAATGCCTGCTCTAAGATAATCCTATCACTTCTAAAATTAATGATTACTAAAATAAATCTTAACAAAACTGTTCTTCTTTAAACATTCTATAACTTTATGTCATTTAAAATTTGTGCTGTGTTCGTTATATCACAAAAACACAAAAATTTAATTATAAGTAACTGTTTCTGGAAGAATATTTTTTTTTAACTACAAAAAAAATCTCCAACCCATTCCTAAAATCAAATAATTCACAAAGAAAACATAATAGGAATTGGTTTCATAGAAAATACTTATACAAAAGAATGGACACTGTACATTGCTTTGTTATCAAGGAGCCAGGATATCTTGGGAGAGTTGTACACACAATTACCTAAATGGTTAACTGAAAACTGAACACTGCCAAAATACTGAAACATACCCTCTAAATACTGTAAAACATATGATTATCACATGCATAAAATATTTTAACTACCGTGGACAAAGTAATTCAGGGAAGCTCTCTCAAAATGAAAACAGAATAGGAAAAAAAACACCAAAAGCAAAATCACAACCCATTCTATTTGAATTATTCCAGATATAGTATTGATTATATACTATTTGTTTTAAGCTAATGATGTATTTACATGTAGTATCTAGAATACCCTGGTTTACAGCCTATTTTTTCAGAGACTAAAAATCCATTTATAGGTGATTAAAATACACTAATACAATGGAAATATTATGTAACCATTAAATATGAAACTAAATGAACTAAAAAAAAAATAGAATGTCCAAGAGATAAAGTGGAAAACAAAAGCCAAAGCAGCCAACCATCTGTAGCACGTTCACATTTGTTTAAAACCAATATATGAGATGACTTTATATGCATAGCAATTATCTTGATGACACCCAAGAAATTTTAACAGTGGTTACTGATCCTGGAGAATAGAATGGGAAAGGGCAAGGCCACATCCAGGAGTGACTCTCACTTGTCGTCTTCACTTTTCTTCATTCTTTTTCAACTTTATTCATGAGCATGTATTATCTTATCAATTAAAAAAATTTTTAACAGTAAGAAGAAAAAAACCCACAAACCCCAAACTAACTGTTACCTAAATGCAAAGAAAGACGCTGGCTACATTTAAGTACATGCTGTTAATACATTTTATAAATTATTTCTTGACCTACTAAAAATATTTAGGCCATTTCTACTATGATCTTAAATGGCATAAAATATATACAAAAGCCTTAATGCGGGCACCATAAGCTAATTTCAAACAGATTTGGTTACTTACTCTCCAACCCCCATTAAAAATGAGAATCTTAGAAGCGGATTTCTTGCTATAAAGTCACACAACAAACCACTTCTTAAACCCACCCTCTGCCCCACAATCAGTTCCCTAAAGCAGAAACATATATGATACTTACAATTGATTTGAATGATTAAGAGAGAACTTAAGTCACCCTTGTTAAAATTAAACGTTGGGACAATCTGGAACATTTATCTTCACTCATCTTAGACTCCATTATCACCAAGAGAAAATTCGAACTGGTGACTTACAGAATGATCTGAAGAAAAAAATTTCACCTCCAGGACTAGATGGAAGCATGAAGAAAATGCCTCATTTATCTAAATGATCAAATGAATTTGCTGGATATGATCACTATACCTTTTTTTTTCCAATTCACAAAATGTCTCACTTAGGCCAGCCCACAGTTCCCATACATTATTTTCCCAATCTTCTGACAGGCACCCTGTGAAGCTGTCCCACAGTAATTTCTACTTCAATATCCTGGGACAAGGCGTCAAAAAGTACCAAGTGTCAAGTCTCCTTGTCTTTTATGGTACCAGCTGGAAAACTGAGGCATAGCCTTTCCTTTCCTTTGAAGAGCACAGCAACAATTTTCCCAAAATCAATCTGCTCTCCGCAGCCCCCAAAATCAAAACGTTAAAATTACAACAAAATCATCATAGTATTCCTTGAACTTAAAAAAAAACCCAACTATTAAAGGCACATTTAATTTAATATCAAAAGTGCAATACAAAAGGCTCAAAATACAATGAAGGAACACATTCCCCCATTAACACCAATGACAATGCTCTTTCAACTTGTGCCTGTTGAATGAAATGGGGATTTAATAAATTTCACTACTAAAAAATAACGCAGCGAGTCTCATCACAGCCAATATCCTTATACAATCTAGTCGTGAAATGAATGTTTATAATGCTTCACAGTTTAAACCTGAAGTTTGATACCACACCTTCATGTTTGTACAGTCCTCAGTAAGATTGTCTACAGTATTAGCAACCATTCAAAGAACAAACCATTGATTCAAACCACATTGCTTTAAGGCTCAATCAAGTAATAGAGAGCCCCAAACGAAATGGTTAAATATATGAACTACTTGTTGAAACAAAGGTTCATCTGGTCAGTGTTACATTAACCATTACACGCTGGATAGTATAAGAATGTGGCTTTTTTGGCTCAAAAAGTCTGAGTCTTGGTGTGGAAACGAGTACGTGGCTGTCCCACCACAGCTTTCTCGCAGTGGGACTGTCAGGGAGTCTTGACTGGGGAGTATGATTTGTTTACCTATCAGGCGTAAACTTCCAGGCACTCAGTTCATTTTGGGCTTGTTCCAGTTTGTCTTTAGTCTGTTCCAGTTCACCTTTCATTTTTAGGAAAAACAAGTTGATCGCGGGGTCCACCATTGTTGATCTCAGTTGGGCGACACTGGGCTGCTGGACTTGCTTGAGGTACTGGATTTGAGTCTGTACAAAGCAAAAGAAACAATTACTGCCAAATCAAAGGAAACAGACAAAAGAAGGTGGGCTAAAATCCATTTCATTCACTGTATTTGCCAATTTGTTTATGAAAACTCTCCCTCTTTGATCTTAAAATCCTCTAAAGTAAAAATTAAAAACAACCATTTAAGGTTACCCTTAAATTAAGGATATTTAAGGAATTAAGGCCAGTTGGTTGCATTTCCATATTTGGAACCTTTAAATAAAGAGGCTATATCTTACTTTGCAACCAAAACAGTACCAAAAAAATCGGTTATATTTATTAAAAATGCTAGCAATCACTGGGAAAAAGCCAATTTTAAAATATTAATTATATAACACTACAGTACTTTACTCATTCAAATTTGTGCCCATGGAAGTTATTTTAAGTACAATACAAATCCCTTAAAAATATACCAGGTACAAGGTTATAATTTAAAACACACACTTGCATTTCTAGATTTAAAAATATGTAGTATTTATATTTACATGTGCTGGCATTACTTTATAAACAGCATCTTATAAATAGCTTTATAAATAGCATCTTAAGCCAAAAGAAATTCTATGTTTATTTTTTTCCCTTCGGAGATTTGAATCATAGAATTGTAAAGCTGGAAGGTCACTGACCTAGTCCAAACTTATTTTTGAGACATTAAATAAACCAAGTGTTCATGAATACAGTTAGTTCAGTGCCAGAACTGGGACTAGAATTGTAGCTCTCAAGCCTCCTGACTCCGATCTAGGGCTTTCCCCACCATACCAAAACTTCCCTACTTACACACAAAACCTTCCATTTCTCTCAGTTGTACTATTTACTATCACCTTAAAAATACCTTTCTAGCCGAAACCAGTTTGGCTCAGTGGATAGAGCGTCGGCCTGCGGACTGAAAGGTCCCAGGTTCGATTCCGGTCAAGGGCATGTACCTGGGTTGCAGGCACATCCCCAGTAGGAGATGTGCAGGAGGCAGCTGATCGATGTTTCTCTCTCATTGATGTTTCTAACTCTCTCTCTCTCCCTTACTCTCTGTAAAAAATCAATAAAATATATTAAAAAAATACCTTTCTAAAATATGAAATACAGTTTATTGGCTTTAAATGTATCACTTGCTTCACACCCAAAGAAGATATGGTTCAAGATCTTGCTCCACACTAAGGCTTAAATAGGATTTAGGTTAACATTTCAGAAGTAGCTAATTTCTATCATACATTTTGTAAAAGCCAAAAATATACTGAATGGATTTAGGATATATTTAATTACTATTTCATTGAGCAAAGAGAACTAATTTTTACTTAACTCAGGGAGATTTATTTTAAGTAACTCATTTAAAAAATATTTGTATTAATTTTGGAAAGGAAGGGAGAGGGGGAGAGAGAGAGAGAGAAATATAAATGATGAGAGAATCACTGTTTGGCTGCCTCCTGCATGCCCCCTACTGGGGATCAAACTTGCAACCCGGACATGTGCCCTTGACCGAAATTGAACCCGGGACCCTTCAGTCGGCAGGCTGAAGCTCTTATCCACTGAGCCAAACTGGCTAGGGCTTAAGTAACTCATTTTAAATAAGAAAATACAACTGTTTATTCAATGTAAGGCCAGTTGCTAAGACAATTTAATAGGAATAAAGCATGTCATATTGTACATAGCACATACTACTATCACTAAAGAAAACACTGCCTCTCCAACACCAACATAGTTGCTATTTAGATTTACACAGAGAACTGCATCTGCCACATTAACCTTGACCTTTCCCTATTTTTGTTCCTGTGTCCTTTCTGCAAAACTTCCCTCTGTATTCTAACTGAAAG
>NW_006286246.1:3539449-3556524 GCF_000327345.1 Myotis davidii | reverse complement strand
GCAGGCCTGTGCAGGGGAGAGCTATAAAAATGTGGCTGGGAAGGTTAGGCTCTAGTTGAGATAACCTTGAAATCTAGGTTGAAAAAGACAAGAGTGATGGGGCATCAACAAAGGCTTGATCAGGCATGAACGTTCAAACTGCCAGTGTATATATGATAGCTGAAGAATCATAAAGGAACCAGCAGCACGTATTGTCTGTCTAAAGCAGTAGTCGCCAACCGGTGGTCTGCTGACCACTGGCGGTCCATGAGGTCCCAAAGGTTGGCGACTGCTGGTCTAAAGCAAATGGTGAGATATACCTGAACTAGGAGAACAAGAAGACTCAGGAAGAGAGGGTTCAAAACACACAGGTGTTATGAGGTATTACCATAACTACCCATTTTTACTCTAGCTACACACACTATCTATCCAGGTGTTAGCACTGGAAATAAGATTTATCCTTTGCATGGGTAAGCATCTTAACACAATGCCATGCAAACAGGGAGAACTGAAATTATTAAATGAGTAAATGGTAGAATCTAGAATCCTAACTATCAGAAAAAGGAAATAATTAAATAATTTTGAGACTGGGCAACTGAGATGCACTGCCCACTTCATTAGACATGAAAATCATAAGAGAGAAAAAAATTTTTGTTGGAGGAGTGTGTTACATAGGAAGAAAACAATAATATTCAAACTATTGATGAGACTTCTTGAAACCAATGGCCAAAGGTGAGGATGGTTTAATAGTTGAAAATACAGAAAGTGAAGGCATGAGTACTGAGAAAAAGAAATTTAATGCATTAGTTAGTGACCTTAAAGGGGGAAAAATGAGTGGTAGTGAAGATGGAAACAATAGGAGAAAAAGTGATGAGTAGGTAGAGAAAATGACAAAGGCTACTGTTTTCTTAAGCAAAGTGACAGGTGAAGAGTCATTTTGAAAAAGTGAAGAGGGACAAGAGACTTTTGTGGAAATGTAGACAATCTCTGCAAAGGAAGTAAAAGAATGAGAGAAGAAATAGGACTGTGCCCAACATTAGTCCCCAGTGACCAGAATATTGCCTTATATATTAGATTTTTATAAATGTGTCGAATGGAGATTACATAAAATTCAAGAAAAGTTCAGATTTTAAAATTAGAAACAGTGACAGAGCTTCCTCTACTTAGTATAACTTACATATACCAACACTAAATTTAAAAAAAGGCTAACACTGTTTAAGACAGCATAAAATTGAATCTAAATTCAACCACAGCTAAAACATCAAATATGTCACTACATTTTAGATCTATGTAGACATGATACAAGTGAAAGCTGCAATAATGAAAAAGAAAATGTGGTAGAAGTTGCTGACACATCGAGGGGTAAAGAGAAGAAACCAATCAGATGGTTGATTCTTTTTAAAAATATATATATCTTTATTGATTTCAGAGAGGAAGGGAGAAACGTCAATGATGAAAAATCATCGACTGGCTGCCTTCTGCATGCCCCTTATTGGGGAATGAGCCTGTAACCTGGGCATGTATCCTGACTGGGAATAGAAGAATCGTGACCCCGATTCACAGGTCAATGCTCAACCACTGAGCCACTACAACTGGGCCACTGATTGATTCTTGTATGTGCCGAGCAGGGGATGAAACCCATGTATTGGGATGATGCTCTAACCAACGTCGACGAGCTACCCAGCCAGAGCACAAACCTATTTTAAGTCCAATGATGACAGACTATCTATTGAAAATTTACATTTTGCTATTTATATCTCAAAGCATATCTAACTAGCAAAATGTGACTTTATACTTATTATTAAGTATATAGAATTAGCTAAGTACTAATTAACACATGTGATGATGTGGACTAAAAACCAATTCCTCAGAGAGTTAAAGCATTTGAAATACTTACAGTACACTCTTGCATCTCTTGCTCCTTGGTTGCTAGTCGCATTACAAGGATGTTTTCCCTTCGTGCGGACTCTTGTTGTTGTTGCTTTAGTTTTTCTTCCGACTCCCTTAAGCCAGTTACATCATTAGCTGATGATTTAAAAAAAATTTTTTTTCAAAACATGAAATACAATTTCAAAACCAAACGGAACTAATGAAATGAAAGTTCTGATTGTCTTTGTCAGGATAATAAAAACCAGGGTGAAAAATTCACCAAGTCTTTAGTTCCTCTCTTTACTTTTAGAACAAGGAAGTTTGTTCCCAAGCACAGTGCTCTTTTAGGAGATAATGGTACTATAGTGGTCCAAAGCCACCTAATATTAGATGGAATTACGTTGTTACAGTCTAATCTGCTTCAACTTCACACAGGAAACTTTTGTATTTGCTTATATTATACAGTATTCAGAGTCCTGGTTAGGACTGATTTTAACCTATTCAATATAATAAACATGTCTATAACTGTACAATTATTACATCAAGTTTTCATAATGTTCATAACATCTATGGATTATAATATAGTTTTAATAACTGAAATTTCAGGGTACTAAGCTTTCTGGGCTTGGAAAACAATATTGGTTTTTATTTATTTTTAATATGTTTTTATTGATTTTTGAGAGAGAGGAAGGGAGAGGGAGAGAGAGAAACATCAATGATGAGAAAGCAGCATTGATTGGCTGCCTCCTACAAGCCTCCTACTGGGGATCAAGCCTGAAACCCGGGTATGTGCCCAGACAGTGATATCTTGGTTCATGGGTTGACACTCAACCACTGAGCCACACCGGTTGGGCATAATATTGGTTCTTATACTCACAAATAATGTTACTCTCAATGAAAAGTGACAGACTAAAAAGGTTTGATATTATAAACTTTGTTGGTATTTTTAGATTTTGAAAAATCTGTAAAAAATATAGCCATATCCTATTTTTATGATTTAAGTTACAATTTAAATAAATGTATTACTAGTTTTTTGTGCATACCTAGACTAATAACTCATGCTTTAATTCAAATTCCTCTGTGGAAGGTGTTAGGGACAGATCTAGGAAAGTGTAAAGTAGTTGTGAGTTTCCCTATCCATATTCTCTCAGAATTTTGTACATAATTCTGCTAAAATAGTCATGCTATTATATTATTGCATGTCAGTCTTTCCCAATGACTGGGAACTCCCCAAGAAGAGAGATCATGTGTCATTCACCTATTTCCTAGCACCCAATATAGTGCCCATAGTTCTTTAATGTTTGAATAAAAATTACATTTGCTTAGCAAAACCAATTATTCTGAATGTCTATAACAATCTAAAAAGAGATATTTGCATGGTCTTTAGGAAGCTACAACTCAAACTTACAGTTCAGATCTGTGTACTTGCCCTCCAAAGCTTGCACATATGCTTCATACTGTTTCCATCTAGTACAAAAATAAATTCGTTATTAGTTGTTGAATTGAAATTGCTTTATTAAGAAACTAAAAAAAGTCACATCTGTAAACTTATAAATTTAACACCAAGAATTCCACTGCATGATTTTTAAGGTCTCTTCCATTTTGAGATAATTATAAATCTAGTTTAACCAATAATAAATGAGTAACTTCATTATTCCTTCTCAACTTAATGGAACTATGTAAAAGGAAACACAGAGAGAAGTGTTTTCTCCTGAGAACTTACCAAGTGTGTGTCTCTGGGTCAGATCACACACCATATTAAGACTTTGTATCACTTATGTTCAGCTCAATGCCTGAATAATGGAAGCTGAGTAAAAAACCTACAACGACTTTCAGATTTGCTTTCCACCACAAACAAAAGGGATCTGATATAATAAAAGTCTAATATGCTAAGGATGCTCAACCATTCAATGATGTGCACTGACCACCAGGGGGCAGATGCTCTGACCAGTAGGTTAGCTTGCTGCTGGGGACCGGCTGATTGGGACTGAGCAGGACTGCGCAAGATAGGCCAGAAACGCCCTGGAACCCTTCCGTGTCCCTCCCCGGCACCAACTGCACCAGTGGGGTCCCTTGGCCTGGCCTGAGCCCTGTTGTGATCCGGGACCCCTCGGGGGATGTCAGAGACCTGGTTTCGGCCCGATCCCACAGGCCAGGCCGAGGGATCCCACTGGAGCACGAATTCGTGCACTGGGCCTCTAGTATAAAATATGCCTAATTATAAGAGGCTGCAGGTTATCTTGGCTCTTTTGTGAAAATACCATGTGACTCTCTCAAAAATAATATTTATTTTACTTGTAAAAACAAAAGAGGGAGAGAAAACACTACTTTTCCAGTCTATTTGTAAAGCTGTATCAACTTGCATAAATGCTATATACTGTCAGAGTATAAGAAGGCCTTTCTTCCTCATTATATCCCCCTACCCACAAAACATAGGCTTATATTAGCTGCTCTTGCAATGATTGCACATAAACAACAAAGCTTTTCCCAGTCATATGTTTAAGCAACTGCTAATGCAAGCGTAACCTGCCCTGAATGTCGCTGTCTTGCTTACTGAAGAGCTATGTTTTCAAGTCACTCTTTAGTTGCAGCTAATCAAAATTTAATTTTAGAAAATATTTTTATAATTTTAAAAACTTTGACAGGTCAGCTATAAGATTTACTATTACAACACAATGACCAAAAAATACCAAGCTAATCTACCTTCCATATAAAGACTACTGTTCAGCCAAGAGCGTGTTATTTTTATGGCCAAGACAACCTAGGGTACAAATCAAGTGTATTCAATATTTGGGGATCAATAAAGGTCTCTTGTGGAGGCAATATAAGAACTATTTGTTTTAGAAGAATAGAAAAATATAAAAAAGTCAACAAAAACATCCTTATCAAGAAGCCAAAAAGTACAGACTAGTTAAATAAGTAACAGTTGATTTAAAATCACCAAGAGAATTAATGAGGGAAAAACTCATGAGAATTCCCTAAAGAAAGAACTTAATCTGACCTCAAGAATATCCCCCCCCGACACACACACTCAATTAAATCAAGAAAAAGACTGCACATACTAACCAGAGGAATTATCTAAGAAAGGATAAAAGGCAAGGACTGTCTCATATCAGGGGTACAAAGAGAACAACAGGTGAGTGGCAGTATATCATAAGCAAGTGCCTACTGCAGCAGGGAAGGACAAGAGTGTTTTAGAATACGAAGGATTCAAAATTTACGTGGAGGAAAATAAAGGGTATGCAATGGAAAAAGTGTCCTATGCATGAAATTATGCAAAGGAAGATAAAGAGAAGTCCACAAAAGAGTAAGTAGAACGAGTGGGAAACTATCAGACTCTAGGAAACAATAGAAGGAGTAACCTGTGTCTATCTTACAAAACACCTTTTCTCTCTACTCTAGCTGATTAAATTTATTTAGTCCTTCAAGTAAAAATTCTGTCAAATTTCTAGAGAAAGTTCAATGACCCTAAAAAATATTCTTTTATTTTTACCTAAAAATGTCATGTGAAAACTTATCAACCATAGTAATAAAATGCAGAAAGAATATATTTAAGTTACAAAACACAAAACATGCGATTCTTTTTCTGATTTCTTGCATTTAAAAGAATGAATACCATAATGCTGCATTTCTCAATCTATTTTTGCAAGACAATTATAAGATAACCCCAGAAAATCAGAGCTGGAAGTAACTGTTAAAAGTAATTTAATCCAACTCCTTTAACTCCAAGATGAGAAAATGAAGGATATAGAGTTAAGTGAGCCGACTAAGGTTCCTTAGAAGAAAGAGTAACTTGACTTCATTAGTAAATAATGTATTTCTTCCATAACTGAAAACATATCCTTTAGGACTATAACTTTTTCGCATATTAAACAGGAAAGGAATAACTACATTAACCTAATTTTTGCAAGGAAAAAATTCAGTTTACCTATTAGTCTAGAAGTTACCCAAACTAGTGCTTTAGATCTTTAAAGTGTTATGCTTTCCTCAATGATTATATAATAAAGAAACAGGCCGTAAAAAACACATTTCAAAAGTACATTAAATGATTTGAATATGTATGCACATTAAAAATAAAATACCTAACAGACAAAAACTTTATAGTATAGAATTACAATATAATGCTCTATAAAAATATTTTTATATTTTGAAAAATAAAAGAACATTTTACCTTAAAATTAACTCATCTCGTGCCATAACTTTGAAGTCTGTCTCACTCAGTCGAACCTATAAAAAGAATTGAAATATGAACTGGGTGCTTTTCCTAAACATTTTAAATGTACATACCACTGTTGCTTACACTTTTCATATTTTATGAAGATAGGATAATGTCTAATGCCTCAAGCGCTGGTTTCTAATAGGAATCCCTTTATCACTAAGACAGTAGTTCTCAACCTTCTGGCCCTTTAAATACAGTTCCTCATGTTGTGAACCAACCATAAAATTATTTTCGTTGCTACTTCATAACTGTAATGTTGCTACTGTGATGAATCGTAATGTAAATATCTGATATGCAGGATGGTCTTAGGCGACCCCTGTGAAAGGGTCGTTCGACCACCAAAGGGGTCGCGACCCACAGGTTGAGAACTGCTGCACTAAGACATTCAAAGCCCTTCCAAAAGGAGCACTATACTGAGACATATGAAACATCTCTAAGCCTGAGACTTAGAAATGGTTCAGTATCCTATATAATAAAAGGCTAATATGCCAATTGTCCCCTCGACTGGAAGTTCGACCAGGGGGCAGGGCTGCCCGCCAACCACCCAGGTGGGCCTGACCAGCCAACCTCCTGTGTCCCCTCCACCTGGCCGGCCCTCTCTGATTGGCCCCAATCGGGGCAGCTAGCAGGACCCCACCAGTGCACAAATTCGTGCACCAGGTCTCTAGTATACTATACTTAAAAAACACACACATAACTCTTATTGTAAAGTAGTTTTAAAAAAGTAAACCATTTATCTTTAAAACGAGAGGCTCGGTGCACAAAATTCATGCATGGATAGGGTCCCTAGGCCTGGCCAGCAATCAGGGCCTTCCAGCTGCCAGCCAGGGCCTTCCTTTGTTCCGCGCTGCCCCCTGGTGGTCAGCGCACATCATAGCGTGCTATTGAACTCCCGGTCTCCCAGTTGAATTCCCTAGGTGACACTTTGCATATTAACCTTTTATGTATATAGATGCGCATCATTATTAGGGACATGCAAATTAAAACCCCAATGAGCTATCATTAGACACCTATTAAAATGGCTAAATAAAAGATTGTGGTAACAACTCCAAATGGTAGGTAAAGATGCAGAATACGATTGCTGGTGAGGATGTAAAATGGTATGGCTGCTCTGAAAAACAGTTTTGTGGTTCCTTTTAAAACTAAAAATAGCCCAAACCGGTTTGGCTCAGTGGATAGAGCGTCGGCCTGCGGACTGAAGGGTCCCAGGTTCGATTCCGGTCAAGGGCATGTACCTGGGTTGCGGGCACATCCCCAGTAGGAGATGTGCAGGAGGCGGCTGATCGATGTTTCTCTCTCATCGATGTTTCTGACTATCTCTCTCCCTTCCTCTCTGTAAAAAATCAATAAAATATATATTAAAAAAAATAAATCAACCAATAAAATATATTTTAAAAAAATAAATAAAACTAAAAATAGATGTGCTAGACAACCCAGCATTTGAACTCTTAAGCACATATCCCAAAGAAATGAAAATGTATTTTCACACAGAAACTTGTACATGAATGTACAGCTTTATTTGCAAAAGCCAAAACGTGGAAACTACCCATACTTCAACAGGTGAATAATTAAATTATGATACATCCACACCATGTGATACTAAAAAGAAACAGACATGAGCAATTTGGATAAGCCTCAAGGAAAATTATACTGGGGGGAAAAAATCTCAAAAGGATACATATACTGCATGATTTCATTTATACACATTTCTAAAAGTAGTAATTATAGAAAACTGCTTAATGTTTGCCAGGTGTTGGGGATTGAGAAGGAGGGAATGGATATGGCTATCAAGAAATGACACAAGGGAAGCCTGAGGTGATGAGTTAGTTAGCTAATCTGGTTGTAGTGTTGGTAATACTAAGTTATGTGAGATAAAACTACATAGACACACATACGCACTCTCTGCATATATAACCTGTGAAATCTGAATAAGCTCTGTGGATTGTATCAATAAGCTCTGTGTTGCTGAAACCGGTTTGGCTCAGTGGATAGAGCATCGGCCTGCGGACTAAAGGGTCCCGGGTTCGATTCCGGTCAGGGGCATGTACCTGGGTTGCGGGCACATCCCCAGTGGGGGGTGTGCAGGAGGCGCTGATCGATGTTTCTCTCTCATCGATGTTTCTGACTCTCTCTCTCCCTTCCTCTCTGTAAAAAATCAATAAAATATATTAAAAAAAAAAAAAAAAAAAGCTCTGTGTTGAGTTCCTGGTTTTGATGTTATGCAAGATGTCAACCTTGAAGGAGGCTGGAGGAAGAGTGTATAGAACATCTCAGCACATTTCTTTGCAACATTTTGTGAATCAATAATTATTTCAAAACCAGAGGCCCAGTGCACGAAATTCATGCACAGGTAGGGTCCCTAGGCCTGGCCAGCAATCAGGGCCCATCAGAGCCTTCTGGCTGGGGCCAGGGTCTTCCTCCATTCTGCACCGCCCCCTGGTGGTCAGTGCACATCATAGTGAGTTATCAAACTCCCAGTTGAACTCCCAAGGAGACACTTTACATATTAGCCTTTTATATATACATATAGATAAAGTTTTAAAAAATGGGGATAATAGTCTAGCTCAGTGGTCGGCAAACTGCGGCCCCTTGAGTGTGGCTCTTCCACAAAATACCACGTGCGGATGTGCACGTACAGTGTGATTGAAACTTCGTGGCCACTCAAGGGGCCAAAGAGCCACATGTGGCTCGTGAGCTGCAGTTTGCCAACTACTGGTCTAGCTAGCTGAAATTACTTCGTAAATTGAGGAATATTGTTTTCTCTATACCAAATGATTATAAATGTGAGGTACCTCTTCTACTCTAGTATAAAATTATGGCTATAGTCCTAGCCAATTTGGCTCAGAGGATAGAGCATCAGACTATGGACTGAAGGGGCCCCGGTTCGATTCTCAGTCAGGGCACATGCCAAGGTGCAGGCTCAATCCCCAGTAGGGGGCATGCAGGAGGCAACTAATCAGTGAGTCTCTGACATCACTGATGTTTCTTTCTCTCTCTCCCTTCCTCTCTGAAATCAATAAAAATATATTTTAAAAAAATTATGGCTATACTATAGTTTCCTTTCTAACATACACTTATATCCTGCTTTCCCAAATTGAATTATAAATTCCTCTTAGAAATGTTACTTTTTTTAATAAAACAAAGTACGATTTAATGCTCTGGCACATATCTGACTTTGTGCTCTATACCAAGGCAAGCTAACAACTAGAATATAAAGTCCCATCTCCACTATTTCTTTTTCCTCCTTTCAACTCCATCATTACAGATGGACACTGGTTAACAAAATCATACGGGTTTCAGGTGCACATTGTCACACATCATCTGTACACTGTACTGTGTTCACCAAGCCAAGTCAAGTCTCCTTCCATCACCATTTATCACCCCATATACCCTACACCTTCCCCACCAATCACTATACTATTGTCTGTATCCATGAGTTTTTTCCCCCTCAATCCTTCCACCTGCCCATACCACCCCTTCAACAGCTGTCAGCCTCCTCTGAGTCTGTCTTTATTTTGCTTAATTCATTCTGTTGATTAGATTCCACAAGAATGCAATCATCCGATACTTGTCTTTCTCTGAAAGGCCTATTTCACTTAGCATAATGCTCTCCAGGTCCATCCATGCTGTCACAAAAGGTAAGATTTCCTTCTTTTTTTAATGCCTAGTAGTATTCCACTGTGTAAATGTACCACGGCTTTTTTATCCACTCATCTATGGACACTTGGGCTGCTTCCAAATCTTGGCTATTGTAAATAATGCTGCAATGAACATAGGGGTGCATATAGTCTTTCAATTAGTGTTTCGGGTTTCTTCAGATAAATTCCCAGAGGAAGAATCTCTGGGTCATAAGGCAGTTCCATCTTTAATTTTTTAGGTAACTCCATACTGCTTCTCACAGTAGCTGCACCAATTTGCATATCCACCAACAGTGCATGAGAGTTCCCTTTTCTCCACATCCTAGCCAAGACTTGCTGCTTGTGATTTATTGATGATAGCCATTCTGACAGGTGTGAAGTGATATCTCATTGTGGTTTTAATTTGCATCTCTCTGATTAGTAACATTGAGCATCTTTTCATTTTTCTACTGACCATCTGAATGTCTTATTTAAAGACACGTCTATTCAGGTTTTCTGCTCATTTAAAAAAATTTTTTTTGTATTGAGTTTTATAAGTTCTTTATAAATTTTGGATATTAACCCCTTATCAGATGTATTGGTGAATATGTTTTCCCATTTAGTGGGTTGTTTTCTCACTTTGCTGATGGTTTCCATTGCTGTGTAAAATCTTTTTAGTTTGATGTAGTCCCATTTGTTTATTTTTTTCCTTTTGTCTCCCTTGCCTGAGGAGATATATCAGAAAAAATATTGCTACGAGAAATGTCCGAAATTTTATTATTACTTCTTTGTAACTGTGTGCGTGTGTGCGTGTGTGCGTGTGTGTGTGTGTATAAAATATTGACTATACTGAACTAATAAGAATACAGAACAGGGGGATAATGAGACCAGAGGAAAAGGTAGAACCTAAGAACTAAACAGTTATAACCTTTTTTTGAAACATATAAAAGTAAATTTACATTACAATCAAAGGAATTTAAATTAGGAAAAAAGAAGTTAACTTATAGTACATTATATACCCATGATGCTATTATTATCATAGGCAAAGGAGTGAACATTAAACAAACACTCGAGATAGTGTGTGTGTGTGTGTGTGTGTGTGTGTGTGTGTGTGTGAATAAAATGCTTAAAAACTGCTGGAAAAACACACCTTTTTGGGAAGAGGTTCCTCGTTGGTCATCTTGAATCCTAGAAAAAGGGATAGAGAGAGGAGGTTCAATTGATTTTTTTTCCATTGAAAGTAGGAACAAAAAATACTGGCCTTTTCAAACCAATTTATTAGTGAACTCAATTATGACCAAATCATTAAGGGTTCTTTTGAATTTAAATAAATCTTTTGTTTTAGATTTACAGAACAGTTGCAAAAATATTACAGGGTTCCTGAAATTGCCACACTCAGTCTCTCAAGTTAACATCTTACATTAGCATTACTATTACATTATATTGCAACTATTAGGTTATTTTAAAAAATTTTTATAAAAAAGTTGTTCTTTTTGATGTTGCCATAAAGGATTGAGAGATAATTTTTCAATGCATTCTTACAACTGCCCTGTGAAAGACAAATCTTGCAGAAGTGACAACTTTGTGCTGAAGTCAGATATTGACCTCAGGCAGTATCCCAGGCATCTTGCTGAATTGATATAGAAGAGTAGGACCAGTTGCCAAGCCTTTTCTTTTACAGCATTATGGTTAAGGTAGAAGCTATCATTGCCATAATTCACTACTGTACAATGCTTACATATAATATATACACCTTAATAAAAATATTCCTACACTAATCACGTCACAATAATTTGTATCTCAAAATGTTTCTTCATATAAATTTATACAAAATTCACTTACTCTTGTTGCAAAAGATAAATTGAAGAACTATTCTCATTAGCTTTATATGCTTACTGAAAATACTTCTGGTTATGTCCCAATATTCAAATTTAACAAGGAGGCAAGCTAATTTAAACTTATTGCTAGGTATCATTTATAATAGTACTAGAGTCCCGGTGCATGACATTCATGCACTGGGTGATGGTGAGGGGAGAGGAGGAGGATGAATGTCCCTCAGCCCAGCCTGCACCCTCTCACAGTCCAGGACCCCTCTGGGGATGTCCGCTTGCCACAAAAGTGGGAGAGGCTCCCGCCACTCGCCAGCTGTGAGGCTGGCTTCTGGCCGAGCAGCCCTCCCCCTGTGGGAACGCATTGACCACCAGGGGGCAGCTCCTGCGTTGAGCATCTGCCCCCTGGTAGTCAATGTGCATCATAGCGACGAGTGGCTCCACTGTTCAGTTGATTTGCATATTAGTCTTTTATTATAAAGGACAGTAATGCATGTCCCTTATAAACTTTCCCTATAGCTTATTTTACCCGCCCATACCCCAAGTTATTAAAAATTTAACTAAATAGAAATAAGGCATGGTAATGTACAGCATGGTAAATATGTGAGAATGGTATTCTATTTTTCATATCACATACAATCCCAACTCTATTAAGTCAAATACTCTAAACCAGCGGTTCTCAACCTGTGGGTCGTGACCCCTTTGGTGGCTGAACGACCCTTTCACAGGGGTCGCCTAAGACCATCCTGCATATCAGATATTTACATTAGGATTCATAACAGTAGCAACATGACAGTTATGAATAGCAACTAAAATAATTTTATGGTTGGGTCACAACATGAGGAACTGTATTTAAAGGGCCAGAAGGTTGAGAACCACTGCCTAAACCCTGACTTTCAGATTAGGTACATTGTGAAGGAATTGGGACATGTTAGAAATAATCGTAAATTGATCACATCATAAATTACTGGCTTAATTCTTCCCTCTTTAATAAGCTTATCACTGGATGTCGCTAGCAAAAAGCTGAGTATATCACCCTCTCCAAGTTCATCTCCACAGAGGCCTATTTCTATTTTAGCTTTAACGTGCATTCACTTCCCTAGGCTGTTTACCTTTCAGAACCCAGAAAGTTTGGCATTTACTTGCAATTGCCCATTTGTCCAGAACTAAATATAATAGGTAAATATCAATAATCTATTGAATAAAAAAAAAAAAACCTATAAGACAAGTATAGCCATTTGAAGTTTTAGCCATATTTAACTAGTATATAAATGTGTACCAATGTATGTCACTATTCTAGGTAAATCTTTCTAAAGGCTTTTCATCTTACTCAAAACAGTACATGCCAATTCCTTGCCCTTTTATTGAGGGTTATTTTTCTTCATTGCTCTTAGCATGATCTGATATTTTATATAATTACTAGAGGCCCAGTGCACGAATTCATGCACCAGTGGAGTCCCTCGGCCTGGCCTGCGGGATTGGGCCAAAACTGGCTCTCTGAAATCCCTGAGGGGTTCTGGATTGCGAGAGGGCACAGGCCAGGCCAAGGGACCCCACTGCTGCACGATCAGGGCAAAGGGAGTACCCCAGGAGGGCTTCAGGGCATGTCTGGCCCATCTCACTCAGTCCCAACTGGCCGGGCCCCAGCAGCAAACTAACCTACCAGTTGGAGCATCTTCCCCCTAGTGGTCAGTGCACATCATAGTGACTGGTCGACCGGTTGACTGTCTGCACCCTGGTGGTCAGTGCATGTCATAGTGAGCGGTTGAGCGACATCAGCATATTACACTTTGATTGGCTGAAAGGCCGACCAGTTGACCAGACACTTAGCCTATTAGGCTTTTATTATATAGGATGTTTCTCCCAGTTATGAAATAAGCTCCATGAGAAAACTTCCATTCACTGCTGATGTCTCAGTACATGGTAAGCACTCAAACATATGCTAAACAAGTGAATTTGCTTGTTACTATTAAATCATAAAAGGTGAGCTACATACTTGCATGCATATAAGCATAACCAATGGACACAGTAAGGGGATGAGGGCATGTGCTAGGGGGTGGGAGCGGCCAGGGAGAGGTCTATGGGGGGGGGGGGGGAATGAGACAAATATAATACTTTCAACAAAAAAGAATTTAAATTAAAAAGTGAGCTAAATAAACAAATCTAGTTTTCCCCCCAAATCAACCAAGCTGACAATCCTGTAAAATTTTGAGTATATATGTGGAACTTAATATTAACAGGTATTGTGATAGAGCTCTATTAGTGACAGTTTGAAAAC
The DNA here is from genome assembly GCF_000327345.1 of Myotis davidii. Classification (NCBI taxonomy): domain Eukaryota; kingdom Metazoa; phylum Chordata; class Mammalia; order Chiroptera; family Vespertilionidae; genus Myotis; species Myotis davidii. The sequence goes on along the minus strand of NW_006286246.1, from coordinate 3,542,733 downwards.
AGCTAAAGTTACCACAGTGGATAGGGAGTCTACCTGTTACTTAGTTACTGGGCACCAGAGCCACTCAAAATAAAATCTTAGTTATAAAACTTAAGTATTATGGATGCTATTTAATATAGATTAAACATTAAATTCCAGTTATAAATGAGTATAAGTTTCTACAACCTGACACTTTGCCCAGGTTTATTTGTTCATTATTTTCTTAATACATAGTTACTCAGCTTTTTATTCTAGTAAAATAAAGTTAAGCCGAAACCGGTTTGGCTCAGTGGATAGAGCGTCGGCCAGCGGACTGAAAGGTCCCAGGTTCGATTCCGGTCAAGGGCATGTACCTGGGTTGCGGGCACATCCCCAGTGGGGAGTGTGCAGGAGGCAGCTGATCGATGTTTCTCTCTCATCGATGTTTCTAACTCTCTCTCTCTCCTTCCCTCTCTGTAAAAACTCAATAAAATATATTTTAAAAAAATAAAGTTAATTGCAAACTTAACTAGCAATAAATATGCTAAAGTTTTTTTTTTTAAGGACATTTACATGATGGAGAAGTTCTACTAGCCCTACTTTTCCAGAACAGGGTGACAAATTTCGAAGAAAAAAAAAGGCAGCATAACCTGAGCCTCAGTTTCCCCATTTAAAAATGATTACCACCACGAAGGCCCAAAATTATTGCGCTATTTTTAAAGATAAACATTAGACTTTAGCATGGAGACTGGCACAAAATAAGCATTTAATTACTAGTTTACTCCTCATTAAAAAAAAAAACCACAAAGACCCTCAATCACTATTTTTCAAAAAGCCCAAGGGAGAATCGGCAGGTTGACAATAACAATATTTGTTTCTAAGCCTCACTGTAGAATTTTTGGTGATCTCCAATTTTAAGAATTATAAACAGCGAGTTATTTTAATTTCTAACATTGGCTTACATCATCTTATAAAAAGTTTGATGCTGGGTAGATTTTAAAAACAAACTGCTTAGAGGATATTTATATATATATATATTTAAATATATTTTCATTGATATCAGAGATAAAGGGAGAGAAAAAGATAGAAACATCAATGATGAGAATCACTGATTGGCTGCCTCTTACATGCCCTCTACTGGAGATCCAGCCCTCAATCCAGGCATGTGCCCTGACCTGGAAATCGAACCATGACCACCTGGTTCATAGATCAACGCTCAACCACTGTCCCACACCGGCCAGGTTGTATTTTCTTTACGTACAAAAATAAATTTCAAAATTTGTAATATAAGTCAAGGATAAATAAAGGCCTGGTATAAATCTTTGCATTTCACATGTCGATTATCAGTCACAGGTCATTCCACATATTATGGGATATGTAAGCTGGGAATTCAAAGCATCTTTAACTGATGACAAGTCAATCTTTCCTTGAGAGTCCATGATATTGCACAATAGTTAAATGGGCAGTTTGGCAAAAGGCAAATTAAAACAAGTTTAAAATTTAAAAGCATCAACATCCAACTAATTAATCAAAATAGAACCTGGTTTTGACTTTCACATTGCACAAATGTGCTAAGGAATTTATTATTTCCCAATACAATTTTTTTGGGCACAACTGACAGCACACAATAACCATCTAAAGTCAATTCCAGAGTCATAAAGACAATGGACATTCCAGGTTCTTAGTACAATCAATCTATTCTTGTACCGGAAAAATCGAATGACCGAAATATCATTTGGAGTTGAACCTTGAAGGAAAAAAGTGAATATATGTTCAGTGCTATGAGCCATTCATTTAATAATTTTAACTTTTCAAAGTTAGTCCCCATTTTCCAGATGATGAAATGACAAAAGTTAGTAACTATTGAAGATGGGTAATTCTCCCCTCTCTCATCCTAAATAGTGATCAAGCAGCTTATAGCTAGAAAATGCAGAAAAGCAAAATAAGTAAAATTCAAAATTGGCCAATTTGGTTACCTTTTAGTACATTTAAGAAAACTAGTTAAACATGATTTTAAAATTATGTAACGGTTTCAGTTACTCATGTGGATAATTAAAAAAAGATAATACAGCTCAAGTTTAGAATGTCAGAACCACCAACCACTCTTGATGTCTTAATATTGAACAACAGATGATGATCTAGATTAGAGGCTCAGTTTGAGTTGGCTGGGTGGCTAGCATCCCAAATCCCAGTACTTCCCTGACTCTTAGCATTATGATCCTAAGTTATGCAACTCTGCTCTCTGTAAACGGAGAGGCAAGCACCAGCCAACACAACTTCAGTAAGAAAGCATGTGCCTAGCTGAAACTCACAGCTAAACACAACGAATGAATAATACAACATGGTACGAGCCTAGGCGCTGGAACAGAAAGGGTATTAGTGAGGAATCAGAAGGCCACCCATCCTGACTCTTGTACCCTCTCAGCCCTGTGATCCTGAGCAGGTCACTTAACTCTCTGGGCTACAGGCTCCAAAACAGCAAAAAGGGGACACCAACTTTCACTGCCTCACGAAGTGCTGCACACCTCAATGCTTTAGGTGCCATACCCCCCCCAAAAAGGGGGGGCAGAATCTTTCCAATAAAACACTCACACTAACGTAAAAGATAGTTTTAATGTGTATTTGGGAGAGAACGTTTATTTATAACATTGAACTCTAGCCTGATGCACCACTTTCATAACCAATATACTATTACGGGCATATTAAAAAGTTTTTCTCTGATAAGTCTAGTAATAAAAAATTATGTAAAGGCAAAAAAAAAAAAGTGGGAGATAATCTAAAACTACCGAAGTCATGTTTTGCTACATGACCTACCAACATACACTTTTTTCAAGAGCAACACACCATACAATGAATGACCAAGACTGCTACTAAGTATACGGCGTGGAGGACGGGCTTACAGCGGGGAGCCCGGCAGGTGTTCCTTCTTGGTACTGTTCTCCGCACCAACCACTGTAGCCCCGCTGTGTCCACCCGGCGCTTTCCGGGGGCCCGGACGGTAACGCGCGCGGACACGTGGGCAGCTACTCCCACTCCCACGTCCACGTGCACCTCGGGGCTCCCCGCGATGCCATCACTAACCCCTCGGGGTGGGGAACGACGAGTGCCATTCAGGGCCGTAGGGTGCGCAGGGAATATCATTCCACCCTGGGGAAGAGGCTTTTTTTTTTTTAGCTTTTTTTTTTTTTTTTTTTACCATATAAACACGGTTACTGAGGGTTTTTAACAGGGTCCTTTGGGAGCAAACACCCAATTAAGCGTCACCAAAACAAGAACCTGGACTCGCGCTCCCCGCTGGCAAGACCGGACTCGGGGACACCCCACGA
>NW_006286246.1:3521113-3538533 GCF_000327345.1 Myotis davidii | reverse complement strand
GCCGCGCCGGATACCTCCGCGCGCCGCGGCCAGGTGCGAGCGGGAGCGGGACCGGGGCGGTGTGGGCGGCCCTTGGCCTCCCGGGTGCAGCTGGGAGAGCTGGGAGCCGACGCTTTGTCTTCCGGCGAGAAATGCAGCCTCCTGGCCGCTCGGTTCGGCCTGGCGAGGCGCAGCGGAGGCGCTATGAGCAGGTGGAGGTAGTGCCTGGGTCGGCAGCTCTCGGGGCACTTTGCTGGCCCCGCAGCGAGAGGGAGGCGCCCTGGTGGCTTCCGTAAACCCATGAAAGCGGTTCTGCAATTCCCTCACGCGGGACTGCGTGCCTGCCGCCCACTGCCTACGGCGGCGGCGTCTCCCGGGGGAGGAGGAGCAGCCCTGACGCTCACCACGGGGCTCGGGTCCTCTTTGCCTGGTCTGCTCTGACCCGGCTTTACCCAAACTCTAATCCCCACAGGTGCTCTGAAATGAGGTGGCTCACGGGGATAAGATGAAAGGACGCCCCGGATGGGCAAAGGGGTCGTGGGGCGTCCCCGGTAAGTCAGATCCGCATGGAGGAAATATTTGCAACTTACATGCCAGGACTCTTCAAAACTGAAAAGGACCAAAACCCAGAGAGAAAAATGAGCAAGACCAGGAACAGACGTCACACAGGGGAGCACAGCAATGGTCCCTAAACTTACTAGGAAAAGGCTGTTCGTGCTCCCTGGCAGCGGGGTGCACATTGTCAGGACGACAGTGTGGCTTGGGAATGAGCCCCAGGTAAAACTGGAAGGACATCCTAGGAGCAACGAAAATGGTTACCCAAGGGGGGGGGGGGGGGCAGAAGCAAGACTTCTCCGTCTTTGAACTAAAGTGTTTACAAGCCAAAGAGTAACTGACAAAAGCAAGTCAACCCCAAGTGGAAAGCAAATTGAAATCAGTGAGCTTAACTTTGGGCAAAAATTGGTAACTATGTCATTAAACACAGAAAAGAATTATTCCCCAGGTATTTTAATTTTTTTATCCTCACCCAAGGATATATTCTTACTGACTTGAGAGAGAGACAAATATCAATCTATTGCCTCCCATATGTACCCCGATGCAAGTTCAGGGATTGAACTTGCAACCTAGGTATGTGCCCAGACCAAATCAAATTTGCACCCTTTTTGGTGTCTGGGTGGAGTCTTCCGCAGATATTTTTAACATAGTACTCAGAGAGTATATAACCCAAGGATGAAAAAAGAACTGCAAAGGAATCGTCAGCTTCACTCCGTGGTTTATAATAATGGTAATAAGGCCTGGCTGGTGTTGCTCAGTGGTTGAGCATTGACCCAGGCACCAAGACGTCACTGGTTCAATTCCCAGTCAGGGCACTTGTCTGGGTTGCCAACTTGATCCCCAGTGTAGGGCATGCAAGAGGTTGATGTTTCCATCTCTCCTTTCCTCTCTCTCTAAAATAAATAAAAACATTTAAACAACAACAGAATGGTAATATTGTTGCTATGGTTTTGAAACTGTATTGTAGGGTACACAAATGTTTTAGTGTTATACAAGACTTTCAGTGTAAGAGAAAATGAGATACAAATGTAAGATTAAGGAAGTTCAGGAAAAAGCTGTAATGTGTTTAAATTGGAAATATCATTTTGAGCACATAATTTTTAAAATAAATTTCCTAGTTCTGTGCACTGAAAGGACTTCGGAGTAGTAGGTTGACCAGTTGTTCCAGTTTGCCAGGGACTGGGGATTTCCCTGGAGGTTGGGCTTTCAGTGTTAATACTAGAACTCTCCCAGGCAAACCATGTTGGTTGGTCACCTACGGGAATAATGAACACCCTTGCCAATCAGATCACGGTTTCTAAATTCCATTTCCCACTAAATAAATCCAGAGCATACTGGATTTACTTATTCTTCAAATTAAACTTTGAATTATACTTCAGTAAAGTGTGGAAACAAAGACCAACCTAGCAAGAACAAGCAAAGGTGACTTACCCAGAACTTGCTGCCGCAGGAGGGTCAGCCGCCATCACATGTGTTTGGCAGATACTCCAAGGCGGGCAGGAGAGGGAGCGCTTAGAGGAGGAGAGGCCAGCCCATGTGTCCTGAGGGGCTGTGGGCCTGGGAGCTGGAGGCAGCTGGACAGCGGTGGGCCTCCCTGTGGTCAGTTAGGGCGTCTGTTTGGCTTTCTTCCGTCAGTTCTCAGTTGCAAGAGGGGACAAAAATTCGGGAAGCTGTCAGTTTGTAATCACATCCTGGTCATTTTGAGCTGGTTATTATGCAGTGATGGCGAACCTTTTGAGCTCGGCATGTCAGCATTGAAAAACCCTAACTTAACTCTGGTGCCATGTCACCTATAGAAATTTTTTGATCTTTGCAACCATAGTAAAACAAAGACGTATATTTTTGATATTTATTTTATATATTTAAATGCCATTTAACAAAGAAAAATCAACCAAAAAAATGAGTTCGCGTGTCACCTCTGACACGCGTGTCATAGGTTCGCCATCACTGTAAGAGGGTTTGTTTAGCTTTCTGGATTGTTAACAAAAATAGTAGATTGACTTCCTCCAAGTCTGAATGCATAGCAGGCTGGCTTCCTGGGCTAGTTACTGGAGGTAAGGGGGCTGGTTTCCTAGGCACTTTGCTGCAGGTTGTGGGTCAAAATTCTATTTTTATATATGGTCTGGCCATGCCCATTTGTGTATTTGGTTTTGAAAAGTAAATTTTAAAAAGACAAGCCAGTTTGAAAGATTTCCCAGAGGCCAAATTTAGGGCAATTGTAGCAAATGACTAAATGGAATAAAAAATCTTTATAGTTATACCTGATGAGAAGGGAGGGAGGGGAAGGAGACTATTTTTCTACAATTGAAAATGGCTACTACACCAACTTTTCACTCTGAACATTAATTGTTAAAGGGAAATGCAGTATTTGCTCTGCCTTTACAATAGGGTGCTAGCAAATGTGGACTAAATGATGTAGTTAGAACATGACTGTTACACAAATCTTAAAGAAATAATTTAAGCAAGAATTATCCATGGACTTAAAAGCCTTTAGATGACAGATTGCTGAGAAATGGCAGTATTCATGTGGCGCCAAAACACCACTACACAGGGAATTGAGCTAAATGCAGAGAGCACGCTTGTGTAGTGGAGCCATCTGGTGGTCAAGTTTAGAATCTACAATAGACAACCTCCAATTTGTAGAAAGTACAGGAGAAAAGAGTAGTAGTGCAAATCTAAAAATACTAGTAAAATTAACTATTACCCCCCCCAAAAAAAACTTTATGAAACTATCAACACCTGCGTTAGGCGCAGCATAGTCCTCAATATCCATGCCACTTCAAGCTGCAGTTTCAAATGAGATACCAAAGGATAATGAAATTTTTTAGATATGACTGTTCTAAATAGCACTATGTAGTTTGATGTTAAGTAAATTGGCCACTTCTTTCCCACCTGCCTCCTACTTAGCCTATAACCTTTATTCTTACTACTTTGATTTCGGAACTACCTAATAAAATGTTCATAGGGAGACCAGAGGGAAGAAAGAAAATGGCATCTACAATAAGCCTGGCCTGTGTCATTGATGTCCAAAAAGTCCAGAGACCCGTGACATGGGCAGAACGGTGGTTGAAGAAGTTGACAGTGATTCATGGACGCTCTCCTGAGCGTCAGAGCTGGTGTGACCATGACCCTGAGCATGAGCGGATCATGCTCTCCCATGAGCCAGTGCCTTTGCGAAGTTCATTCTGTCTGCAGTGTTCTTCCCATGCTTCCTCGCCAGGCTATCTCCTGTTCCCCTCATCAATTAGCTTTAGAGACGTTACTTATTCAGCTTATTGTGTCAAACCTAGAGATTTGTGGTTTTATAGATGTGGAGCTAAACCAAGCCTTCTAGACTAATTTTCTAAGCTAGTGTGTGTGTGTTTTGTTGTTGTGGTAAATACCAGAGGATATTTTTCCCATCGATTTTTTAGAGAGAATGGAAGGGAAGAGGAGAGACGGAGAGAAAGAAACATCATTGTGAGAGGGACACATGGATTTGTTGCTTCGCATGCGCCCCAACCAGGGCTGGGGCTGGAGCCTGCAACCAAGGTACATGCCCTTGACCAGAACCTGAGACCCTTCAGTCCCCATAAAGGGCTCCACTGGCACTCTTAAAAAATGTATTTTTAAAATAATGTACTTATATTTCTATCACAATTTTTACTACTTTTTAAAAATATGTCTTTATTGATTTCAGAGAGAGGAAAGGAGATGGGAGGGAAAGATAGTAACATCAATTTTGAGAGAGAATCATTGATTGGCTGCCTCCTGCACACCCACTACTGGGGGTCAAGCCTGCAGCCTGGGCATTTGCCCTGACTGGGAATTGAACTGGTGACCTCCTGGCTCATGGGTCGACACTCAACCACTGAGCCACCCCAGCCAGGCTACTACTATTTTTAAAATTATATTTCATTGTACCTATATCCTTGAACATAATGCTGAACAATTTTCCAGGCTTTGTTTCCTTGTATTGTTTTGAGTTAGTGTATTTGTCATATACCCAAGAAACATTTACTGAATACCTGCCACATTGTACTAAGTACAGGATCTACAAAGATCCGCGCCCCCCCCCCCCAAAACAACAACAACAATGTGGCTATACAGTTGGGTTCTAATCATTCTGAACCCTTGCGACAGGGGGGCGGGGGGCAGGGAGCAGAGATAATAGAGGGATGGAGAACTCAGAGTCACTTCTTGGAAACAAGCTTGTGCAAGTACTGGGAAATCCTTCCATTAGAAAAAATAAAGTCAGCCCTTGGAGACAGTCTTGACTTGTGTAGTTTTTTCCTTGTCACCCATTCCGTGCAAATAACACCACTTTCTGAAAAGGATTCCATGTGCCAGCATGACTAAGCATCGCCGCTCTCCTTCCAGCTTCCACCAGGGTCCATGGCACAGGCTCCTGGAGCCACACTGTTCTTGCTGATGGTCCCGTGATTGTGTTTGAGTCATAATATCTTCAGCCCAGGGGGTGAATTATGGCTGGGCTAAGCCAATGTTTCCTAACAGGAATGGTATTGGTATTTGGGATAGGATGAATTTTTTTTTTTTTTTTGGCCATGAGAGGCTTGGCAATTTTTTACTGCGTTCACCTCATTCTAAGGTGTGTTTTCAGGATGCTATTGCCATACTTACTGCATAAAAAGGTATGTTTAAAAAACATTCAGTGTTTTCAAAACATGGCTGTCACCCTAACCAGTTTGGCTCAGTGGATAGAGCAGTGATGGCGAACCTTTTGAGCTCGGAGTGTCAGCATTTTGAAAAACCCTAACTTAACTCTGGTGCCATGTCACATATAGAAATTTTTTGATATTTGCAACCATAGTAAAACAAAGACTTTTTAAATATTTAATATAGAATAAATATTTATATAGAATATTTAAATTTTTATCAATATTTATATAGAATAAATATTCTATATATTTAAATGCCATTTAACAAAGAAAAATCAACCAAAAAAATGAGTTCGCGTGTCACCTCTGACACGCATGTCATAGGTTCGCCATCACTGGGATAGAGCGTTGGCCTGTGGACTGAAGGGTCCCAGGTTCGATTCCAGTCAAGGGCATGTACCTTGGTTGCGGGCACATCCCCAGCAGGGGGTGTGCAAGAGGCAGCTGATTGATGTTTCTAACTATCCCTCTCGCTTCCTCTCTGTAAAAAATCAATAAAATATATTAAACAAACAAAACCCCATGGCTGTCAAATACAATATACATGTGAAATAATCCACGTATTGCCCATTGAACAGCTGAAGCCTTTCATTCGCCAAATCCCATCCCCCTGCCAATGCCTGGGACATGGCTCAGATGGTGTACCGCCTCTCCCCCACGTGTTCCTTTGACAGGGTACCGCTTAGGACAGCGGTTCTCAACCTGTGGGTCGCGACCCCTTTGGCGGTCGAACGATCCTTCGATAGGGGTCGTCTAAGACCATCCTGCATATCAGATATTTACATGACGATTCATAACAGTAGCAACATGACAGTTATGAAGTAGCAACGAAAATAATTTTATGGTTGGGTCACAGCATGAGGAACTGTATTTAAAGGGCCAGAAGGTTGAGAACCACTGGCCCTAGGATGAATCTTTTTCTGTGTGCAAATGTGTTCTGTGCATTTTAGGACCCTGGGCCAACCCACTAAATATCAACAGCACCTCTATTTGTGCGACAGCTGAAACTGCTCCTGTATTTCCAACACCTCTCGAGGGACAGGATACCTGGTGAGAACCCCGGTCAGTTGTGGGTACCTTGGTCTTCTTTACCAAATAGCGGTGTCCAGTCTTCTTCCAGACAGAATTGGCCAGTTGACCGGTTCTGGCTGGCCCAGAGGAAATCCGGGTTTCTGAGGAAGATTGTCTTCTCCAGTAAGAGATGTGCAGGAGGCAAAATGCTTTGTCCGCCCTCCCTTCCTCCTTGCCTCTTAGCAGGTGGGAGAAGCCCTGATACTTACATCAGTAGAAACCGTCATGACCATGAGCACCCAGGGGGGGAACAGAAGCCAGCCTGCTGAGAAGGCAGAGTGGAGGGCGGATGTCCCTAGGTTCCGGATGACATGGTTGAGCTTCCAAAGTAACCCAGGGCCTGCCAGTTGCTGGGCTTTTTAAAATATAAAGACCTTCATGTTTTACTGTCCACTCTCTGGACAACACCCCCATCCATCCACGCCAGCACAGGTTCTGGTCGAAGCACCAGTGATCTGGGATTTGGTGAATTGGGGTGACACCAGAGCAGAATTGTCTCACAACCAGGGTACCCTGAATCCAAATCATTTACTGGCAGTGCTTTATAGCACTCTGGGAAAGAGCACCACCTAGCGGGGGAACAAAAGGAAAAAATCTAAATGCTGAGCTTCCAAGCCCTGGGTGAAAGCCAAGTCAATGAGGGCTCTTAGAAGACTGGGAGGGAGGCGGGCTGTACAGTCAGGAGAAGGGACCGCTATTGGCAGAGAAGGGGGGCCAGCCCTAGAAGAAGGGACGAGTGAGGGCCAGGAGGTGTTCCAGGGCCTCAGACATTGAAAACAAGGAGTGATCAAGGTATGCAGGATAAATGCCAGCAGATGAACGTGCTTGTTGTGTACAGGATTCTTACTAGAAGGCATTAAAAAGTTAATGAGTACTAAGTTTTAAAGGATAAACCATGCTATGGCTCTGACCTTGGTATTTTCCAAACTTCACTACGTGTGTGGCTTTAGCCTTGGCCGTTGGACAAGGTGGCGTGACATCATGAGGTTCAGCAATGACCTCAGTAATAATCTAACAGCTGACGTGCTGGGAAATTACTGTAATATGTTTAAAAGTAATTTAAATTTGAACTACTACTTCTACATATTTTAATAAAAGAATAATTTTGTTTTGAATACAGCTTCAGATTTATTCTTGAATTTCTGAAGTTCCTTCTGTGATGGTGCTGTTTGTCTTTGACCAAATATTGGTCATAACCATTGGTCATTAGGCATTCAGCTAAAGTGTGCACTTACTGCATTTCTAAATGCTTTAGAAAGTGGATGAAGGAGAACAAAGTGCCACCCCAAAATGTGCCGCTTTGGCATGGAGATTGTTTTGAGCTGAAGTCAATCAAGACCCAGTACACTCAAGAAAAATGTTTACCTTTCCCCGTTTACCTAAAAGAATTTACGTAGGGGGCCAGGCCCAGAATGAGTACTTTTAATACTTTTAGAAATACAAACTCAATTCATTCAAATTCAATCTCGTCCAGACACTGGTCACAAACCCTAGTGAGGTGCCTGTGAGCACCAAGTCAGGGAGAGGGGCAAAGAGTGAGGCCAAGAGAAAGAGTGGGAGCATGAGGAACTGTATTTAAACTAGTGATCACCCTCACAGTGTTACCTCCACCCCTTCCTAGTGACAGTGAAGACCTAGCAGGCCCTGTCCTTTTGACCCCCACCCTACCCCTGGCCAGGGCTTCAAAGGCCAGTCCCAAATGGTTCTGTCCTCTCTTGCTCCATCCTCACTTGTCCAGGCTTGTAGCCTCGCTCTCCTCCTCCTCCTCCACATTCTTCTCTGTGATTAGTAGCAGGTCAGGGTACTGTATAAGCCATAGTGAGGCTGGGGCCAGGGAAGGCGGGGTGAAGAGAGGAGAAGAAGAGCTGTCCAAGGACCACCGTCTTCATGGGATCCCAAACTGTACAACCAGCTCCTCTCTTGCATCCACAGGAATCTGAGAAAGTGCACTGTAGGCAGAAGCAGCTATTCTGGAGACCGGCTGCAGGCCGGAGAAGGGGACGGGTTTGCTGGCCAGCCCGTGGCGGGGCTGACTGGTGAGAGATAGCAGTGGCGGCAGCTTCTTCCAACGGGTCAGGCTGCTGCTCAGCACAGCCAAGCGGTGCTGTACTGCCTTGCCCGGTCCATGTACTCATGCTGCTCCATGCCCTGGGAGTCTGCAGCAGACACGGCAATGACGTTGCTGGCTGTCTTGGCAAGAATGGAGGAGAGCAGGGCCTGCTCATCTGTGCGAGCGGAAGGCAGGCTGTGGTAATTTGGCTCGGCTCCATTGAGGGCTTTGGTGGGGGGCTGCTAGGGTCCAGCAGCAGCTTCCGCTCCTCTCGGTCCTGGTCCGAGTCCTCGTTCTCGCTGCCGTAGCAGCACCCCAGGACCGGGATCGGGCCAGGTGCTCAGGCCGCAAGGAGCCAGAGATAACTTTTTATCTATAAAACTGATCTATATGGCACGACAAACATCTAATTACCAAACATCTCTTCTTATTGTCCTATAAATTGCCCTCTTCTCCTTTGAAGACCCAGTCTCCTACTACCATTCCTGAGCTGAGGATGGCACATGAGCCTCAACTGCTTGCCTTGCCCTTGAGTCTCATATCTTTGGGGCTCCTGTACATACAAAATTAAATTTGTTTTTCTTTTCTCCAGTTAATCTATGTCAACTTAATTATTAGACCAGTCAAAAGAACCTAGAAGGGCCGAAACCGGTTTGGCTCAGTGGATAGAGCGTCGGCCTGCGGACTGAGAGGTCCCAGGTTCGATTCCGGTCAAGGGCATGTACCTTGGTTGCGGGCACATCCCCAGTGGGGAGTGTGCAGGAGGCAGCTGGTCGGTGTTTCTCTCTCATCGATGTTTCTAACTCTCTATCTCTCTCCTTTCCTCTCTGTAAAAACTCAATAAAATATTAAAAAAAAAAAAAGAACCTAGAAGGGTAGAGGAAAAATTTCCCTCCTTACCTAATAGAATGATGTCATCATACTTCTTGGTATCCTGTGAATATTAATTTATATCTTAACGTTTACCAGTTATAGAATCCTTAATATATATTAGTGACTGGACTTGTTAAGTACTCACCAAGCTCATTTCCTCTTCTTCCTGGTCATAGAGATGAGCGACATGGTCCCTCCTCTGTGGCCACGTGATTGAGTTCCAGATGATGGCATGTGGCCAGAGGGGGTACATGGCATTTCAAGGCTGGGCCTGAAACCACCTTTCTCCTTCTCTTTCCCAGTCTCCAGCTGATGGAGAGAAAGGCAGGGAACATGCATACTGGACTGTGATAGGGATGTAAACCCTGAAGAGGTAGGAGTTTATCATCTGCCAGAGCAGGTAATGCTTGATACCCTTAACACACTTCTAAAATAATTTCAAGAGATGTTTGGAAACAACCAAGGAAGCCATAAACTGGGACAATCTAAGTTGTAAATATGTGTATGACTTTCTAAACTTAAAGGTCACATTTGGTTGGGGGTGGGTGCTCCTAGGCAAGATGGTGGTGTAAGCTCTAAAATTCCCACCTACATGACTCATGGGGGGAAAAACCCACATTAGTGCTAGAAATCTGGAGTTACATTCAAGTACCAGAAATAAGGGAGAATTTCTGGTAGGCAATTTGTTGATGTTGTGTTACTAGCACATTGAGTAACAGTGACATTGAGCAACAGTGACTCATGGATGTGATCATAACATGACTTCCCTTTGGTCACCTGTTAGGGTTTGGCCAGTGACATAGGCTGTGAAAGAATTGACAAGTAAAAGAAGAGGTGCAGAGAGGAAGTTTATTTTTACTTTCCAAGAGAGGAAAGGGCCGGTGCATTGCTAATCAACACAGGGCAAGAAACAAAAGGTGGCTTCCCCTTTTAAAGGGTCATGGCTGCTGGTGCTCGGTGACTGGGCAGGGAGGAGGATTTGGGGCTGACGTTGAGCAGACATCAGGGGCTGGACTGCCGACCCGGGTCTCTTTTACACGAGGGAACACACTTTTCTGTGTTTGATATTCTGTGGCTGGATCTCTGTTATTAGCATACTAGAGGCCCATTGCACGAAGAGATTCGTGCAATAGGCCTTCCTTCCCTGGTTGTTTGGCAGCGTTTAAAAAAAAAAAACTGAACAAATTCTTATGCACACTGCACATATCTTATTTTGAAGTAAAAGAACAAAATGGGAACAAATACAATATTTGTATTTGCATGTGGCCCCGGGCCGTAGTTTGAGGACCCCTAGTGTAGATGAATGCAATTAATAACTGGCTCAACACGATTTTACCTGAACCCACATTTTGCCTCCTCCAACCAATGTGTTGGTCTAGTTCAGTGATGGTGAACCTTTTGAGCTCGGCGTGTCAGCATTTTGAAAAACCCTAACTTAACTCTGATGCTGTGTCACATATAGACATTTTTTGATATTTGCAACCATAGTAAAACAAAGACTTATATTTTTGATGTTTATTTTATATATTTAAATTCCATTTAACAAAGAAAAATCAACCAAAAAAATGAGTTTGCATGTCACCTTTGACGTGTGTGTCATAGTTTCGCCATCACTGGTCTAGTTTTTTTTTTTTTTTTTTTTTTTTTTTTTCTCTTTTTTTTTTTTTTTTTTTTTTTTTACTGGTCTAGTTTGTGGTGGGTCTGAGGATGGCTGTGAAGTAGCCTTCAGAAGTTTATTCAAGGGAAACCCACAGTCATGGCGCCCTGATGTGGCAGGTGACATCCTGAGCTGGCTATTGGGACAGACCCCGGTCCACTGTAGTCTATCTAGATCCCTGGGCTAATTGAATGAGAACTGCTTACAGTGGCCGCATAAAAAGTAAAGGTACTTTGGATGTGGTAGACAGAGAATGTAAGAAACTTTCTTCTCATTACCTCCCATGTCCCCCAGGCCCTTGGTCTCAACTCAGATATTCCCATAGTTGGGGTGTCTTCTGGAAGAACGATGTCAGATATTATGTTGAGGACAAACCTGCTTGACAGTTTTTGTCACTTCCCCACTCCCCAATCTTTGTTGCTTGCTCTAAAGGGCATGTCCTTTGTAATAACTATGTATGGTGCCAGGTGGGTACTAGACCTATTGGGGGATCACTTCTTAAATTTGACAAATAACTTACCTGAAACTAATATAAAGTAATATTGAATGTCAATTGTAATTGAAAACAAATAAAAATAAATTAAATCACACTTTCTTCCACCTCAACAGCATTTCCCACAGTCTTTTTAGAGTTAATCGATATTCTAATTTTTTTTTTGTTATTCCTCACCCGAGGATATTTTTTCCATTGATTTTTAGAGAGAGTGGAGGTAGGGAGGAGAGAGAGAGAGAGAGAAAGAGAGAGACATCAATGTGAAAGAGACACATCAATTGGTTGCCTCCCACACAGGCCCTTACTGGGGCTGGGGATTGAACGCGCAACCCAGGTATGTGCCCTTGACTGAGAATGAATCAAACCCATGATCCTGTGGTATGTGGACTGATGCTCTAACCACTTAGCCCACTGGCCAGGGTAGTAATTGATATTCTATACCTGGTGAGTACCTCCAATATGTTTGTTTGTTTTTTTTTTTAATATTTTCACCAGCTCACTCTCTCTCTCATTCTGGTTTCAACAATACTTGAACACAATAAGGTACATCTAAACTGTTGATCTTACCTTCTTTCCACTGTACTTCATCCCTTTCATAGCTCATATCCCATCTTACTGTAATTACCTATTATATACACTCAACTCCTTTGTCATATTCTGGTCTCATCATATGTCATCTGATACCTGAGTAAATCAGAATATCTGAAAAATCAGACGGAGGCCGAAAACCAGGACTACAGGCTTTATCAGAGGAGAAGCACCTGCCAGGCTGTCTCACAAGGGGAGAACAGCAGCACGTGTAGAGGTGGGCAGCCTTTTGAGGGGCGGAATGGGAAGGGGTGGAGCTTAGTGTACTCGACGCACACTGATTGGTGGCTTACTGTATGGTCCATATAGGACAAGGGCTTAGGGTATTTGGCAGGTGTGGATTGGTGGTCCAATGTATAGTCCATATAAGGTACATGGTTAGTCACTCAGATATTTCCGAGCTGCAGGTTACGTCATACTCCGCCCACCAGTTGGGGGAAGGGAGGATCTATCAATATCCAGTTTGTATATTCTTTCTCTCTTGCAAATGAAATGACTGAATAAAAATGCGAAAGGGATAGGGGAATATAGTCAATAATATTGGGATACACATATGTAATACCCTTTGTAATAAAAAATTAAAAAAAATAATATTGGGATAGTTTATACAGTGACAGATGATTACTAGAATTAGTGGGGTGATCACATTGTCAGGTATAAAAATGTCAAATCATTGTATTGTACACCTGAAACTAATATAACCAATATAAGGTTGTATACCAACTGCCTGGCTCGTGTACTTAGTGGTTGGGCGTCAACCCATGAACCAAGAGGTTACTGGTTCAATTGCCTGTCAGGGCACATGCCCGGGTTTCAGGCTCATAGTGGGTGCATCGATTCCGGGTCACGGCACAGGCCCGGGTTCCGGCCGGATCCCCAGTAGGGGGTGTGCAGAAGGCAGCTGACGGATGATTCTCTTTCATCATTGATGTTTCTCTCTCCCCCTCTTCCTCTCTTTCTAAAAATCAATAAAAACATATTAAACACACACACAAAATTGTGTACAAACGATACTTAAATAAAAAAATTTAAAAAGGCATGTCCTGGGGGTCAATTTAGTCTCAAAGTATCATCATCTGAACAACCAAGAAGCACCTGGATGCAGTCTGCCTGGGTGTCTCAGTGATATTCTGTTCTCACGAGATCAAGGCCTTTTATTAGCGACTGAGCTGCCCCTGAATCCTGTTGTTGCATCCCTGAAAATCACTTTTTCTTCCAGCTCTCATAGCTGATACCCTAACCTGGCTCTTGGTGCTGCATACAAGGATTCATGCAACAGCTTCTTAACTAGCCTGCCCCTTATGATGTCAATGCCAGACTACCTTGCCTAAAAACTGCTCCCCTCACCCCCCATCGATTTTTAGAGAGAATGGAAGTGAGGGAGGGAGAAACATCAGTGTGTGAGAGAGAGACACTGATGGTATGCCTCCTGCACTTGCCCAGATTGGGTTTGGGATCCAACCTCCCACCCAAGTATGTGCCCTTGGCTGGGAACAGAATCTAACCACTGAGCAACACTGTCCAGGGCCTGAAAAAGTACTTTGGTTGTGTTTCACTTCAGCTAAAATGCTTCTCAATTTCCTGTAACCAACCTTGTGTTTGTTTTCAGGACATCCATTATCTGCTTCCAACCTGAGTTCCCTCCTTCACCCAGCCACACCCTTGGTTACATTCTCCTGACTGCCAGCAAGCCGGGCTTCTTGCTGGGAAGTCATTCCGGGTGCTTCCCCTCACCATTCCCCTAATCCAAAGCCTAGTCATCCCTGGGGGCGGGGAGAGACGGGGGCGGGGGGAGACGGGAGAGAGGGGGCACAGGGTTGTGAAGGAGGTGAAAGAAAATAACTGAAATTCTTTTTTTTCATGCTTTAAAGGATAATTTTATTTGAATCTACTAATTTCTTTTCACTCAAAATTGGGAAGATAAAGAAACATAAAGTATGGCAAAGGGGAGATGGTCTAAGTGTTTGTGTCTTCGGGTTTTTACGGGCACAACAACCCTTCAAGCCTGGAGCTGCTCCAAACCGAAGGATGAGAATGAGAAGAAAAACACTATTGCAAACAGGTCCTGTGGTAGGTGAGCTCCGGCAGGAGCTGGTTGTAGCCAATCGTTTCGCTTCAAACCTGTATGGATATGTTAGACATTATTTGGAAGTAATTAATTTCTAGTCAATTCAACCCAACATTATGCCAACTTTTGCATTTATTGTAGACACTATTTTAAGTACTAGAGATTAAATTTTCATCACCAAAACATGAAAATAGCAGCTACTGCCCTAACTGGTTTGGCTCAGTAGATAGAGCGTCGGCCTGTGGACTGAAGGGTCCCAGGTTTGATTCCCGTCAAGGGCACGTACCTTGGTCGCGGGCATATCCCCAGTAGGGAGTGTGCAGGAGGCAGGTGAGTGATGTTTTTCTCTCATCGATATTTCTAACTCTCTATCCCTCCCCCTTCCTCTCTGTAAAAAGTCAATAAAATATATTTAAAAAAAAGAAAAGGAAAATGCAGTTACTATTAAGGTAATGAGCTGTGAAAGTCATTCCCCAGCATTGCTTTGAAAATATATCCTGGTTAAGAGAAAATCTGACTTCATTCAAAATTTTCAGCCTTCATCTACTGTTGGCTTGATCATCACTCTTTTTAAAAAAATATATTTTATTGATTTTTTACAGAGAGGAAGGGAGAGGGATAGAGAGTTTGAAACATCGATCAGCTGCCTCCTGCACACCTCCCACTGGGGATGTGCCCACAACCAAAGTACATGCCCTTGATGGGTCCCGGAATCGAACCCAGGACCCCTCAGTCTGCAGGCTAACGCTCTATCTACTGAGCCAAACCGGTCAGGGCTTTTTAAAAAAAATAATATATTTGTATTGATTTCAGAGAGGAAGAGAGAGGGAGAAATATCAATGATGAGAGAGAATCATTGATTGGCTGCCTCCTGCACATCCCCTACTGGGGACCAAGCCCACAAGCCAGGCATGTGCCCTTCGCGGGAATCAAACCCACGACCCTTCAGTCCTCAGGCCAACGCTCTATCCACTGAGCCAAGCTGGCTAGGCCCTAGCCACTAGGGCGATCATCACTCTTCTTATTTGACCCCATCCAATCAAACACCAGTGTTTCTCAACTCTTCGGCGAAAGGCAATTTTTTCTCCGACTTCTGTGGACACAGGATTAAGCCTAAACGATTTTGCCCCAAGTCGGCCTTGACTGCATTAACTTCTCCATTCGAAGGGACCCCATGTTCCCCGTGAGCACTTCATTCTTAGACAACTTTGGCACCGTTGCTGCTTTTTTGTCTCCTTCAGTGCGTACACCTGCAAGCCGTCTAAACAGGAAACAGATTTCTAATTCTGTGAAGGTCTCAGGTGAAGCTCCAACTGCACCAAGCACCTGCCTGACTCGTTAGCCCGGCACACAGTGGGGTTGATTTTTGTTCCAATTCCCGTAAGAGCTCCTGGAGCAGCATTATGTTCTGCAGACAGTGACACAATTTTGGGAAAAAATTGGTTTACGCATGAGTTTTCCTTCACTATCTATGGAAACAATACCAGGTCTGACTTCTATCTCCCGGCCCACCTTTCATACTGCTTTTAGGACACTACCACCAGCTACACCCCCTTCAGGTCATCAACTGTAGAGCCACGTTTGTTGACATCAAAGGAGCTGATAACAGTAAGTATTTCAAGCTGAGCAGAAATTGGAATAATAGGAGCTCCTTCTTCTACAGCAGTGGTTCTCAACCTTGGCTGCACATTAGAATCACCTGGGAATCTTTTTAAAATCCTGATTTCTGGGCCTCATTCCTCCGGAAATCAGGATTTTAAAAAGATTCCCAGGTGATTCTAATGTGCAGCCAAGGTTGAGAACCACTGTTCTACGGTATCTTGCACAAACGTAAGGATCTGTCCATACTGTTCTTTAGGCAGGCTTTCTTTTACCAAATCAATTTTATTTTGTAGAATCCAAATATGCTTTCATTTCATGATTTCTATAGCAGCCCGGTGTTCAAAAGTCTGAGGCTGAGGACAAGACTCATGACCAGCTACCAACAGAAGAGCTACCTCCATCACTGCTGCAGGTTCAGCATTCAAAATATCGTGGCCAAGCCCAGCTCAGCCAGTGTGGCTCTGGTTGAGCAGCGACCTATGAACCAGGTGGTCACAGTTCGATTCCTGGTCAGGGCTCATGCCTGGGTTGCAGGCTTGATCCCCAGTAGGGGGTGTGCAGAGGTGACAGATCAATGATTCTCTCTCTCCCTCTCCCTTCATCTCTGAAATTAATAAAAATATATTTAAAAAATATATCGAGGCCAGGACATCGACAAAGGAAACATGTCCAGCTAATGTGAAGTTGCCTTTGGTCCCTGGAGTGTCTAGGAAACGCATCGGGTGTATTACATCCATAGGATCTGTCACATTCTGGAGGAGGACAACTGAGTCATCAAGTTTATAAACCTTAGCATTGGTTATCCAAGCTTGACTATAATATTTCTTTCTAGTCCAGGGGTGGGCAAACTTTTTTTTTCTTTTTTTAATATATTTTATTGATTTTTTACAGAGAGGAAGGGAGAGAGATAGAGAGTTAGAAACATTGAGGAGAGAGAAACATCGATCAGCCGCCTCCTGCACATCTCCTACCGGGGATGTGCCCGCAACCCAGGTACATGCCCTTGACCGGAATCGAACCTGGGACCTTTCAGTCCGCAGGCCAACGCTCTATCCATCGAGCCAAACCGGTTTCGGCATGGGCAAACTTTTTGACTCGAGGGCCACAATAGGTTCTTAAACTGGACCGGAGGGCTGGAACAAAAGCATGGATGGAGTGTTTGTGTGAACTAATATAAATTCAAAGTAAACATCATTACATAAAAGGGTACGGTCCTTTTTTCCCAATATTTTATTCATTTCAAACGGGCCGGATCCGTCCTGCGGGCCGTAGTCTGCCCACGGCTGTTCTAGTCCATTTTTGAACCCGACAGTGTGAACTCCAGAAACAGCTTTACAACCGGATTTCCCATGACCTACATGACCAACTGTATTGATATTAACTGTCGATATTAATTGTGGCTTTTCTGCTGATAACTTCCTGTGAAAGTGGCATCAATGTGGTAACATCCCAAGCTGCGAGATCCTGGGAAGATGCAGCAGCCTGAGTCCTTCCAGTTCCCCCTCACCACGCACCCCCACCTCTGCCATCCTGCCCGGAGGGCTGAAATTCTGTATTATGCACCTGCTTCCTTTTATATTATTCTGTTCAATAAGGGCCCTACTCAGGCCAAAAACAGTGTAAAGCTGTCCTAACTTCTATATTCACACAACTCAGGATTTTTTTTTAATTGTTAAGAAAGCATTTGATACTTACAGCTTATTAGACTACTAGACACTGTAGGAAAGAATCCTCTGCTGTATTTTTTTTTGTTTTGTTAATGTATCTTTATTGTTGAAAGTATTATGGATGTCCCCATTTCCCCCCATTAATCCCCTCTACCCGGC
>NW_006286246.1:3518902-3519919 GCF_000327345.1 Myotis davidii | reverse complement strand
GCGGGGCGGGGCGGGTCGCACAGGATCAACAGGGCGGGACGGAGAGAGAGAGCAGTTATGGCCGCTCTCAGTCCTGTCCCCGGGGGCTCTGCCTCTCCGAGGCCCAGCAACCGCTGCAAACCTCGGAGAGAAAGCTGCCCTCGAGTTCCGACCAAGGCCAGACAGTCCCGCTTCTCCCGTTTGAGTCCCTAGCGACTGGCCCGGATCTGGAGCTCAGAGTCTGCGACTCCCTCCCGATTGTAAACAATCGCGCCCTCCGCGCGCCATGCCGCCAGCCCGCTCCTCCCGCACTCGTACCTGAGAATTTCACTTCAGCACTGCGGATCCTCTGAGTCTGGATATGATATTCTCTTTACTCCTAGTTGTAGAATTTCCACTCAGCCAGCCCTCCTGTGGTTCTGGATGTTGTCCGTTCCCTTTTTCAGGCTTAATTTGAATTGGTTGTTTAAGGCAGCAATCTCCGGCGTTAACCTATGCCGCCATCTTCGGTTCTCATATTTATATTTTTGATTTCAGAGAGGACTGGAGAGGGAGAACCATGGAGCAGCTGCCTCCTGCAGGCCCCACACTGGGGATGGAGCCCGCAGCCCGGGCAGGTGCCCTGACTAGGAATGGAACCGAGACCTCGGGCTTCATAGGTCGAGGCTCACCCACTGAGCCACTGGCTCCGGCCCACTTTCATGTTCTCCCAGCGTTTAGGGCTGGTCCATGGAAGTCATTCCTAACACATACTCAAGACTTGCTGGATGGGACCTAGTGCTCGAGCATGAACTTAAGTTCTAATCTTGACTCTCACTAATTAACCGGGACCGGGACAACCTGCTTGAGTGAACTAACTGTAGCCTGGAGTCCAGGACGCCCATCCCGGGAGAAATAAAGGCAGATGTATGCGAAACCCGGCTCGAGCTTGCGGCTCAGCAACCGCCCTTGGCCGGCTCAGGCCCGGGAGGCCCCAAGGTCAGTGGCTGCGGAAAGAAAGGCCGCGGGGCAGTGTGTGCGGGGCGGGGGGTGGGGGAG
>NW_006286246.1:3511659-3518100 GCF_000327345.1 Myotis davidii | reverse complement strand
TCTCCAGCGCGAGCCGGGAGCTGGTGCCGGCTCTGGGGACCCTGGGCTCCCGGCGGAAGCACACCCTCCCCGACCTGCCGTACGACTATGGCGCCCTGGAGCCTCACATCAGCGGCCAGATCATGCAGCTGCACCACAGCAAGCACCACGCGGCCTATGTGAACAACCTGAACGCCACGGAGGAGAAGTACCAAGAGGCGCTGGCCAAGGGTGGGTGCGGGCGCAGGGCGGGTGCGGGCGCAGGGCAGGTGCGGGCCAAGGGCAGTTGCGGACCAAGGGTAGGTGCGGGCGCAGGGCAGGTGCGGGCCAAGGGTGGGTGCGGGCGCAGGGCAGGTGCGGACGGCCTGCCCTGGACCCGGAGAAACTGCCTCATGGAAACAGGACGCATCTCCGTGAGGAGATGCTCCTCTGCTCGCTAGGTCACTCGGCGTGTTCTTCAAATGCACAAGGAAAATACCCATTTGTGGGAAACTGGAAAGGCGTGTATTTGTTTACTAACATTTAGAATTCCATTAAAATATAACATGGAGTTGCTATATTTTTAAAAGAGTCCGGTTGACAAAAGCAGTAGCATGTGGACTCTGTTTTGTGTCTGGGGGTGTGTATGGGAATACTACGTTATAGTGTTTCTATACAAAAAGCGATTACATTTTTCAACCTCTGAGTTTAAGCAGTGATTTGCAGAGGAAGTAATTGACAGTCGTGTTTCCAGACTACAGATATGGCTTCATGAGCTACACAGTTAAAAAAATGTGTTTTTTTCTTAAATATATGCATTTTTATTGAATTTCAGCGCGATGAAATTGGTGGAGTAAATTTTAGACTGCGACACGTTGTTGACTGGGGGCATCTAGTGGAAAAATGTAGTATTTCAACCTGATTGTGTACAAGGTAAATGGCTAAGCAAAAACCAGAGGAAGTTGCCACATTCTGGAATGTTTACTTCTGACTGTCAGAGAAACCTCAAGTATGGCTAAAGGTTCTGAATACGAGAAAAGTTTTGGCGATTTAGGACATAACAAATGTGGGAAGGAGGTGGTACGTGAGGCTGGGGAATATTCCAGTTGTGAAACTATTTCCTACATGACCACATCCTGACACCCCTGAACCTGTCTCTTCAATATTTTAAAAACAGCTCACTTTCCCTCCTTTTCTTGTGCACTCGACGCTTTCCTTTTTCAATGAAAGCCACCGGGAAAAAAGCTTTACATTATATTCCATGTTGATCATAAATTAATAAGTAGCCACAGACCTTGCTTTAAAAAGTTATATTTTAAAAATTGTTAAAGATCTCAATTTTCATGTTTGCAATTTGGGATTAAAGGTGTACAGTAAAATTACATCATCAGCCTCATCACATGTAAGTAACATATTTTTCAAAGAAACATTTAATTTTTACTGTGTTTAACAGAAGAAACACGGAAGTGAAGCCAAAGAAAATGTTGAACTTCAGAAAAGTCTTCTTAAAAGCAGATACTAAGCCCCCTAATTTCTATTAAAATTTAAAAAGGATGAACTAAACTTTAAGAGATTGAAATTATTAAACTAATTTTCAATATGTTTCTTTCCCATTAGAAATATATAGTTACTGTTGACTTAATAAAACATAATTTAATAACTTACATTTATTTTTAGGGTGACTTTCCAAGAAAAATTAATAGAGACACTGATCTGTGAGAAAATCATTTTATAAACATAACAGCAAAACGTTGGCATCTTAAAAAAACTCTCAAAAATCAACTGTGTATTTAGATATCAGGTGGTCTGCTCCTCCTCTCTGAATTGCTAAGCAAGTGGAGATTTGGCTTTGTTTAAGGAAACAATAGTATTTCTTACATATGTTCGAATGTGCCCTAAGAACAGAAGTAGAGAACTTTTTCTATTATGTAATCCCCGAGCAGCGCTCAGTGGTTTTTCTGTCCTTCATTTTGTCTCTTGGTATCTTGTGAATCAGTGTTTATTTCGTAAGGAAATGCTCATTTTTCCTGAGAGTTCAGTTCATCTGTAGCTTCTGGAAGGCATAGAAAAAGTATTTTATTTTGTCTATTTACTAAGCAAGGTAGAAAAAAAATTTTCAAACATAACTTTTTTTAGAAGGATATGTTTCTTTTTTTAAATTTTATTTTAGAGATGGAGAGAGAGAAACTGCCTCTGACGTGTACCCCGACTGGGGATTGAACCTGAAACCTGGGTATGTGCCCCGACCAGGAATCAAAACCTTTGGAGTATGGGACGACCCTCCAACCAACTGAGACACACTGGCCAGGGCCATTCTTTTTTATTAAGTGCTATAGATACCAGAGAATTTTTTACCTTAGAAACTACATTCAATATATTCCATTATCTAGTCAATCAAACATCGATTGAGTGCCTGCTATGTATGAGGCAATATAATGGGCTCTCGGACACAGCAGTGCATGAAAGTCCTTTCATTCTATTGGGGAGACAGATGAACAAGTCAGTATGTAGGATGGCTGGGGTTGTAAATCTCACGCAGGAAAACCAAGTAGGGGAGTTGCCCAGTTTTCACTGTGGTTAGAGAAGGCTTCACTGATGGAGGTGTTGGTTCGGGAGAAACTTGAAGGAGAAAGGGGGGAACGAAGCATGAGGCTGCCCGGGGAAGAGTGTCCCCGCGCAGGAAGCGGTGGAAGCCCTGAGTCGGGAGCGCTGAGCTGGTCATGTAAGTGCAAGGAGGCCAGTGTGGCTGGAGTGAGCCCGCCAGGAGCTGCACAGGTCACATGGCGGGCATTTCTGTAGCCGGCAGTAAGGACCTGGGGTTCGCTCAGAAGAGCGGCCTGGGGAGGGTTTGGCTAGAGGAGTGCATGATGGATGTGGGGTCTAGAGGAGGCTCTGGCCACGGCGGTGAGAACAGACTGTTGGGCAGATGTGGAAGTAGGAGATCAGCGCCGAGGGCGGCAGGGTGCTGGTGGGAGATGGATGCCGCCAGTCCGCATGTGTGTTAAAGGGCGAGCTGGCCTTGCTGGTGGGTGAGATGGGGGTGTGAGAGGGAGGCTCCAGGAGGACCAGGTGATCAGGATGTCCTGAGGAGGCAGCTGGCATGTGGGTTGGAAGCCCACTGCGGGGGTGAGCTTGGGGTTGACAGTCAGGAGATCAGTTTTGAATATGTTGTGTTTCTTGTTCACGTAACACAGAGATTTCCCAGTGAATAGCTGTCTATTTAGGAAACAAGAGGTGGAAAATTTTCATATAGCCAGTATATGGAACCAGACATTTTAGCATTCCATTTTCTGTCTTTGTTCTTCATTATTTCATTTGCCAAAATCTTTACTCTCCAGGAAAACTGAGTTATTTGAAGCTCAGAGTGGATTTTCTGCTAGCTTTGCCAACCCTGCTACCACACTAGTCGTTCAGCATGTTACTAATCACCTGAAAATCCACTGGAACAAGTAATTTTGGGAAGTTCTTTTTTGGTAGAATCCTGAAATTGTAGAATTTTGGGACCTATAGGATGTTACAGAGAAGCTGATCCAATTATCTGACATTTTACAAAGAAGAAAATAGTGTACAGAATGGCTGACAAAGTAAGCATTTAAAAAAGTGTATTTGCATTTTAACATTTCAGGTGACGTCACAACTCAGGTAGCTCTTCAGCCTGCGCTGAAGTTCAACGGTGGAGGCCATATCAATCATAGCATTTTCTGGACAAACCTGAGCCCTAACGGTGGCGGAGAGCCCAAAGGTTGGTATATTGGTACTAGTGTAGCTACATTTTGTGCATGATAGGAATGACTATTTTTTTTTAATGCTACCCTAGTTTTCTCTGAGGTA
Source organism: Myotis davidii (assembly GCF_000327345.1). Classification (NCBI taxonomy): domain Eukaryota; kingdom Metazoa; phylum Chordata; class Mammalia; order Chiroptera; family Vespertilionidae; genus Myotis; species Myotis davidii. The sequence continues at coordinate 3,514,311 of NW_006286246.1, read as the reverse complement.
TCATAATGGCATATTTTTCATAGCAAGATGTGCAATCAAGTTGTAGTAACTTTCAAAGGGACACATGGAAGAATGGAGTGCATTCAGGGAGTTGTGTCCTCAGATTACATATACATGCACACAAAGTCACATGTGGTGTTGACTTTTGGTTGAAATGTATTGCGCTATTCATTCGGGAAAGACTGAGAAATGGTTTTTAGAAAAGACAAGCTTCACTCACTTGCTCTCGGACCTGGGCTGAGACTTAACGGTTCTGAACCTCACTTTTTTCCTCAGTATGATACGGGGATAATAATAGGACTGTTTTGAGAATTAAATGAGTTATTATATACAAAGAACTTATACATAGTGCTTTTTGCTATTATTTTACTTTTCTTCCTAAGTCCTTTGTCCCAGAAAACCTAGGTAATGAAGGAGGACAGAGCTGATGGCTGGGCCACTCCCCTTGTTCACTGGAGGTTGTGTGCAGTGTGCAGAGACTTTAATTATCCCCGCACTCCAGGGAAGGTGTGGGGCATGAACATAGCTCCCTCCCTCGTTTCTGGGCTTCTGGAATGTACCTTAAATTTGTGTGTGTGTGTGTGTGTGTGTTTTAATTGTGTTCTAGAAGACATCTTAGGCACTTGAAATAAGCAATTTTATTAGGAAGCATTAATGAATGAGAAGCTGGACAATTTATTTTTTGTGACTTAGGTCTTCAGACTATGACTTAATAGTGTTGAGTGTTTGTGAGTTACCAGAGTATCAGATACAACTCTATTCAATCAACAGGTGTTGGTACTGTCTGCACTTTGTGTTGTCTGTGTCACTTTATTCCTCATTCATGCTTATGACAGATGAATAAAAGGGCTATAGCTCTTCAAGTATATCTTTAGTTCAGTAACAGAAGGGAAAAATGCTATCATTGAGATAGGAAAGATCTAGGCTGCCTTGGGGAAGAAACGTAACAGCCATAACATTTTAGTCCCAAATTAAGACAGAATAGGTAGGGTAGAGGTCAAAGTAAACTTTTCTGCTGAGTGGACAAAAAGAAGGCTAATGGAAACTGTTCTTCCTTTCCTGATGGCAGCAGCACCGTGACGGGAGAAATCCCTCTGCAGTGCTTCAGTGGCAAACACGTGAATTAACATTGTGAGACCTGGGACGGTGCCCCAGGGCCGAGAATGCCGTCCTGTGGAGGCTCGCTGGCTCTGTTGTGTCTTCTGCCTGGTGTTGTCTAGTTGTAACTTGGGCCATAGGACAGGAACATTTTCATATGCGTAACAGAACATTGTAGTCATTGCCAGATGTTCATTGTGAGTGTTCTTTGGATTGTTTTAAAACAGGGGAGCTGCTGGAAGCAATCAAGCGTGACTTTGGTTCCTTCGCCACGTTTAAGGAGAAGTTGACCACTGTGTCCGCTGGCGTTCAGGGCTCCGGTTGGGGTTGGCTTGGTTTCAATAAGGAACAAGGACGCTTACAGATTGCTGCTTGTTCTAACCAGGATCCCCTTCAAGGAACAACAGGTTAGATTGGAAAATTGTTACCCATCCATTCAGGGGAGATGGTTCACATACAGAAAACTAGCAGGGCTCATGCCTGTCATAAGTCTGTAGACTTATTTGAGCAAATCTTAACAGATGATACCCAGAGCCTAAGCAAAAGTGCTTTAAAAGTTCTTGATATTTTGAAATCTTAAGTCTTATAAAACATAAGCACACGTGCCTGGTCGGGTGTGGCTCAGTAGTTGAGTGTTGACCTATAAACCAGGAGGTCACAGTTTAACTCCCTGTCAGGGCATGTGCCCGGGTTGTGGGCTCTGTCCCCAGTAGGGGGCATGTAGCAGCCAATCGATGAGTCTCATCATTGATGTTTCTGTCTGTCTCTCTTCCCTCCCTCTCTGAAATCAATAAAAAAATCTCTATATATAAAAGTCTAAGTGACCGTCCGACCGGTAGCTATGATCTGCAATGACCACCAGGGGGCAGAGCTCCGACTGGTAGCTATGACGCGCACTGGCCACCAGGGGCAGATGCTCAACGCAGGAGTTGCTGAGCTCCAGTGACTTGGCAGCTACGGGTCTCAGGTGACACACCCAGAACCAGAGAGGAGGGAGCCCGATTCCGGGGTGCATCACCCAAGAACCGCCCTGGGTGGGACCCTTGGGGGATGTCAGAGAGCTAGTTTCGGCCTGATCCCCGCACTGGGCCTCTAGTATATGTATAAAAAGCACATGTAATTTAACAGATACATTAACAAAAAATGTCTTAAACATAAACTGCTTCATTTGATAGTTCATATCAGCTTACATAATTATATGCACTAAAATTAGATAAACAACAAGAACGAGGAAAAGACGTCTGATTTCAGACCTTGGACCACTCTTTACTGAGCACTTGTGGTCAGACTGGGAGGAGCGCGCCGATTTCCAGACAGCTGCCTCTCCGGGGGTTTTGGTATACGGCAATATTTGGCTTGGAGGCGCCAGGCTGGGCTCACCCCGTCCTTTTTCATGTGGAGCCAGATTGCATTAGAAGCCCTTTAGGAGAAAGAATCCCACGCCGTCCAGCAGTTAGCTAGAGCTGTGACCTCTGATGCAAAGAAGCCACAGCTGCCTTTGTGACCTGTGCGCACATCCGAAGACGTGGTTGCCTGACGCTTCCCTGGACATGC
>NW_006286246.1:3507624-3511552 GCF_000327345.1 Myotis davidii | reverse complement strand
CCCCCCCCCCCCCCTCCCAAGGGACCCCCTGGAGAGGCTTGACTTCAGGTGGATCCTGGCCGCACCTCCTGTGTCTCTAGTTTTCCTTGTTAACTTGTTCTATTAGCGCCTCATAAACGCTTTTATTCTCCAAGCCTAACAGCCCTGGGGGCAGTGCAGGTTTCTCATCACCTCCCTGAGTACTCAGGACCTTTGGAGGGTCCCCAGTCACCCCACAAACAACGTACTCTTACTGAGACCCCCAGAAAGGAGGCCTAAGAAATGACTCTTGTATCTGTTGGCATTTTAAGAACAGCTATTAAAATACTGTGGTTAATTTATTTTTCTCAGCTATTTTAATTATTTCTAATATTAATCACATTTCCCTTCCAAAGAGTAAAGTTGAAAATCTCTTTATAGGGGTATTTATTTTTATCACATTTTCTGTTTATATAAGAAACTGCAAAATGGGTGAGAATGTTGTAAAGGGTAATTGTGGATGCATAGGGTAAAGGTTACATTGAGAAGATGCAGTGTTTAAATTGAAATTGATAGTTTTTGTTTTTTCTCCTTCTTTCCAATAGGTCTTATTCCACTGCTGGGGATTGACGTGTGGGAGCATGCGTATTACCTCCAGTATAAAAACGTCAGGCCTGACTACCTGAAAGCTATTTGGAATATAATCAACTGGCAGAATGTCACTGAGAGATACGTGGCTTGCAAAAAGTAAACCGTCAGCTTTACCTCGAGTACATAAAGCTCTTTGTGGCTGCTTTTGTGGTAGTGCAGAGTACCTCCGTGTACCTGTAAGCTGCTCTGTCGTTTCTGAATGTAGCTTATTCAAGTATTTGATAAACACAATTTAGTGCTATGACTCACTTCTTGTTACAAAGTTTTGTTATTAGACATCCATTTGAAGATGTTAAATGCTTTGTATGATTTAGTCTTTTGAATGAACATTTTCTTCAGAGAGCTGAAATACCCAGGAGGTTACAAATGTCATCATAAAGCCATCCAAAGAATCACATCCCTCTGCTATCGGGGCCCCCATGGAAGCCTTTCTGATCTGTTCTGCACTTATAGAAAATCTAGACTTTTGCCTGAGTTGTTTAATAATAAAACATTGCATTTTTTCCCAAGGGAAATATTTAGTTTTCTATTGACAATTGCTTGTTTTGTAAGTAATCCTATGTCTAATATTACTTCTGGTAGATATCACCCAACGGTCTTTAATTATTTTTGACCACAATTTGCACAAAGTTAACACCATTTTGTCATTAAAAGTTAATATAATGTGATTGCTAATTGAGCATTGCTTTATTGTGAGAAGGAGCTAGCTGTGCATCTGAATTTTTCTATAGGGGCAAATAAAAGGCTTGTGTGTGAAATTTTGTCCTCAGACATAGCAATGTGTATTGTCTCAGTGCCCAAAAGGGTGAATTCAGGCCCGGTGCTGTCTTCCCAGAAAGAGTGGCAGAGATGCTCAGTGGCGTGCCTCCTGCAGGAACATTTGTGCTCAAAGACTTGTTTTTGAGTCATTGCATCCATTTTGATGTTTTTCTCTTTTGGATAATGTACAGTCACTGTAGAAGCTTTATATTGCTGAGTGTTTTCAATGAAGGGGAAACTGCACATCATAGAGCAACACAGCGTACCAGATCATGTGCTGTTCGGTGTGGCAAAGGAGCTGTTCGACGCGGCACATAGCTATGGTGTGTTCGGCTCAACATTGTTGTCCATCCTATGTGTCAGCGCCTTCCTTGTTGTCTTTTTAAAAAATGTTTTTATTGGTATTAGAGAGAGAGAGAAATAGATCAACTGGGTGCCCCCTGCAGGCACCCGACCAGGATCAAACCCGAAACCTTGGTATGTTCCCTGACCGGGAATCAAACCCTTGATCTTTCAGTGCACAGGATGATACCCAACCAACTGAGCCACACCGGCTAGGCCCTCGTCTTTTAATGGCTGTAGAATATTTTATCAATTGGACATTTCCTAATTGGTTTTTACAGTTCTGTTACTGAACAATTCATTTTTTTCTAATTGTTTTATTACAAATAATTCTGTGTTGAGCAACCCTCATAGGTTTTACCTTCTATTGGAATATTTTCTCTACAGAGGTTTTATTCTTAAACCTATTTAGTAGCAGGATGTTTCCCAAGTTTATTTTTTTGCCCCTCCCCACACTTTATTTTCCTATTTTTTAAAAAATAGGTAGCTCCAATTCTATCCACTGAGCCAAACCAGTCAGGGCAGCTCCAATTTGAAAATATATATTTTATTGACTTTTTACAGAGAGGAAGGGAGAGGGATAGAGAGTTAGAAACATCGATGAGAGAGAAACATCGATAAACTGCCTCCTGCACACCCCGCACTGAGGATATGCCCGCAACCAAGGTACATGCCCTTGACTGGAATCGAACCCGGGAACCTTCAGTCCACAGGCCGACGCTCTATCCACTGAGCCAAACTGGTTAGGGCAATTTTCCTATTTTTTAAATAGAAAATGGAATAATAGCAATTTCAATATTGAAGACTGAAGTTTTTAAAAAAACAATTAAATTCAAGGCACTTTTTCAGAATTCACAGAAAAGCATGTAGGCTTTCTGAATTGTCAAGTGATGAAGTTGATAACTGCGTGTGCATGTGTGTGGCCTGAAAATACTTCAGAGACTTCTCGACACACCACAGTAAAATGACTTGCCTGGAGTACCAAGGAGTCATGTGATCACTGCTTACATATGTAATCTATGTGCCTGTATATCTATACACAGGCAGTGAACTCCACAGGCCATCTGGGAGAGGTAGGGCCTTTTGGAAAGATGAGCTTTTGAATAGAAGTATTCTGCTAGGTCATGTTATGTATTGAACTAACAAAGACATGCAGAGACTACTGACATATTTAAAGCCTTTTGGCTGTTACTGCGCTTTAAGAGCTCAACAATATCCAGTGCTCACATTTCTGCAGGGCTCCCTTTTCGCTTTGCCTTCATGCTGAGGGAAAGCACACTTACTGAGATCTGCCTTTTCCTCCCTGTCAGATAGATATTAAGAGACTAAGATAATTTACAGAGTAAAGATTTCAGTCCTCCAGTGGAAAATGAGAGCAGGATGCTCTTCAGCCCTGTTATTTTTAAAAAATATTTTTGTTGATTTCAGAGAGGAAGGGAGCAGGAAAGAGAGACAAACGTCAATGATGAGAGAGAATCATCGATTGGCTGCCTCCTGCATGCCCCACACTGGGGATCGAGCCCCCAACCCGGGCATGTGCCCTGACTGGGAATTGGTGCTCAACTATTGAGCCACTCCACTGGGCTTTGTTGAGCACCTTTAAAAAGTAACAGCAAAATCATAAAAGTCAGATGGACGTGCATGGTGAATCATACCTAAAACTTCATTTCCTGGTTTAATTTCAGGGGAACTGTTTGGGAAAGCTATTAGGTAGCTTAAAATACTGTTTCATTTTCAGTCATACCCTATGATCCAGCAAGCTGATGTTCTGTCTTCTAAGATACTCATAGTACATATTAAAAAACCTATCAGATCCTGGTAGTTTCCACTTAATTCTTCATTTGTGAAACATTTACTTTCCTGTTGTAAGTGTGAAGTTTTTAGGTTGTTAGTAAAAGTCTGTCAACTATCAAAAGAGGTGTGTTATGCATGTGTGTCAAAACATCAACACTCTACAGTGCTTTACTTTTACTGTAGGAAAGGAATACTAAATGGTACATAGTTGAAATTTTACCCTTAAAACGCAGAAGGCATATGAACTCTATCTCCCTATCTGCAGTAACATCATCTGATAATGTAATGGCACAGTATTTTATCTACTAAGTTATAAAGTTACTGTAACATCTTAGAACATTAACCATACATGGAATATTGCCTAAACTCTGGAAAAAAGTAGAATTATCACAAGGTGCATTTTAGCTGAAGTTCTGGACTTAAG
>NW_006286246.1:3499970-3507587 GCF_000327345.1 Myotis davidii | reverse complement strand
CCTGCTGGTGTTGGTGAGTATGAGCTTACCTAGTGCCCTTTCCCTGGACTGCCAGGGTAATGTTTTGGGAAAGCAAGGTGAAGTTCACCTGTGTTTCGTGAAGCCGCGCTGTTTGCCGGGCACGTGTGCTTACAATAGTGCGTACTTCTGCTCTCAGGTGCTTTTGGAACTCGTTCTGAGAAACATGTGATGCCTCAGTTTGACAGGGAAAGAATGAATGCTCTGGAGTTCCTGCTTCCTGCCAGTCATACTTTCGGTGAGTCCATATGAAAAACCCGATAAGGTCCTTAATTGTTCATTAGTAAAACATTTATTTTCCTATTGTAATGCACAACTTAGTGGTAATTCCACGTGAGCTTCTGATGCCCCTGCCAGAAGGTTCTTGTTCATTTGTGTGTCTTTGGTATTGCGCACAAAATTCTGGGCCCATATTCACATACTTTTATTAAGTGGTGTGATTTAGTAGCGTCATCGTAATGTAAATAATGGTACCCCCAAGGCTCGTGAACACCAAACCCCACAGTCTGTGACGGCCTTGCTTCTGGGACTGCGAGGGCCCTCGACGCACTGCTCTCCTGCTGCTTGACTTTGCACACGGCACAGAAAGAGCAAGGAATTCGGTCCTGGGAGGCCTGAGTCCTGGTGCCTTTGCTCAGCACAGGTGTGATACTGTCAGCCTGATTTGGGCCTTATTCCTCTCATGTGAAAGAATGGGCCTGGACAGAGGATCTTAGGTGCCAACTCTAGCCCGTTAGGGATTTATCAGTGTATTAACTAAAATGATGGTGGATAAATGCAGGCCGATGCTCTAACCATTGAGTAAAACCATCCAGGGCGGCATGGGTATATGTTAAAAGATTCAGGGCTGCTTGGGGGGGTGACAAGCACACAGTGGCGTGCATCCACCGTTAGAGTATCGGATGGATTCACTGCTCTGAGAATCCTCTGTGCTCCACCTATTCATCCCTGGAAACCACATCCTTTTATTGTCTCCATAGTTTTGTCTTTTTCCCGAATGTCATATAGTTGGAATCATAGCGTATGTCAGATTAGTTTCTTTCATGTAGGAACATGCTTTAGAGGCTCCTCCGTGTCTTTTCATGGCTCATTTCCTTAGCACTGAAGAGTATTCTGTTGTCCGGATGCAGCCTCAAGGCTCAAGGACCTGTTTCCCCTTTTCTGCAATGGCCTTCATTCAAAAGTTAATCCCCATGAAAAGCTCTATTCCCTCATCCAGAAAACCTCTGGTTTGCCTCCATAACCATAAGTAAACAGGGTGGGGGAGAAAGCAGTTTTACAGTTATTAGGAAAATAATACAATAAGCCCTAGCCAGTTTGGCTCACTGGATAGAGCATCCGGCTGGGGACTGAAGGGTCCCAGGTTCGATTCCGGTAAAGGGCATGTACCTTGGTTGCAGCTGATCGATGCTTCTCTCTCATTGATGTTTCTAACTCTCTATCCCTCTCCCTTCCTCTCTGTAAAAAATCAAAATATATTAAAAAAAATACAATAATAATACAAGAAACTTGTGTACTCAAGACTGTAAACCTGTATTTGCCATACCCTGTATTTTCTCTAAAGCCACTAGGTGGCAGTATTTATATGCTTTTCTCCCCCCAGACACTGCTGAAAACAGGATTGAAGTAAAAGAATGGTTCAGGGTATGGGAAGGACTTAAAGGAGCCCCCTCTCCTCCCGCAACCCCACCCCCGCCCCACTGCACACACACATTACTAGTACTGAACCTTTTTTTTGTGTTCATTTGACAAAGGACGTTCTTTTTAAAAATTTTAAACGTTTCTTTTTATTTTGAAACCATCTCAAATTTATATAAAAGCAATTATAAAAAACAACCCTTGTTTTTTCAGACTTTTTTGAGGGTCCATGGCCCATAGGATGCCCCATCACTGCCAAGTACTTTGTATCTCCTGCATGTGTCCTAGGCAGCCTTCAAAACCAGGCACTTAACAATCACATATTCTATCCTGTAATTCTCAGATACCATTCAATAACTGTCCCGATAATGCCCTTTATAGCAAAAGGATCCCAGTCCAGAATCACCACTGTGTTTAGTTATCATGTCTCCTGCCGTCGATGCTGCCGTGTGTGGTTAGAAGGTCCCCACATCACAGACGCTGTGGGAATGGTAGTATGGGGGGAAAACACTCTTTTCTTTGTTTTGTGCCTCCGATATATTTGGCCTGGGTAGTTAGCCTACATGCACAGTCTTGTAAAGGCTCCAAGCAGAAAGCTCTAAATCTGCCAGAGGTGAGTCTGTGGTATGCCGATTTCCATTCGCCCTTACTAGTTCTCTTTCTTAGTCATCAGAAAAATAATTCCCTTCAGGCCAGAGCTCATTTTTCATGTTCTTTTTTCAAATTCTTTGTTCTGACTTATTTAGGTTATGGGGATGGCATCCTCAGTTTCTAGAGGTTTTAGAGAAAAGCCCGTGTGGGTGTCAACTAGGATGTTGTAGATGGATTTTGTTTTTTCCCCTTCCTGCCCAGGAGTTTCTTCCCACAAGCAGGTAATCAGATATGTGTAGGTTATAATTCTTATTTCTTTAAATATTTCATTTGCTCCTTTCATCTCTTTCTTTTCCTGGGAAAAGTCACTGCTCTCTAAGCTTTAGTGTGATGCTGTCTAGTTTAGACACCCGGGTCAGACGGGCCATTCCTCTGTGCTCTCTCTGCCCCACTGTCCTAGTACTTATAAGTCGCTTTTAGATCTATTCTCTCCATGAAGCTTTGAGTTTCTTCAGAGGAGGAATCAGGTCTTGATTCATTTTGTTACCCTTACAGCTTATCTCAGGGCTTGGATTTAGCCCATGGTCAGTTTAAAAAGGGAACCACTGGCCCGGCCGGCGTGGCTCAGTGGTTGAGCATTGACCCAAGAACCAAGAGGTCCCAGATTAGATTCTCGGTCGGGGCACTTGCCTGGATTGCTGGCTCGATCCCCAGTAGGATCGTGCAAGAGGCAGCTGATCCACGATTCTCTCTCATTGATGTTTCTATCTTTCCCTCTCCCCTCTCTCTGAAATCAATAACAATCTATTAAAAAATAAGTTATAACACTGGTGAACTTTATTGCATGTATCCTTAATGGCCTACAATTTGCACTTCAAGGATCCACCTGTCTTTGTCTTGAAGTGGACCTAAAATTGTCCTCTGGGGAAGAGGGTGGCTCTGCCTCCTGCTGTCCCTTGGGCCACCTCCCTGTGGATCGAGCGGCCTTCTGCTCATGTGCATTGTGGTTGACTGACCTCAACCCAGCTGCTGAGGAAGATGTGTGGACCTGCCTGGAACTTGCAGAATAGAATTTGCACTTCAGATGGTTGTCAAAGTAAAACCTCAAACTCTCTGCTGACCAATGTTCATAAAGATCAAGAAAAAGTCTTTGTAGAAGTCTGTCCGAAGCATACCTGCTTGGAACATGGCATGGGTCCTTCCTCAGGGTGGATTCTGCTCTCTCACCCTCATTCTCCTCGTGTTGAGAATGATGACGACAAAGGTGGTGCCATCCGCCTGTTCTCTGAAATTTGCGAGGTCCTCTTCCTCTCTCCTTCCCCTCCTCCTTCTGGTACATCAACAGGAAAATGTCCCCTCAAATTATAGCATCAGTTCAGCTATGTCCTGAGCAGCTGGTTGGTTCTCAGATAAGATTACGAAAAGTCTGACTTGTGTGACTTCCAAGTTTGTATTTTTTTGTGTGTTGACCCCCAGAAAGCTAGTCCCTGCCAGCTCCCAGGCACATACAAGGTTGGTCATTACCCCGTTGCCTGCACAACCGTTGGGTTACTGGTCATTTCCTCCGCTAGACCACCAGGCAGAGCCCACGGCGCGCATTGCATCCGCAGGTCCCACTGCACTGCCCGTGTGCTTGATAAGTGTGGGTTGAATAACTGAATACGTCGAATCAGTGTGATACTTTCTGTTTTCTTTACTGCCATGATGTGAGAGCCTCACATTATAAAACCTCTGCTCAGAGAGCCACAGGCAATGGTATTATTGCGTAAAAACCTATCCATGTAAAAATACATCGCAAGACTAAATTTCATGCCTGCAAGATGTGGGCCAGGGGGACCAGCTTTTGTCACGATTTAGCAATGATCTGAAATGTTCCTGCTCTGCCAATTTGTCGGAAAATCAGACAAGAAGATTTCAGAGAAATGGTAAGATTAGATAAGGAAACCCATTGTGTGTGTGTGTGTGTGTGTGTGTAAGTGAAAGAGTTTAGGAGATCAGTTGAGTGTGTTTTTTTAAACATAAATGATTTATTTATTATGTTTAATGTAAATATGTAAAAACTCAAACCTATATAAAAACAATTTTTACAGATCTTATACAACTATAAAATCAAATAAATATATCATTTAATGCAAACAAAATGCGAAGACATAATTCAAATGAACCGCATCCATGAAACTAAATTGCATCTCCCATGTGAACACTGTACCCTTGCCTGCCCTCCTCCCCCTCGCCTCCAGTGTTCTCCTTGGCAGGTTTCCCCACTATTCCCTGAGGCCATCCAACTCTCCTAACTCTCCCCTTTACTCAAATATTGCAAAATAGACATTCCTCTGCCATCTGCAATGCAGTATACCTCTTACCATTGTGGGGTTAAAAATGCCTTATCGATCTAGTTAGCTCGTTTCTGGCTTACCACCAACTTCAAGTGGCACTGCCTGGCGGCCATGTCATCAGTAACACACTGCTAAGGAAATTGTTCTGTTCTCCTCAGACATAAGGCAGGCTTCCACATCGCCCAGGAAGCGAAGTTTCCATTAAAATGTTTATATTACTACTGAAGTAAAATTTTACTAATTTGTGTAGAAAAACTTGAGAGTATTCAAAAATATATCAGAGGACTGTAGTTAAAAACATTTGGAGAAATGGCCCTGCCTGGGTGGCTCAGTTGGTTGAAGCATCGTCCAGTATAGCAAATAGTGTCAGGTTCGACTCCTGATCAGGGCATATACCTAGGTCTTGGGTTCCATCTCTGGTCGGGGTGGGTATGGGCAGCAACCAACTGACATTTCTCTTGCACATCTATGTTTCTCTCTCTCTCTCTCTCTCTCTCTCTGTCTGTCTCCCTCCCTCTTTCTCTCCCCTCCTCTTTCTCTAAAACCAATAAAAACATATGCTTGGGTGAGGATTAAAATATATTAGGAGAAATAGTTACTTATTGCCTATTCATTCAGACCCAAATAATCCAATTGGTATTATTTCTTTGTGAGTGTGTGCATGTGGGGTGTGTGTATATGTGTGTGTGTGTGTGTTGGGGCGGGGGGAGAAAGGAGGAGGAGAGAAGAGAGAAGTTATTTTTTAAATATAATTGTTTACTTCAAGCTGCCCCTTAATTAAAAAAATATTTCTATTAATTTCAGAGAGAGAAAGGGAGAGGGATAGATAGAAACATCAGTGATGAGAAAGAATCAGTAATTGGCTGCCTCCTGCACACCCTCCACTGGAGATCGAATTGTGACCTCCTGGTTCATGGGTTGATGCTCAACCACTGAGCAACACTGGCCAGGCTGGTCCTTAAATTTTGATGGTGACATATCTCTTTTGGGATCTTTGAGGAGGATCAGACTGTATGCTTGCCTCTGACTGTTTTTAAGATTTTTAACATGAAGTTGGACTTCTTGAGATGAAAGGTACAATGAAGTTCTGGTAAGTAAATATAAGAATTTGAGAATGCATATCTTGGGCAAATCCCAAGACTATTGCTTTTTATTTTCCACTTAAGTCAAATATTTTAAAATTTTCTTTGGAGATGGTGCTTACCATTTTGTTATATACTAGACTATTCATTATATATTTTACCTAAAACTTACTGATGTTTGTTTAGATGATAATAAATAGGTTTATTATCTGTTTCCAGTATTTAGTAATTGTCATGAAGCAAACCTCAGTTAAAATGTTTTATTTTCCTGACTTTACACAAATGTTTTCTGAAGTATTCTGTGGATTCTTCAAAAATACAGTATATACTTTACTACTGCCAAAGAATGTATTTGTCTTAAATTTGAGTTTTTGAACTCTAACATCTGTGAACACTTGGAAATGGAATTATGTTTCAAAATCTAATTATGAAATTAATGTAGAATCTACATCTTGAAAATATATGACAGCCTCAATATTTATATGGCCATATTAAATTCAATTTCATGTTTTATTTTCTGGTTTTATTTATAGAGAAGTTCTCATGGTTTACGAATAAAACATGTTAGATATTAATTAGCAAAATACACAAATGTTAAAATTTAGTTTTTAAATTTAATTCTGTCTTTGAGAAACAGCAAAAGTATTAAAGTCAGACCATCATATAAAACTTTTATATGTGAACATGAATTTTTACTTCATATTCCAAATCTGTGACGATTTGGGACACACATTATTATTTGATGTGAGGCTCAGTGCACAAAATTCGTGCATGGGTGCCATCCCTAGATCTGGCTGGTGATCAAAGCACGAGCGCCTGGCTTAGGAGGGCAGGTCCCAACTGGCCTCTGGACCCTGGGCAGCACCTGGGCCCCTGGCCCCTGCACACACCCCTCCTCCTGAATCACGGTGTCTGAGTCCTCACATGGAGCACAGTCGGACGCGGCAGGCCGGGGCGCAGCGTGGACCTCTGGGCCGCCCAGCGGCGCTGCATGGAAGCCAGATGGGCAGCATGCTCTCTCCCGGCTAGCCTTACAGACCAACTCCTGCCCAGGGCCCCTCTGCTCCCGGCAGCTGTGGCCCAGCTCACCCAGAAGGCACTGCGTGGGTGTGGGGTGGGCTCCTCGCAGGCGCTGGCACCCGAGCATGGTGGCTTCCCTGGTGCATGGGAAGGGTAGAGGGGGAGTGAGAGTGAGCTTGCCGGACACCCGGCATTCTCACTGCACCTCCTTCCCTGTAACCAGGGAAGCCAGTGAGAGGTCGCAGTGCATTGCTGACACCTGCCATGTTCCACGCTGCCCCCTGGTGGTCAGCACATGTCATAGTGAGCCGTCAAACTCCTGGTTGAACTCCCAGTCGAGGGAACAATTTGCATATTAGGCTTTTATTATATAGGATTATTTTTAGTTTTCAACCAGATGTTTGGCATTGTGTAAGCCTGGCCCTAGCATCACATGGCTAATGGACATTGGCTCTGCCATTGTGCTGAGCGCAGTGTCATTCCTGTTTACTTCAGTTTTGCTCACTAGTTTTATTGGGGCTTTTAAAATTCCACCCTAAAACTTTCCCCCAAAGCATTTGAGTTTTACTGTCACAGGGAGAGACTGTTAATATAATTTTGGTAAAGTGTCATCCCCTCAAACACTGATTTTCCCCCCCTCCTAGTTAAGATTATGTTAATAGGCTGTATTTGCATGTATGCGTACTTGCCATTATACAATGCTTATTGTCCATATCACTACTTAATTTGTTGACATATTTTACAGTACGCAAATACAAACTTAAAAATCCTGTTAGAAGTTTCAATTTGCATTTTACATTTTTCAAGGTGTTTATTTGGGTGTGTAAACAAACAGGTACACTCAGTTAAACATTCAGTGACAAACATCTTGTTGAGCCATGAGACTGAAGGTTGGTCTGAATTGAGGGTGAATCATGGTGTTTTAGTTGCAA
>NW_006286246.1:3487146-3499954 GCF_000327345.1 Myotis davidii | reverse complement strand
AAAAAAAAAAAAAAAAAAAAAAATCCCAACTCACACTGGCTTAACTAAGGAGGTTATTGAATGGCTCATGTTACATTAATCCGAGGATGTGGTGGGCTGGTCCAGCCACTATGAACTTCATGCAAAGGCTCATTTTCTGAGTAGTTGTGGTTTGGCTGCTACCCAGCCAGGGCTCCATGCCCTCCAAAGGGTCTCAGTCCATGGAAAGATGGACAGACGTCTGTGGGATTACAGTTTTATGGGAGAAGAAATTAGGAAAATAACGTTCTAAAAAGGCTTCTTCTGGGAAGGGTGGTAATGGAGGGAAGGTGGATAAAAATAGGTCATCTCAAAGCTGAGGAAGAGGGGTTTTGGCCAGAGATACCTGGAGAGTGGTGACGTTCCTGTGTGGCCCAAAGGTTCCCAGTTGAGGGGTGAACGGGGCAGATCAGCTGCTCTGTGGCTTAGCCCTGAGCCTTGCCCACCGTGGCAGGACCCTCTTCACTTTGCCCACGGCAACCCAGAGACTCCTGGAGCCCCTCGTCCTGGCAGCCCTGCCTGCTCCTGCTGGGGTTTGAGCTGGCATGTAGACGGATTAGGACTAAGGTAAGAGTTGAATTATGGGCAGGTCCGCCTGGCAGAAATCTGTTTACTCCATCGAGGGAGTAAGTCAGGAATATGGGTCATTCTATGGACACGGGAGTTTCGGCCCCAGGTAGAAAGTGCCCTGGAACAAGGTGTTGGTGGTACCAACCTTGACTGTGCTTTGTGATATGGGGATGTTCTAGAGGTTATCAGGTGAAAGTCAAGACCAGTGGAAACTGATGCACACATTATTCTATTTACTTTGAATCAGTTATATTATCCTTAATCAAAACCCTTGTGTTTGCTTTCTGGAGCCATCTATTCCTGAAAATCCCAAAGGAAAACTGAAGAGAGAAAAAGAACTGCAGATAAGTGGGAAACTTGCTAATTTTGCCCCCGCAAAACATTGACTCTGTGTTGGCCCGTGGAAATGAATTGGTAATGAACCTGTTTATATATAGTCATGTGTTGCTTAAGGATGTGGATATATTCATCCTTAGGTGATTTTGTCAGTGTGCGAACATCATAGGGTGCACACCCACACACCTAAGTGGTGTAGCATACTGCACACCTAGGCTGCCTGGCATAGGCTATTGCTCTTAAGCAACAAGCCTGTATAGCAAGTTACTGTACTGGATACTGTCGGCAATTATAACATAGCTAGAGGCCTGGTGCATGAATTCATGCATGGGTGGGTTCCAGCTGCCCGTCCTGATGAAGGCCATTAGGGGCGGGGCAGGGCCGGTTAACCTCCTGCATCCTCTTTCCCCTGCCGGCCCGGCCCCGCCCCTGATGGGGGGATAATTGGGAGTGGGGCTGACCAGGGGGAGGGGCCATGGGCGGTTGGCCAACTGGCCCCACCCCCGATTGGGGTAAGGGGGCCACTCAAGGGTGGGACAGGCCAGGGGGAGAGGTTGTGGGAAGTTGCGGGCGCTGATCAGGGCCCCCATTGGGCTGGTTGGCCGCCGCAGTGCACGTCATACTGAACGGTCGTTCTGGTCATTCCACCATTTCTGTTGCTTGGCTTTTATATATATAGATGCTATTTGTGTATCTAAACCTTTTACAGTAGTGTGTGTGTGTGCGCATGCGCGTGTGTGCATGCAGGGGCAGGCAGGGATAGATGCCTGGGTTCCCCTCTTGCTCAGCCTGTGCCTCTTGCTCCCTCACCAACTCCAGGGCATGGCCAAGAGGGGCACAGATCAAGTGGACAGCACATGGAGCTTCGTCTAAACCACCCAGAGCTAGCAGTACATTCAGCATCATAGTCGGGTCCAGCCTTTTCTTTCAACATCGAAAACAAACTTTTTTTAAAAAAAAATATTTTATTGATTTTTTACAGAGAGGAAGGGAGAGGGATAGAGAGTTAGAAACATCGCTGAGAGAGAAACATTGACCAGCTGCCTCCTGCACACCCCCCACTGGGGATGTGCCCCCAACCAAGGTACATGCCCTTGACTGGAATCGAACTCGGGACCCTTCAGTCCACAGGCCTCCGCTCTAGCCACTGAGCCAAACCTGTCAGGGCGAAAACAAACTTTTTGATTATAATTCCTTACAATATTATGGGATCACTGTGCTATATATGGTCAGTCTTTGACCAAAGTTTATGTGGCACATGAGTTTCAGTGATAGAAAACCAATCAGTAAATATTGGCCTCAATAAATAAATATCAAAAGAATATTTGAAGACAATCTGTTTGGCTGATTGGTTGCCCACGGACATCTGTAATTTTGTGTTGCAAATAGTAGGATGATGAAAGTGTTGAGGTCTCTCTCCTTGAAATAGCGGCTGCCTGGGTCTGGCGAGCTCTGGGGGCCATGGAAGGTCTTGGTGAGGTCAGGGCTGTGGGCTCCACCTCTGTTGGCTGTGGGCTCGCTCCATCGCACACCCCCATCAAGCCACACCAAGGGCTGTTGAGCGATGAGTGTGGGTTTGCTGGCACCAGCCCATCTCCCTGACTAGGGAGCATCTCTAACTTCCAGCTGTAATGAGGGGGGGGAGGGTCAGTGAGGTCATTTTCACGTGAGACCAGTGAGCTTGATGCCCCAACTGACAGAATTGTCTTTGCTGTTTTCTGCAAATGGAAAAAGTTGTTTATGTTCTTGTGGGAAGGCTGTTTAGTTCTGCTGGTGAGGATGAAAACTCTCTCCCCCAGTTTCGCCCGATCAGACACGATGTCAGGGCCTGTGGTTAATATCTTGTGCTCAGATTCATTACTGTCTGACAGGGCTAAGTAGTGTGGTGGCCACAGTCACAAATGTGGGAGGAAGCAGGCCTGGTCACACAGGAGGGCAGCGTGTGGCAGGAAGAGAGAAGCATCTGGGTCAGTGCAGATAAGCTAACGGTAGAGTGGGAGCAGTAACAGATGGCCTTTCCTTTTCTCCCGTGTCACCTCGTTCTGCCGCATTTCCTTTCTTAGCCGGTGGGAAGAGTTACTTATAATGTGGAACATGCGTGGTGCAAACTTACTGGACTGTCATCACTCTCTCCCTCTCCCCACCACCAAATAAAACCACTCGGTTGGAAGATAAATGTATTTTCAATGTTATTAGATCGTGCCAACCTGCTCTCCAATGAATTGTTTAACATTGCCCCTCAGGATTGTATGGGAACTCTCATTTCTCCATATCCTTCTCAACTCTTGATATTTTCACATCTCACATTTTGCTAGTCTTATGAGTGTGAAGTGCTATTTCCTAGTTTTGATGGGCCCTTCCCTAATTACCAGTGGAATTGAATTTTTCCCATTTGTTTGTTCACTGGACTCCTTCCTCTGAGGATTGTGTAGTCATTGCCTTTGCATGTTTAATTGGGTGTTGGCCTTTTTCTTATTGATTTGTAAGTTTCAAAGAAGTACATCTTTGGATATTAACCCTTGGTTTGTTTTAAGGGCAAAGACTTTTTCTCAGTCTGTGACTTCTCTTTTAATTCTGTTTATAGTATCTTTTGAAAAAATAAAAGTTTATATTTGATGAAGTCAAACAGATATTCTCCTTTATTATTTATGCTTTTTGTGTCTTATTTAAGAGATCCTTAGCTCTGGCTGTTGTGCTCAGTGGTTAGAGCATCGGCCCGAGCATGGAAGGGTCCAGGGTTCAATTCCCAGTCAAGGGCACGTAGCTGAGTTGTAGGTTCAATTCCTGGCTCCGGTCCAGGCGTGTGTGGAAGTCAACAAATCGATGCGTCTCTCTCACATTGATGTTTCTCTCTCTCTCTCTCCCCCTCCCACCCTCCTTTCCACTCTCTCTAAAAATCAATGCAAAAAATATTGTTGGGTAAGGATTAAAAAAACAACAATAGATCCTTACCTACCTTGAAGTCATAAATATATTCTCCTATACTTTATGCTAATACTTTTAAGCCATTTTTCTTCTTTCAATATTTGAATCTTAGAGCAATCTGGTATTGATTTGGGGGTATGCCTCTAATTTAATTTTTCAATTTGAAAAGTCATTTGCTATAATACTATTTATTGGATGGCTCATCAGTTCTCCACTGGTTGATAATGCCATCTTTATCATATGTCAAGTTTCCATATATATACAGGTCAATTTCTAGGTTCTCTATTCTTACTCATTGATCTTTTTATCAATTCTGCACAGATATCAAACTATTTTCTAAACAGGTTTATTGAGGTCTAATTAACATATAGCACATTGCATATATTTAGTTTTTTTATTTAAATATATTTTATTGATTTTCTACAGAGAGGAAGGGAGAGGGACAGAGAGCCAGGAACATCGATGAGAGAGAAACATCGATCAGCCGCCTCCTGCACATCTCCCACTGGGGATGTGCCCGCAACCCAGGTACATGCCCTTGACCGGAATCGAACCTGGGACCCTTCAGTCCGCAGGCTGACGCTCTATCCACTGAGCCAAACCGGTGCTGGCCATATATTTAGTTTTTAATTTCATAAATTTGACTTATACATTCATGAAACCATCACTGTACTTAAGACAATGACCATCCCATCCCCCACAATGCTTTATGATGAGACTTCTTGGCAATCCCTTATCTTTGTCCCGCTCTGGCTCCTCACCCACAGGTATCCACTGATCTGCTTTCCATTGCTATAGATCAGAAATTTTCAACTTTTTTTCATCTCATGCATACATAAACTAATTACTAAAATTTTGCAGCACAACAAAAAAATATTGTACTCTTTGCCGATCTGACAAAAAAAGGTATAATTTTGATTCATTCACACTTGAAGGATATTGTAGGGTTGACTGTTATCAATTTTTTTATTTGACAATCTAAGGGAAAAGAGGTTAGTGCCCTGATTAAATACTCAGGCATTGCATGTTTTTTTCTAAAAAAATATTTTTTTATTGATTTCAGAGGGGAAGAAAGAGGGGGAGAGACAAACATCCATGATGAGAGAAAATCATGGATTGGCTGCCTCCTGCAAGTCCCCCAGTGGGGATCAAGCCCACAACCCAGGCATGTGCCTTTGACCGGAATCGAACCTGGGACCTTTCAGTTGCAGGCCGACACTCTCTCCACTGAGCCAAACCAGCTAGGGCAGGCATTGCATGTTTTAAAAATTCTTGTGGCACACTGGTTGAAAGTCACTGTTATAGATTAGTTTGCATTTTCTAGGACTTTATATTAATGGAATCATACAATATGTACTCTTTTTAAAATAATTAATTTAACTTCGCACAATTGTGGTGAGGTTCCTCTATGTTGTTGTGCACATCAAGAATTCATCCCTCCCCCCAAAAGGAATTCATTCCCCAAATAAATAAACAAAGATTTCATTCCCTTTAATATTTTTGTTGATTTCAGAGATGGAGAGGGAGAGATAGAAACATCAATGATGAGAGAGAATCATTGATAGCTGCCTGCTGCCTCCTGCATGCCCCACACTTCTCAGCATGACGATGACTTTAGAATGCTTTAACTTCCTTTTGAATTTGCTTATCATCTTCCATTATTATCTATTTTCTTAGCCGGTGGAAAGAGTTATAATGTGGAACATGGCTGGTGCAAACTTACTGTAATCTTAAAATTAGACTAATTTTTTAAAAAATATTTTAAAATGTATTTTTAGAGAGAGAGTAAGAGAGAGGGAGGGTGAGAGAAACATCAATGTGAGGGAGAAACATCAATTGGCTGCCTCCTGCCACCAAACTGGGGATCAAACCTACAACCTGGGCAAGTGACCTGACCAGGAACCCAACCAGCAACCTTTCAGTGCAGGGAGGACTGTCTAATTGACCCATGAGCCACTCAGGGCAGGGCTTGTTATCTTTATTTTTGAGATGAATTCCTGTTTAGTTTCTTCAAGTCTTCAATTGTTTGTTTTAGGATCATCATTGCTTCAAGCACTCTTCTCCCTTCTGGGCTAAATCTTCTTCCTGCTAAAGTAATATCAGTGATTACTGTTGACTTTAAACAAATAAACGGCTAGAAATGCCTCCAGCAAATGGCTTTACTTGGGAACAACAAACAATTGCAGTTGGTGACCGTGCAGTCTAATGGCGAACCCGCAGGCCAGTCCAGAGAAAGGACGGATGCCCTTTTATGGACCTGAGAGGCTGTTGCAAAGGAAGATCCCATTGCAGGAAACGAAAGTTCCAAGTGTAGTGACTTCCCATTGGCTGGGCTACGGGAGCCTCCCATTGGCTGGGCTACGGGAGCCTCCCATTGGCTGGGCTAGGCAGCCTCCCATTGACGGGGCTGTTACTGGGCAGGAGGAACGCTCCTTCCTCCAGCGAGGCAGTGAAGCAGTATCACTTCCTGTCAGGGATGCAGGTGCCTCCTTCGCTGTGGGGTCAGACGGGTGCTTGAGTGACACGGCGTCGAGTTCTCACTTCCAGCCTCCCGGCTCCATTTTAGACGGGGCTCCGGTTTCCCTGCGGCCCACGCGCAGGCCTTGCTGTAAGTGCCCTCACAGGTGGGTCCTTGCCACCCCCGGAGCTGCAGAGCTGGCGCTGGCGATGGGCGTCCTACCTGTGCTGGCTCCTCAGGGGTCGTCTGCCCTCCGTCTCTCTGCGGGTTCCGTTTTCGTCTTTCTCCCAGTACTTGCCCGTGCTTGCTTTCGAGCGTGGCCTTCAGTTGGCAAAAAAGTCCGTCACCAGGGTCCCGAGGCTCCAGGGCCCCGAGGCTCCAGGGCCCGAGGCTCCGGGCAGGAAGCGCGAAGGGGTGTCCGGCAGACCCTGCATTCATTCTCCGAGAGAACTGGGCTCAGCCGCCTTCATGGGGGCGCTGTGTGTGTGTGTGTGTGTGTGTGTGTGTGTGTGTGTGTGTCGGGGGCGCAGAGGGACTTCTAGGCCTGCCTTTTCTGTGACGTGGTTCTTTCTTCCTTATTTGAATATGTGAGCTCAGTTATAATGGAAACAAGTCAGAATATTATGGGATTTAAGACGGGAATCAGCCGGGCGGCGTGGCTCAGGGGTTGAGCATGGACCTATGACCCAGGAGCTCAGTTGGATTCCCGCTCAGGGCACATGCCCAGGGAGCAGGAGGCAGCCGATCCATGATTCTCTCTCATCACTGATGTTTCTATCTCTCCCTGTCCCTTCCTCTCTGAAATAAAAATAAAGACTGGAATCAGTGATTCTCACATCAATTCCTATAGTCTTTCTGGGATGGAGTTTAGGAATAAGGACAATATTTAATCAGGGAATATCAACTCCAGGCCCTTCTCGCCCACAAATGAGGTATGGTCACTGAGTTTCATAGTCAGTGCTGTCAAAACCCTAAGTCCATGGAGTGAAGTTTAAAGATCGTATGGGCTTTATATAGTGATTGGTCAGTCGGGCAGCATCAAATGGAGCAGGTAGGAAGCAGCCCCGAGAGCCATAAAAGGCAAGAGGCTTTATGGGTAGAGGCGCGGGAACAAGGACTTTGTTCTGGGCCAAAGAGCAGGTAAGTTGTTGGCAGGTTATTTCCCTTAGGGGGGTGGCAGGGGTCTATCCCGCAGATGGATTAATGCTGAGCAGGCCCTCCTATTGCCTGGCTTAAGATTCCAGGGGGGTGGCGGGGGGTGGAGGGAGCTAAGACTGTGCTGAAGCCTCAGTTTGGTGTGGGCCTGTTGCCTTGTCTTTAACGGTGCCATGAACACCATTACTAAATGTAGCAGATGTCGATCTTGGAGTACATTTGTCCCCCAGTGCCACCTCGAGGAAGGAATTGGAATAGAGAGGCAGAGAGTATGTGCTAGTACTTATGTCCATTTTAGCCACTGAGATACCTCTTTTCCTTTTGCATGTATTTCTTCTGTAAAAGTAAGGCCACCTACAACAGTAGTGTGTCATTAAATAGTGATGCAAACATTTTTCCTGACTGAAGTCACTAACTAGAAAGAATTTTAAAGAGAACATGTTACCATTTAATTAAAAGGTGGTAATTTAGGCCCAATGCAGACCTGCTGATTAAGTGTGAGCCTTGCTTTCACTTTACAGCACAGAAAGCGATGGAAAAGTGAAAACAGCTGGCCATCTTAGCAGCTGAACTGCCTCTGTGCCAGAATGTTTCCCCTTCTGCACCGGAGACACCAGCTCGAAGCTGTCTGCTACCTCTTCCTAAACCCGGAGTTCCCCTTTCTGGTGAGCACATTGTTCTAGTGTGAAAAAACCTACTTCCTTGGGGGTTGTTGGGGTTTCATGAGTTAATAAAGTGCTCAGAACAGTGCCTAGAACAAGTATGTCAAACTTGCAGCTGGTGGGCCACATACCTCGTTCATTTTGACATGCTTGGCCTAGAACATAGTAAGTGCTATTTAAGAGTTTGCTGTTATTAGTGGGCATTACCTGGATGTCAGGTGGTAAGAATACCTGAAAACAACAACTAGCACATGCAGTCTGTTGAGGAACCAAATAATAT
Organism: Myotis davidii; assembly: GCF_000327345.1. NCBI lineage: Eukaryota > Metazoa > Chordata > Mammalia > Chiroptera > Vespertilionidae > Myotis > Myotis davidii. The sequence goes on along the minus strand of NW_006286246.1, from coordinate 3,491,550 downwards.
GCAAATATTTTATATGTAGAAGAGGAATATATTACCTAACTTGTCACGTAGGTGAAAACATCTGAAAGCAATCAAAGGAGAGTTAATAAAGAACAATTGGGTGGCCCAGCCGGTGTGGCTCGGTGGTTGAGCATCGACCTATGAACCAGAAGGTCACTGTTCAATTCCTGGTCAGGGCACATACCTGGGTTGCGGGCTTGATACCCAATGTGGGGTGTGCAGGAGGCAGCCAATCAATGATTCTCTTTCATCATTGATGTTTCTATCTCTCCCTCTCCCTTCCTCTCTGAATTCATAAAAATTTTAAAAAAAGAACAATTGGGTAAATTATCTCCAAACAATGGTACCATCAAATATACCGTTATAAAAAACTGGCTTTGGGTAGAAGGTTCACAGAAAGAAAGAGTAAGAAAGGAAGTGGGGATTGGAATAGGCTATAGCGGCTAAATAAAAATGGTTCTTATGGAACATGAGTCAGTGATATGATCTAAATACTATAAAAGGCAAAAGCCACATTTAGACATGGGAACAAACTGGCCTGAAGAGCAGAACATGCTTCATTATTCCATTTCCTTTGGCTCTTGCTGGGCCCCAGCTTAAAAAGCCTATTCAGACTTGCTTTTTGTTATATTTCCAAAAATCACATGTTGGCATAAAGTTGAAAGGAGTACAATGTTGACCTGAAGTTTGGAAAAAAAGAGGAATACGAACAACTATTAAGCACCCAAACCAGCTTGATGGGGACTTAACGACCTGTGGCTCATGTTTGGAAGAGAGAAGCTTCCATTACTGTATTCTGATTAGTCCCGGACAGTGGAATAAGAAATCACAGTGTAAAACTTCCAGCAGGGGAATAAATATTGAACACCAGGAAGAACCTAACCACAAGAATGATTTGGTTAGTGGGACCAGCAGCCAATGGAAGTTGGGAATGAGAATATTATGGGTTCAGAAAACTGCCCCTCAGGCTGGCTTTAGCATAAACCTGATCTCAAAATTGTCCTGAGAAAATACTGTGGTCAGTTAAGTCCAGTGAGCACTGATCTATCCTCAGTATTTCTCTGAGTGTAGACTTTAATTACTGGCCCCAAGTCAAAGATGACTAGGGGAGCATAATGATAAAACTACATGCCTCGGAGTTTTGGGCACCTGTGGCCATCTCATGATGCACTGGGCTGCATATCTGGCACTTTGGCCTGGCGGGGCATGCTGTCCTAGAACACGGAGATAGGAAGGTACTGACATCAGGCCAGGCCTTGAGATATGGTCTCATGGCCCCTTCCTAGCACGCAGGCCTTCTTTCTCTGAAGGCCTGGAAGTCTCATTCCAAATTTGGGAGACAAAGGACTGGAAAAGGTATAAATAAAGAGAGTTTCCTCCATATTGGGGGCCCAGAATTTGAAAGACACATTTTCTCTGGGCCTCCACAAAATTTAATAATAAAATGTAACTCATGCAGTCAGCGCTGCAGTTCAGCCTCTGCTTCGGCAGGGTGCTGTAACTGTAGTCACTGGCCATAGAAGTCGGCGCTGCAGTTCAGCCCTTGCTTCGGTGGGGTGCTGTAGCTGGTCAACTGGCCAGCTTAATAAAGGCTCTTAAATTTAAATTCTGAGTCGGTGGTCTATCTCGCTGAGTGAACCCATAACAGTGAGATTGATGGCAATGATTCCACTCCCCGTGGTTTCCCCACGTGTGCAATGGAAATCTCTTGGTTTTCATCTGTATTCATTTCATTTCATGAGAAAACCATTGAGGTGTCACTACCACTGATAGTAACACATGTGGTTCACGCAAATTGGGAGCAAACAGGGGAAGCAGGAAACAACATTGGTGTTGACCTGTGGAACTGGCTTGTCACTCTGGCCAGTGCCTGTCCTGCCAGTTGGGTAAAATGGCACCTTCTCAGAGATTCTTTCCTAACTTCTCTTATTGAGTTGGGCTCTCCCTCTGCTCCAGATGAAGGAGAGTACCGCAGTCAGGAAGTCTCACAATGATCTATCACTTACTCATTGTCAGCCTCCCTCTCTGAATGCATGATCCAGTGAGCTGGGTGACAGTCCTGTCTTTTTAAAAGCCCTATCACCCAATACCTAGAAGGGTGCCTGGCATTTAGTAAATGCTTTTTTTTTTTTTTTAATGAACAAGAGGCAGCTCTTTTAAAAAAAATATTTTCATTGAATTTTTTTTTTAGAGAGAGATACCCCAATCCCTGCCTCCTGCACATCCCCACATGGCATTGAGCATTAAACCTGGGCTTGTGCACCAACTGGGACTGGAACTGGTGACCTCCTGGTGCATGGGATGATGCCTAACCAACTGAGATGCACCAACTAGGCCAGCTTTTATATGTTTTTTTAAAAAATTGATTTTTAGAGAGAAAGGAAGGGATAGGGAGAGAGAAACATTGATGGGCTGCCTCCCACATGCCTCCCACTGGGGATCGAGCCCACAATCTGGGCATGTTCCCTGACCAGGAATCAAACTGTGACCTCTCAGTGCACAGGGACCTGGGCAAGAGGCAGCTCTTTAAGATAGGATGCTTTTTTTTTAAAAAATATATTTTATTGATTTTTTACAGAGAGGAAGGGAAAGGGATAGAGAGTTAGAAACATCGATGAGAGAGAAACATCGATTCAGCTGCCTCCTGCACACCTCCTGCTGGGGATGTGCCCACAACCAAGGTACATGCCCCTGACCGGAATCGAACCTGCGATCCTTTGGTCCGCAGGCTGACGCTCTATCCACCGAGCCAAACCAGCCAGGGCAAGATAGGATGCTTTTGAATGGCTAATCACTTGCATCCTTTTGTTGGAAATCCCTGATTCCCTGTGAAAAAGGGCACAGGCGGGAAAGGCCAAGAATATGCATATCTAGGATTGTTATTTAGGATTTCCTAGCTTTGGCAGTGTTCATTAAGATGTCTGGGAGCCCTGGCTGGTTTGGCTAAGTGGATAGAGCTTCGGCCTGCAGATTGAAGAGTCCCAGGTTCGATTCCAGTCAAGGGCACATGCCTGGGGTGTAGGCTTGATCCCCAGTAGGGGGCATGCAGGAGGCCAGGTGATCAATGATTCATCATTGATGTTTCTATCTCTCTCTCCCTCTCTCTTTCTCTCTGAAATCAATAAAAAATATATTAAAAAAAAGATATCTGGGCTGAAACTGGTTTGGCTCAGTGGATAGAGCGTTGGCCTGCGGACTGAAAGGTGCTGGGTTCGATTCCGGTAGGGCATGTATGGTTTGGCTCAGTGGATAGAGCGTTGGCCTGCGGACTGAAAGGTGCTGGGTTCGATTCCGGTCAAGGGCATGTACCTGGGTTGCGGGCACATCCCCAGTGGGAGTTGTGCAGGAGGCAGCTGATCGATGTTTCTAACTCTCTATCTCTCTCTCCCTTCCTCTCTGTAAAAAATCAATAAAATATATTAAAAAAAATATCTGGGAAAGCCTGGATTTTTGCTTTGGGTGATGGAAGATGTATCAAAAAGGGCAAGAGCATGTGGTAGGATAAAATAGCCAATTAGAAAAAAAAGGCTAAGGTTAGAGGCACAAGCGTTCTCTCCCACAACTTGTAGACTCCTAGGGCAATGGTCCCTTGAGTGTGGCTCTTCCACAAAATAGCTACTTGTGCGCACGGGCCACGAAGTTTCAATCGCATTGTATGTGCATGCCCACATGTGGTATTTTGTGGAAGAGCCACACTCAAGGGGCCAAAGAGCCGCATGTGGCTCGCGAGCCGCAGTTTGCCAACCACTGTGCTAGGTTGATGAGATGTAGTAGTTCTACCAGAACATTCCTGGGTTACAACTGCTGTGCTGGCGTAATTCTGAGAGTGCTTTTTTATATCCTCAGCAGTTTCCTCATTTGGGTGACAAATTTTATGCTCATCCTGTCTTTAAGGTTCTGTCCACTCCCTTTCACCGTCCAGTCATACAGGGGCCACAGTGTCTATTGAGATAAGGATGGAGTATGTGTAAGAACGGAGAGGAAGTGATTGCAATTTTGGAGTTCATAAATAATTATGAGGGAAATCTCAAATATTTGTTGACCCTCATAATATGATTCTCCTAAGTTTTGCCAGTCAAATGGTCTTTGTGTTTCCCAATTTTCATTACCCAAGGACATTTGGGGCCATAGCTACAGGGATGAAGCTCAGGATGTGAGGTGCTCTGATTTTTTCATTTTCCATAGCCTTTATCACCATTATTTAAAATGTCTTCACAGCAGTCTATGGGCTTGGCATACCATAATTTAAGCATTCAACTTTTGTATATTTAGGTTGTTTCATTTTTTCTGTTGTATTTATTTATTTGTTAAGCCTCACCAGAGGATATTTTTCCATTGATTTTTTTTATTGTCTAAAGTTTTACATAAGTCCTTTTCCCCCCAAATTGACGCCCCCCCCCCAGC
>NW_006286246.1:3474621-3480555 GCF_000327345.1 Myotis davidii | reverse complement strand
CAGAGTGTATGATGCTCAGGAAGTTGCTGTTGTGAAGCAACTGTCTTGACTCCATTGTATGTTCTTGCCTCCTTTATCAAATATTAATTGAGCATATTGGTTCAGGTCAATTTCTGGGTTCTCTATTCCTAGGTATCTTAATTTTTTTGGTGCAATGGTAAATGGGATTATTTTTTTTTTATTTCTCTTTCTGTGAGTTTATTATTGATGTATAAAAAGGCCATAGATTTCTGGGTGTTAATTTTATATCCTGCCACATTGCTGAATTCATTAATTAGGTCTAGTAGTTTTTTGATGGAGTCTTTGGGATTTTCTATGTATAATATCATATCATCTTCAAGTAAGGACAGTTTTACTTCTTTTTTTCCAATTTGGATGCCTTTTATTTCTTCCTCTTGTCTGATTGCTACGGCTAGCACTTCCAGTACTATATCGAACAGGAGTGGTGAAAGTGGGCATCCCTGTCTTGTTCCTGTTCTTAGGGGAAATGAGTTTAGTTTTTGCCTATTGAGTATGATGTTGGCTGTAGGTTTGTCATATAAGGCTTTTATTATGTTGAGGTATGATCCCTCTATTCCCACTTTGCTGAGAGTTTTTATCAAGAAAGGGTGTTGGATTTTGGCAAATGCTTTTTCTGCATTGATTGATATGATTATGTGGTTTTTGTCTCTCAATTTGTTTATGTGATGTATCACATTTATTAATTTGTGAATATTGTACTATCCTTGCATCCCCGGAATAAGTCTCACTTGGTCATGGTGAATGATTTTTCTAATGTAATGCTGAATCCCATTTGCTAGAATTTTGTTGAGGATTTTAGCATCTATGTTCATCGAGGATATTGGCCTGTAGTTCTCTTTCTTTGTGGTGTCTTTATCTGGTTTTGGGATTAGGATAGTGCTGGCTTCATAGAAAGAGCTTGGAAGTGTATTTCATTGATTTTTAGAGAGTGGAAAGGAGGGGCAGAAACAGAGAGAGACACATCAATTGGTTGTCTCCTGCACTCACTCCAACCAGGGCTGGGTATTGACTACATGCCCTTGACTGGAATCGAACCCATGATCCTTCAGCCCACAGGTCAATGCTCTATCCACTGAGTAAAACTGATAGGGCCATTTATTTCTATTGTAAATACTGTAAAAGCTGGAAGTATGCATGCATGCATGTTTTTTTTAAATATTTTAGATTAGTTAATTAAGATAAAATTCACAAAGAGGGGAAGGCTTAAGGACTGTGAGAGCAGCAGGAGGCAGAGGCTGTGAGGAGCAATGACTTGATGACTAAGGTGTTTTCTTGCCTATACAATGTCCCTCATAGTCTTTTGTTATCTGTTTATAAGATGTTCTCACAGTTCTTTGGAATGTATAGTAGTAAACCCCCCATGGCAGGCTGGTGAAGGACTTGACAATCTGGTGATCAAGTGCTTTTGGACCTTGACTAGAGAATGTTGCACCTCAGATCTGGCTGGTGGGGAGGAAGTGAAGAAAAACTCTCCATATATACGCAGTATTGCATTTTTTATGCATCAAAGTATGATATATTTACATTTCCATGTTATACATCTTGTTTTAACTTATATATTTATCGTTTTCTTTCCTTTGTTATCCTTTCAAAAAATGTTAATGGCCCATGGGAAAAAAATATTTCCTGGGTAAATAAGTAGAAGAAACTTATGTAAATCTAAAAGAAATTCACTCTTGTCTTTCAGATGTCCTACTTTGTTCTATTAAATGACTTTAAAGAAGACTTTACTGTTTTTATTTTCTTTATTAGAAATTAAAATAGACTTTTGATGTTGGAAAAAGCTATTTTCTCTGAGGGAAAAAGGTTTTCACTTTTAGATGCTTGAGGTAGAGGGATGAAGTTTAGGAAAACTTACTTGGCAGTTGCTTGATATTTTTTCTGGATGATTTGTTTAGCGAGATGTGTGCATCTCAACTGCTTAAAGATCTCCTTTAGGAGAGATTTCTCACTTTCATACAGGATAGGTAACAATGTAGGATGCTGAGATTCCGCAGCTTTTGGTTGCCGGGGTCATTCACACTTGAAGAATTGTTGGAAAATGCTGAGAATGGTCTTGCAGAGTTCTCCAATAGAGCGGTGAGGCAAGCAAAGCAAGGTCAGAGCGAGCCTAGAGCTGTGTGCTTTACAACTGTCAACCCATTTAACTCTCACGACAACCCTAGGAGGTGGGCACTATTGTTTTCTGTGTCAGGGGAAGAATTTGGACAAACTTGATTTTCTAGTTAAATGCTGGATCTGCTGTATGGTATTCGGGGCCAAGTGCTGTTCTCCCAGAAGCTGACTGCTGGGCTAAGGGCTTCTCTGGGGTCAGAAAAGGCTGGTCAGCACCACTCTCACAGGACTGCATTCGATGAAAAGAAGAAAGTCATTGTCAAGGAGAATGATTAGTAGTCCTGGTTTTAGCCATTTGCAAAGTCCAATAAAAAGCAAATTCCAAAGCAGTAATGTGTTTCAAATGTGAGTGTTAACAGCTGTGTTCTCACTTCTTTGCAGAGTATAAATGTACAATTCCAAGCCTTTTCTTTGTATTTAGAAAAAACTCTACCTTCACCTCAATGCTCTGGCCATACCACCTAGCTTGCTATTCCAAATTTACACCCAATTATTTCTTTCTACATATATTTACTTCTCTTTAAGGAGAGATCTGTACAGAGCTAAAGTTTTAAAACAGCAAAGTACTAAATTCTTAATCATCCTTCAACATCTGTTTATGTTTTTGAAAACACACACACACACACACACACACACACATATATATTTTAATAATGTTTTTAAAGAACTACCCCGCCCCACAAGCTTATTTTTCTTTATTTTCTTCTTTCTGTTTTTCTACCTCCCTCCTTTCCTTCCTTTTCTTTTCTTCTTTTAAAGAATACTTCAAGGGAAACTGATCTCTTAATGTCTGTGGTAGAAGACTGAAGGATGGTTGGATATTTTATATTCCTTCTGGTCTCTGAGTCACTGAGTTTATTTGTTTTTTTTTAAAGCCAGTCAAAGTTGCTCTGTCAAAACGAAACTAGTCTCCACGATTTAAAATGCTCATCTATCAATGAACCAATCGAACCACTCCCTACAAAATGAACAAGCCAACCCCAAACACCTCAAATCTAACCAGAAACCTCTCCAAATAGGTCCTCATTTTGAATTAAAGCCAGACACTCCTTTTTTCCTAATTCCTCTCGCTCTTAAGTAGAGGGTACAGCTCTCAACATGCCAAGTGGAAATTCAGATATGAGCAACTCTTTTAAAAATCTTATACTTTGTTTCTGGTTCTTTATTGTCATAAAATTCCTCTACTTAGAAAGGCTACTTGGAAAACAGCATAGGGTAGGAGCGGGAATTTGGGAGGGTACGGCTTTCCTGCCTCCCTGCTCATTCAGAAAGTGTGGGGGAGGGGCGGGGGGGGCGGAAGGATGGTGGGACATTAGGCTGTAGGTGCTGGAGGGCCCTAGTTTTGAATCTAAGGGGAACTGAGAAATGCCCCTCCAAATCTGTCACCTGAGTTGGACAGGCCCCACTGGAGTCTCACTTTTGGGGGTGAGGGTGGGAATCCTGGGAGGCAGAGGTGCCAGAATTTTATATAACGTGGGCTTAGGATGGTTGTCAGGCTAGATGGGCTTGTCTTAAAGCTGCATATGGGTAGTATTTTATACAAGATTGAGGTGATATTTGTTTTACTCATAAATGAACATGGAAGAGGGATGCTGCTGCTGATTATAGGGTGGGGGAAAGAAGGCAGGTTCTTCAGTGCCTTCTTGGAACCACCACCAATGAGGAGACTTCTGAGATAGAATTTGAACTGTGACCATGCTAGAGTTGGACAGACTGGCAAACTGGTGATGGGGAAGGCCAAGGTAAGCGTGTTTGCCCAAGTCTGCACCAGGGGCAGTCTAGGTTGGCAAGTGTCCATCCTGGAGGGGAGAGATACACCCAGGTTTCACCATGGATGCTGTGATCTGTCTCTAGTTCAATGTCCTGGTCCTGGACGCTGTGTTGCTAATAACCTCTGTAAGACAGGGACAACCACAGAAGCTCTCTAGTGATCTTGCCCACATGCAACTCACATGAGTGATGAGGTTCCTGCCTTGTTTTGCCTCAACAGCTTAGGTACTGTAAGGGCCTGAATGCAGCTGGGGCAGGGCACATGGTGGAGATGGAGAGTGCTGGAGAAAATACCAAGACTGAAAAGTGAGGGGGGCTATCTGTGTGGGGGAGCAGAGGGCAGGGTTGGAGGACCAAGGGGTCTCAAATTGGCAAGTGTAGGCCAGACCAGTATAGTTTTGAATTCTTACAATTGATGTGACCTCGTTTGTACCCCATAAATGGGCAAAGCTTTGAGGGATCTAGAGTTTGACCTATTTCTAACTGTGCCCGCTGCTACACTGTATGTGTAGATGCACTTTTAGATGGTGAGCACTCCTGCTTCTCATTCTTCTGCATATGTGTGTGTGTGTAGGCAGATGGGCTTTTGACCAGCTTCCATAACGCTGATCGAAAACTTGGTCTCCTTCCCAGTTTAGCAAAGATTCCTGCCTCCCCTCCTCCCCACCAACTCACACCACTCTGCCCAGGCAATTGCCCTGGTGTTTCTGGGTTTTGGAGGGACATTCCACTGGAGACACCATTTTGAACATTACGTAGAGATACTGTTCTCATCACACACGAGCAGTTAGTTCTCTTTAACCAAAGAAAGCTAGCCAATAACAAAATTGTCAAGCAGAGAGCCTTGTGGATAAAACTCAGCAGACTTGACATAGAACTGTGTTTATCTTCAAACATGATTGGATAAACCAAGTCAGTTTGCCAAAATGTGTTAAGTTTTCAATTCTAGTCAGTTCAGTAAATATTTTTGAGAACCTACTATGTATGTGTCAGGCACTGAGCTGAATGCTATCATCTTATAAGAAGGTCTTTGATTATGTTTCCTGGACACAAGTTATTTTTCAGAAAGGCATACAAGCCCTAACAGGTTTGGCTCAGTGGATAGAGTGCCAGCCTGCGGAATGAAGGGTCCCAGGTTCGATTCTGGTCAAGGGCATGTACCTTGGTTGCGGGCACATCCCCAGTAGGGAGTGTGCAGGAGGCAGCTGAATCGATGTTTCTTTCTCATCGATGTTTCTAACTATCTCTCTCCCTCTCCCTTTCTCTCTGTAAAAAACCAATAAACTGTATTAAAAAAAGAAAGGCATACAAATTCTTTATTCCTAAGTATTTAGCATTGTTGATATTTCCTAATAGAATGTCTTCTTTCATTATATATATTTGCTGGTATATTGGAAAATCATTTAAATATTTTTGTTACTTTGATCACTTTATTGAAAACATTCATTAATTCTATTTTTAAAAATTACCTTTATTATTGCAAGTATTACAGTTGTCTGCTCTAGATGAAATGCACTGGTCCTGCCTGGGCAGTTGAAGGACCCCACTGAATGAGCAGCTGGCTTCTTGCCACTGGCTGCGGTGGCACAGGGAGAACAACGTGACTGAGTGCTTGTTTCTCACCCAGCTGTCCATCACCTCATCCTCATTACCTGCTTATTTTTTAAAAAAATATATTTTATTGAGTTTTTACAGAGAGGACGGGAGAGGGATAGTGAGTTAGAAACATCGATGAGAGAGAAACATCAATCAGCTGCCTCCTGCACACTCCCTACTGGGGATGTGCCCGGAACCAAGGTACATGCCCTTGACCGGAATCGAACCTGGGACCCTTGCGTCCGCAGGCCGACGCTCTATCCACTGAGCCAAACCGGTTAGGGCTCATTACCTGATTATTTTTGTCTGAAACTAAGAGAAGCTTCTGGCATGCTCTCAGTCATGCTTTTCTCCTTCTCTACCTTTCATATTTTAAATTTAGGATGCTAATATTTATGAAAGCATGAACTAATATATATATTATATAATATA
>NW_006286246.1:3472317-3473626 GCF_000327345.1 Myotis davidii | reverse complement strand
GATGAGAGAGAATCATTGATCGGCTGCCTCCTGCACGCCCCACACTGGTGATTGAGCTTGCAACCCGGGCATGTACCCTGACTGGGAATTGAACTGTGACCCTCCTGGTTTATAGGTCGACGCTCAACTGCTGAGCCATGCCAGCTGGGCGACATGAACTAATATTTAACCTTTTCTGGCATCCAATAAACATGCTTATTTAGTTATATAGTACTTGTCTAGCACCATTAAATTAATCCAGAGAATTGAAATATCAGTAGGAAAGAGGAAATGAAGAAAGCAAATGCAACATTAGCTGTAGGAGCATTTCACTGAACAAAATCAGGAAATAAAGCATATTTCCCTAAGGTTGATGTGATACAACTTTGGTTTCTTTAATTTTATTTTTTTCTCCACTCAGTTTTCCCTTTGACCATTACCAGCACTCCCTTTGTGTCCCCTTTGTGACCTAATGTCTATGAGCCTGAGCGCTCAGGGCCATGGAGAATTGGCCCCTCTTACTCTCCTACCAATTTTTAGCTTCTTTTCTTCGGTCACTTCCAGCCCCTGAGACTCAGCCATTTGCCTGTGGGCCTAGTGTTTGGCTGACCTGGAGAAGGGACTTAATTATCATACTGGAAAGGCTTTCTTGACAAAATTTACTTTCCGGATCCAGGGAATAAGGATTCATGGCTTCATATATATGACTTATGGGGTAATTAGGCATCTTGACAGGTCTTTTGGGTCCAGTATGGATGTCTGGAAATTATATGTCAACTCCCACCCTCATTCTAGTTTCTAAAGTCTTCTGGCTTCCCCACTGAGGGACATGATGATTAAATAAATGATCATTGAATGAAAGGCAAAAGGAAGAAAAACAAGTGATTTCATAAAATGGGAGAATAAAGGAAAAATAGAATTTTTACTTTTTGATATCTTTTCTCCCTTGGACGTTCACCAAAAAACTTAGTTTCCTTAGTGCCAAAGTTTAGATAATTCTATGTAATGACTTAAGGAAGTCACACTACATGATTGTTCTCTAGTTAAATGCAGATATCTACACTGCACTCCTAGGAGGAGGTGCTTGGATGTTCATGTCCACTCCAGGATGGAGATACTCTGATCGTAGAGGGCGAATTTAACAGGAGTCAAAGATGTAATATTTCCTTACTTATCTTTTTTTTTTTTTTTTACCTTTTTTTAAAACAAGAAAAGGTTTATTGATCAAAAGGCCTAGCTCAAGAAGATGGGAGAACTAATTCTAAAATCCATCTTACAAGAGCTCAAAATTCTCTTCACTTTGGTGATCATGAGAACATGAACAAACTTA
>NW_006286246.1:3470594-3472042 GCF_000327345.1 Myotis davidii | reverse complement strand
GATAGAAACATCAATGATGAGAGAGAATCCTCCGGCACACCCCCTACTGGGGAACAAGCAGCAATCCAAGCATGTGCCTCTTTTTTTTTTTTTTTTTACCTTTTTTTAAAACAAGAAAAGGTTTATTGATCAAAAGGCCTAGCTCAAGAAGATGGGAGAACTAATTCTAAAATCCATCTTACAAGAGCTCAAAATTCTCTTCACTTTTGCTCAACCACTGAGCCATACCAGCTGGGCTGAACAACCTTAACACAAGTTGAAATTCATGAGTGGCTGAGGTTTGAGGAAGGGGCCCACATGGGGCTTTCCTTTGCCTATAGCCTTTGCCTTCTATCCACTGTCACCCTGGCAGTGGTTGTCCTCTGGCCTTAGTTTATCCTGTTTAAAAAATTTATGTATGTATGTATTTTATTTTTTTAGAGAGAGAGAGAGGAAGGGAGAGGGAGAGAGAAACATTAATGTGAGAGCAAAACATCCAACGGTTGCCTCCTGCATGTCCACCATCAGGGATTGAGCCCGCAACCCAGGCATGTGCTCTGACTGGGAATTGAACCAGTAACCCTTTAGTACACAGGACTATACCCAACCAACTGAGCCACATCGGCCAGGGCTATCCTGTGTTCTTATGTATTAGTTTCTCTTCCCAACCCCCCTAAATGAGCAAGTTATTGCTTCTTCTTGGTTCACGGAGAATATCTGCTAATATTGATCTAAAAATATTTACAGAATTTAGTGGTGTTGGTCCGATTGAAAACATTCAAGAGGAATCTATGTTTTGCAAAAAGGAAAACAAAGTGAGAAATTGATTTTGTTTCAAAAGAAAAACCACATAGAATTTCCTGACTCATGGAATAGTTTTAGGAACTGGCTCCAAGTACAAGTTCTTGACTGTGTTCTGAGTAGCCCAGGGCATTCTCCCAACTTAGGCAACACCTGTGCAGTGACCTCTTGGGCTTCAGTTTCGCCATCTGTGAGAAGCAGTTGTGAAGCTCAGGGCTCACAATGGACATATGGTGAGGCCAACGAAGTGTGTGCCTGCCCTGCCTCTGGCCCCTCCTTTCATCTTTGTTTCCCTTGCAGCTTTCCACACCTCCCCTAGGGACTCAGGGCTTTTTTTTTTTTTTAATTAAATCTTTATTGTTCAGATTATTACATTTGTTCCTCTTTTTTCCCCCCATAACTCTCCTCCACCCAGTTCCCACCACACCCTCACCCTTCACTCCCCACCCACTGTCCTCACCCATAGGTGGACGATTTTTGTCCAATCTCTTCCCCCATCCCCCACATCCCTCTCCCCCCCAAGAATAGTCAGTCCATTCCCTTTCTATGTCCCTGATTCTGTTATAATCAGCAGTTCATTCTGTTCATCAGATTATTTATTCACTTGATTCTTAGATTCACTTGTTGATAGATGAATATTTGTTCTTCATAATTTGTATCTTTAGCTT
>NW_006286246.1:3467913-3468975 GCF_000327345.1 Myotis davidii | reverse complement strand
TACTGATTGAAACAGATAACCGTGCCCTCAGCCGCCAGCCCGCTCCACACGCACCTCCGCACCTTTGTATTTTACTTCTGCACCACGCCTCCTCTGAGTCTCCTTATGCTTTTCTCTTTCCTTCTAGTTGTAGAATTTCCACTCAGCCAGCCTTCCTGTGGTTCTGGATGATGTCCGTTTCGTCTTTTAGTTGTATTTTTGAAGTGGTTGTTCGAGGCAGCAAACTCCGGTGTTTACCTATGCCGCCATCTTGGTTTCTCTGGACTCAGGGCTTTTGGCAAGGGTATAATCAGAACATTTCAAGATAGTTCTGATTTTAAGTATTCAAGGTAAATGGTCTCTAAAGCATAGTTGAACTTGTTCAATTGTGAGCTCTAGTTTTAGACTTGAGAAACATGCTTGTAGGGCTTACCGTGGAGTCCCATTGCCCTGAGATGTCTCGTTCCTTTAGCACCCTGAGCTCAGCTTTTTACTTAGCCCGGTTACCTAAGGTGCTAGTGGTTGAGAATGGCTTATTGGGTGAACTTGCAGGGGGACTCACATTTATAATAGGTAAGTCACTTTCTCAACTCGGGTAATCAAGTGTTTTGTGTTTTCATTTGAGGGCTACATACATGACCAGAAATCCAAATGTGTGTGAACTTTGTCAACGTTTTCTTTGATAGAATGATGAGTTGAAGGGATTTGAGTCACTTGAATATGGTCAAATGTGTGGAGTCTTTCGTTATATCCTTTTCTGGATGTCAGTAATCCTTCCTAAATTTCCGGATTGAAGTTTAGTGATTAACCATTTGACTGCTAAGGAGCGCTATCGCGCACTTCTTATGTTACTACAAAAATGCGAAGAGCTCGATAGCGCTCCTGTTTTTTTTTATGCCAAGACTGCGGAGAGCGTAATAATGCTGCTCCAAAACACTAGAATTTGTGCGTCCAAGGAAGCACGTTGCGTTTTCGGAGCATACGATTTTTAATTGTTCTAATAATATTACATATTTCAAATCTACTTTTTTTTTCTGTTAAACGCCTACATCATATACTCCGAAAATTATAAGGGTAGAAAGC
>NW_006286246.1:3465032-3467821 GCF_000327345.1 Myotis davidii | reverse complement strand
TTAGTTTAACCATTTGACTGCTAAGGAGCGCTATCACGCTCTTTTTATTTAAAACAAATTTATGTAAACAATTGGTATTTTTTAATTTTTGTTGTTGCAAAGCAATACAAGTGAGTTTATTGTATAAAAAGTGTTTTACATTTTTTCGCATACATGCGCAATTAGTGCCGCAGTTTTGGCATATGTCTGAAAAAATACGTCAGCAGCCAAACGGTTAAAATGTGAAGAGCTCAAAGTTATACAATCGATTGAAGACTCAGTGTGAACTTGCCATTGTGAGCCTAGTAGCAGTTACTCAATAGAAGCAGCCTATGTGTCTACCTGGATTTCTGTTATAGGAAGCAAATAGCTTTGGATAGTGAGGGAGATAGTTATATTAAGTCACTTATTCAAAAAACCTGTTTTTTGGTGGTGGTATTTAGGTTGCCCAAATGTAATCTATCCTTAAGCAGTGGTTTCAAACTTTTTACCCATCAGATTTTCTTTTAAATAAGATAACTCTAAGTAGGCTAATCTTTTTTAAAAATATTTTTTATTGATTTTTTATAGAGAGGAAGGGCAAGAGAAAGAGAGTTAGAAACATCGATCAGCTGCCTCCTGCACACCTCCTACTGGGGATATGCCTGCAACCAAGGTACATGCCCTTGACCGGAATCGAACCTGGGACCTTTCAGTTTGCAGGGCGATGCTCTATCCACTGAGCCAAACCAGTTAGGGCTAAGTAGGCTAATCTTAAAACAGATTTAACATAGCTGCCCTGTTTGCAGCCTGGGTTGAGAGCTGAGCCCTTACTCTTATTTTTTCCTCCTTGAAGCAACCCACGAGCATGTCTGTGGAACTGCCAGCCTCTATGGGTGGTTTAGAAGCTACTCATGGAAAGGGGTGACTCCTTGGCATCCATCTGGTACACACTAATTTGACTCCTACTGGGTTAGTCAAGTATCCCTTGAGTTTAGTTTTGTCCTCTGGAATTCTCCTGCCTACAATACATTAAAATAATACTACGTGTAGCCATAAAATAACACTGTGCCACTTTGACTCAGGAAAGACTCTCACTCAATCTGGTGGGTGTTAAAGCAAGCCATCTTCTAAGCCAACACATGGAGAAAAACAAAGTTTTGCCCTAACTGTTTTTTCCTGTTTCAAATGGAGAATAAAACCTGGAAGACGATAGAAAGGCAGGCTGATGCCTCTGAGATGCAATGTTCAGGACAAATGAAATGGCTGAATCTCATGTCCTGACTTACTCACTGGTGTATGAATTTGAGGGATAGATAATACATATTTTCCTCTTTTCGTCAAAGGTCTGGATTGGGCCAGATGACATTTGGAAGCTAACCTCAGAAGGCTCTGTTTAGAAGGCTGGTTTGTATCACATGACTAAGCCGTGGGGATGGTCATCAGGCCAGATGCTGAATGTGCCAAGCTGGGTCTCCATAGCTTTAAATTCATTCCAATATAATTGAAAACATGTGTTAAAATATTCATTTTTTAAGGTTCAAAATTTCCTTGTGATGTACTTTCATACCATTTTGATGTAAAAACAGAGAAGGACAATGCTGTGGCCAATAATTTCTATGCCAGTATATGTGTTTTAAATAAATCCTTTAAGAATAAAAATCCTGAAGAATGAATAGAAGACTGAACCATAGTTTTAAGAATTGAGGCTGATGAGGAGACTATAGGAACAGGCTTAAAGCAGTATTTCTCAATGCAAAATCATGAGTTTTGTCATTACAGTTTGTAATTTTGTACAAATGCTTTATACCCTTGCTTCCTTAAAAATGATTCTTAGGTTTGGACACTGTGTTTGTGACATCCACAAAGTGGGAAAAAAGTGTCTGCCCACATTTATCCTGCACAAGTTTCTGTCTGTGGCAGAGGCAGCAATAGCAAATGCCCATGGGGACTAAGCAGGTACATTATGTGAGTGAAGCCAGCAGGTAGATACTGTAGCCACGTAGACACAAGTGCTCATTTAAAGGGAGTTGCCATTGCCTGACTCGTGTGGCTCAGTGGTTGAGCATTGACCCATGAACCAGGAGGCCACTGATTCACATGCCTGGGTTGCTGGCTCGATCTCCAGAAAGGGGCATGTAGGAGGCAGATGGTTGATGATGTTTCTCTCTCATCGATGTTTCTATCTCTCTATCCTCTCCCTTCCTCTCTCTCTAAAAATCAATAAAAATATGTTTAAAAAATACTTTTAAAGGGAGTTGCCATTGATAAAGGCCAGTCCAGTGTGGCCATAACTTCTGAGTTTTCAGGCTAGTCTGGGGGTTAATATCCAATGTAAAAATCTCCTGACCTTTAAGATTTGGAAATTGAGGATGTAAATACAGTGTGTGGTACATACCTCCAAAGTCCAGAATGGGCCTGGGGCTACCAGCTTGCAACCTCTGGCCTGCAGAGTGATGTTGGTTGGCAGCAGAGTCTTACAGAAGACCTTACAAAGGGCTGGGACAAGTCCTCCTGTTGGGGTGGTAGGATAGGGTTAGCCCCATCTCCATTCACCCTAGTTTACTGGACTGGGACAGTGGGAGTGGGAGCCTGCTGGGAGTCGGTCCATCCTTGCTGTTTCAAGGGACCTGGCGTATATGGCATACTGTTCTTAATATGTTTGCTCACCTTCTTGGCACTATGTGTTTTAACCAAGGTCACCTCTCCGAGAAAGGTTGTTTCCCCAGATAGGGATTTTCCCCTGAAGTTAGGGAGGGAATAAAACCTGTTAACTAAGTGCCAGGCGGGTGATTAATCACTTTAACTATGAACAATCATGCTTAAGCTAC
>NW_006286246.1:3455945-3464795 GCF_000327345.1 Myotis davidii | reverse complement strand
AGGCTGCTGATCAACTGAACGCTGTCTCCGTGTCATTCCTTCTTCGCCGACTCCGTCCACACCTTTGGGGACCCCTGGACCTGCTGGCGCTGGACCCCAGCAGGAGCCCCTTCAAGATGAAGTCTAGGAAGGTGGTGCAGAGGGAAAAGCTCAGTTTTCCACCTGAGTGCTCCCTCCTGTGTCCCCTTTACCACGCACAACGCACTTCACTTCTGACACTTTTGGTTACCACACCAGGCAAGACTTTGTGACACCAGCTGGGTGTCCTACAGAATTTAACTCAATTCTGATCGTATCTACCTGGAGAAAGCACCAGATCCCACAGGTGAAGACCTCAGTCCCACGAGACTACCCCCCACTTCAGATGCCAATCACAAGTGGTAGGTCCCCAGGTTACTCCCAAATTCTGTCTATTTGGCTACAGATCAGAGGTTCCCACAACCCCCTCCTTAGCTTTGATTAATTTGCTAGGATGGCTCACAGAACTCTGGGAAACACATTTACCAGTTTATTAAAGGACACGGTAAAGGATGTTTTCAGGGGACCTTGGTTCATTTCTTCTCACCTGCCTTCCTTCCTCACTGAACTCTACTTTCTTTCTCATGTTGGTCATGAGGAGCATGGCCAACACAACAACTTGGCGACACCCTGGACAAATGGGGTGGCCGCTGTTTTTTGAAAGTTCTGATGTTGTCATTCATCTACAAATCATGGGCTCATTCCTCTGACTGGTGTGTGTTTGGGGGGCAAACTTGCTGGAAAGGGGTCTCATCAGATGTGTCTTGCTAACTGTGGGCTCCTCTTAAACCAGAGGACATCTCTCACACACACCAGTCAGAAGAACAAGCCCCTGCTTTGTAGATGAATGACAGCTGAGTGTCCTCTCTGTATCTGATTATTTCATAGAATTATGTAAATAGCATGAGGGAAATACTGTGTGTCTCTTGTAGTTAGAAGTGAAAGTGTTATCTGTCTTTCAGCCCGGCATGCTCTCCTTCAGCATCCATCCTGTCATCTGTTCCATGTAGATTCGGACCTTCACAGACAAGATGGTGGTGGGGGGCGGGGGGAGCGTTTACAGATCTGAGGGAGACCTCTCCATTTGCAGGGAAGAAGGGAGCAGCTCATTCTGTAGCAGTATGGCCATCGCTCGGGGAGGATCCTGGCTTGGGTTCAGGGTGTGTGCTTTTTGGCACCAAGGGGAGAAACCCATAATGTCTAGGAGGCAGAGCTTAATTTTCTCTTATTTCCTGGCATATTGAATGCAGCTCAGACGTGAGTTAACAGTAACTGGCAGAGTCTGAAGTTTAGTGAATAGAACCTAGCTCAGAACCATGAGGACAGCCACCTTTATCTTGGTTTTCATGTGGTCCTAGAGGTGAGGGATGGTCTGGGGAGGGACGAGGGCTGAGGGAGAGTGCAGTGTTTTCCACAGTTTCCTAGCTAGAAACAGATGTTCCAGGTGGTTCGCTAGCCAACAGGAGAATGTAAAAAACATTAAAATACGTGTCCTTCAAAGCATTCTTAGCATTACTCTTTGGTTCTTAGTAGCTTCTTAAAAACGTAGAGGAAACCAGCCTTTTTCTGGGCCTCACTTTGCGGCCTGGTTGCTGCAGTGTGTCCCCCTGGCCTCCTGTGTGCCTTCTGTTTAGTCTCCCTTTTCTTTTGTAGACCAGCAGCTTGAAACTGCGGAAGGCAGCTTAGTATCTTTGGCAGCTCCTGTGGAGAAACCCTGTCTAACGTCCACAGGAGCCGAAAGGATTGAGTTATTTCCCAGTGGCCTCGTGACTGGTGCAGTTTCAAAAGGGGCGTGTGGCAGAGATTGGAAACTGGCCCCAGGGGCTGCAGCCCTGAAACTAACAGGCTGCTGGTCTCCCAGGAGCTGGTGGGAGGTCTTATATTTGGAATTGAGGTGAATTCGCAGGTGAAGAAAAAAGTTTTGCTGGAAGGGAATTAAATCTGCCCACACCCCCTGCCATTCCCCTTTCTAATTTTTAAGCCTGATGCTTTGATTTAGAGCCTGAATTATGGACCTGTGGTGAGTTCAGAACTTAGAGATCATCCACCTTAACCTCATTCTCTTCTAGAGAAGTCAAGGAAGTGAGATGTTACATGAGTTTCCTAAGGTCTGCCGTGGGACGGGGGCTATAGCCCAGCTCTCCCGTCCTTTCTTCCGTATCACCAAAAGTTCCCTAATTGCCCTTTTTTTCCCAGCACAGAGGGTGTACTTTCTTATGTCTTCACGGAGACACTTATACTAGCCGAACCCCCTGTCCTGGCTGATAATCCGGGGCATGTTTCCTCCAAATAAAACCAGAACAGTGTGTAGAGTCCAAGTATAGCCTGCGTTTGGAGGTTACTGAACTCAGAGAAGGCTGAACCTGAAAATAGTGATTTAGAGAAAACTATTCAAATCCCAGAGCCACATGCTTTCTAGGTAATAAACTCGTTTGTCTTATTTTGCCAAGTGAGAGGGTGCTATTTTTTGCTTTTTGTTCTGGCCAATGCTTCATAACTCTTTCTCCATCTCTTTGTCCTCCCCCACTTATCCTCTGACCCCCATATATATGAGGTACTTACTATAATTGACTAACATTTCTCTTTTAAGTTTAGAATGGATTTATATTGGAAGAGACTTTTCCGAGGAATAGGGCCAGTAACCAGCTGGCTCTCAATCCGTGCTTCGCTGGTGCAGCTCTGTGAAAAATGGCCCTTCCATTGATCTCTTGTAAAGAGCGGGCTGGGTCTAACGGGGTGACCATGTTCTACCTGGAAGTGGGGCTTCCCAATCCTGGATCCAGTTATGTCATTGGACATTATTTCATCTCTCCCCCAACCTGCTTTCCAAGTTTCCTATTGTAGTGCTAATCAATACTTTAGGAGGGATTCCTGGGTTTTGTTTTAGCCACTTTGAAGAAGCAGGATGGACTCCCATTCCCCCTCCCCATCCAAATTTGATTTGGATGCTAGGACCGATGATGCCACATCCACACCAAGAGGTGTATGAGAAGTTTATGACATCATGAAGCTTTTGGGGAGAGCAGACAGGATGCCTAGCTGGTCTGAAAACGTCTCGGCAGAGGAAGGAGACTGGGAGGGGGTTCATTACCGTCAAGGGGAGCAGTTGGGATGAGGGTTCCCACATGGGAAGAGGCTTGTATGGATTGACTGTCCTACTGGGCAAAGGAGGGTCACCCAGAGGTGGACGGAGTAGAGAGGGAGGAGTGAGGTTTCAGAACTGTCAGAAGTGAAACATAAATAATGGAGCCGGACTCTTTGTTGTAGGTTTATTTTGGATTTAGAAACAATAGTTTAAAATGTGGAAAAATCGTATGTCAGACAGGATTTACCTGTCTTTGATAATCAAATTCAGGGGTGTGGAAGTAACAAAGCCAGCGATACATGGTCCACCTCACTTCCTCAGATCTCCACGTGAACTATCCATCAGCAGATGACCTCACAGCATCTCTGTTTAGCTGTGAGATTTTCAAGTAATGACTCTCTGGAAACATAGGAGATGATTAAAGTAGTCTTTATCATTTATTTAAAAATTATTTCCTTATTCAAAGTCTCAACTGCCCTACTAATTATAAAATTCAAATTCAAATGAAGATCCTATGCTGCTAACTCACAAATTTGCATGTTCAGTCTTGACCTCTCCCCTGAGTTGCAGATGTGTAGATCCAAGTGCTTTCTCGACAGTTCTATGTGCACATCTAGAAGGCACCTCAAGTTGAATGTGTTCCAAATACAGCTATTGATGCATCCTCCAAACTCGATTCTTTTAACTTTCCCATTTCAGCAAATGGCACTACCATCTTCCTAGTCGCATTGTCCAAAGTTGTCTTGATTGCTCTCTTACCTTTACCCTCCGCAAGTCTTGTGAGTAGAGTTACAAAACATAACCCAAATCTCACCTCTTTTTTCATCTGCTTTCTCCATGCCATCACCACTGCCATTCTGCCTGCATGCTGCTGGTGCCCCTGACAGCCGGCCTTGGTTCCTGAGCACCTGCTATAGGTTCAATTGTGTCCCCCAATAAGATTCAGTGAAGGCCTAACCCCTAAGAATTTTGCACGTGATCTTATTTAGAAATAATTGACTGGGATGACAGCAGGACTAGCTTCATGGACCAGACACCTGGGCAGTCACACAGGGCTCGGTGCTCAGAGGTCCTTCCTCTGTGGTTGCCATCTTGAATATCTTAATAATTTTCACTGAGCTTGTGTTTTAAAAGTGAAAACCGATGGAACAATGCAGCATGCCTCTCTGTTTCCCTGGGACATGCTGTCAGTCGCCTGCACCCTGCCCAGCTGTGCCCTTTCCGCTCTTGCCTGGGACCCTTGTTGCCCCCTGTCCTGGGGAATTGGCGTGGGAGCCCATGTTCCCAGGTTCTTCTCCACCCTTGGTGTCTCAGACTGGACAATGTGATTTTTAAAATATATATTTTTAGTGATTTCAAAGTGGAAGGGAGAGAGAGAAACATCAATGATGAGAGAGAATCACTGATGAGCTGCCCCCTGCACACCACCTGACTGGGAATCAAACCGCCACCTCCGGGGTTCACAGGTAGATGCCCCACCACTGAGCCATGCCCTGTGCCTTCTCACCTACTCCTGGTCCCGGTCCCTTGGGGTTACCTGTTCCCTGCAGGTGATAGCAGTGGGCACAAGGAAAAGGGAGGGTCACTTCTCAGCTTCCCTGAGGCTCTGCAGATTGATTTTGCATTGGGTTCTGCAGATTCTGTAGCTGGCCTTGCATGCCAGGAACCTAGGGCAGCAAAGCCACAGAGGAGAGGAGGGAAGACAGCGAGAAAATTACTAATTTCATCAGTGGTTGGCCCTGGGATCAGGCAATGAAGCTTTCCTTTAAGAAACTTTATCGACACTGACCAGATTTCTTACCTTTAATCACATTATTTTTCTGCCCTGGAATGTCTTCTTCTGGTCTCTCTGATTTTCTAATTTCTTATTTTTTAACGCTCAAATCAATACTCATGTCTCCCACAAGACTTGTGGCCCATTCCAGGCAACATTGCTGATTCTCCACACTGAATTCGGGGGACTCTCTCTGTCTTTCCCAGCAGTATTTGAGAGTTAAACATGGATTTCTTATTATACCTCCAGTGTTCATGGTTTGGCATTGTTATTGAACTTGCATGTGTTTATGTTTTGTTTACATGACTCTGTTCTTGGCTCAGTCTCCTAGGTATGCATGCAAAAGCACTTGTTGATTGAATGACACGCTGGTATGTCATGGCCTTTTTTGGAAAATAAATGAAAGATTAAGGCCAGACTTCCTTTAGAAGTTACTGACTGGTTGAAATCAAACTTCTAATTTAAGTGATTTTGGGAAGAAGTAATAAATTAGAAACTGACAACTGAAAAAGGAATATTTCAGCTAGTGAAAGTGGTTTCTATAGCAGTGAGTTCATTTAATTTGAACCTTGCTTTTAGTAATCACAAGGTTATTATAGCTCTGAATGATTAAACATAATTTTCACTGTGACATGAACATGTGTCCCCTTCCAGATCCACAAATTATGTTTGTACCCCCAACCCTGAGGGTGAGATTCTGGGAACACAGGCAATATCAGCCATTGCTTAGCTTTTGAGAGTTTACCCAGACTTCAGTCCGAATCTATTCAGGCAGTATTTTGCCTTTCTCTCTGCTGGGTTCACCAGATTTTGGTGATTTCCTGCATCTCTTGAGTTACCAGTATTGCAGCTCCCACTGCATGATCCGCTGCAGAAGGCCCCCCAATACTGTGAAGCACTCAGGACCAAATGATGCTCCTTTTCTGTTTTCTCCCAATGACCAAGGTGGACACAGGAGCCATTAGCTCCATTATCTGAGCATTTTTTCAGATCATGCTTTAACACTGGTGAGTGAAGTCAGTGTCTGCATTTTGCACAGCAGCTGTGTCCAGCAGTGCCCTTGTTTTCTTGCTCTGGTGGAAAAGAGGGCTGCGGACCTGCTTTTTCCCTGGGACCTCCCAAGGAGTTTAAAACAGGCTTTGCATTGTATGATAAGGTCTCTATTTTTTCTTAAAATATTCACAGAATCCCATGAGAGAAAACAAACCAAGATTGCTCTATTAGTCACCCAACAACTAGAGAAGAAAGCCATTCACTTCTTCAGTACTTCCTTTCAAAGCAACCTCAATGACCCTGATAGACTCAGGGAACTGACTGGAAACAATAGGAATGATGCGGTGGGATGTGCCATTTTAGCTCTGGACTGGAATGCCCTCGAAGGTCCTCTGCTGCCTTGGTCCCACCTCACTGCCACCTGAGATGCAGACCCTGTCCCTCCCAAGAGTGCCCCAGACACTCCTTCCACCATGTTGCCTCCGTCACCCTGGGACTTCCTGGATCCCACAGACCTTTCTGTGAGGATGCCTACTCTCCTCCGGCCTGTGTGGGGCTCGGAGCTCAGCCATGCCCTGTGCCCCTGACCTCTTGCCCTGGGCTGCAGCCTCCTATTGGGTTAAGATGGGTTGACCCCCTCAAGGCTCCCTTAGTGGCAGAGGTCACTCCTGTTAGGAAAGGGGAGAGATGGAAACTTAGTTTTCAAGTGTTTGCTCATGAGCTCTGTGCTGGGAGGAGTCTCATTCACATGTCATCTCATTTATGTAAGTGACCTTGGAAGCAGAAATGATTGTTTCAGCCCGGCCAGCGTGACTCAGTGGTTGAGCATCAACCTATGAACCAGGAGGTCACAGTTTGATTCTGGTCAGGGCATGTGCCTGGGTTGCGGGCTTGATCCCCAGTGGGGGGAGAGAGGGGCATTCAGGAGGCAGCTGATCAATAATTCTCTCTCATCATTAATGCTTGAATCTTTCTCTTTACCTCTCTCTTCCTCTCTGAAATCAATAAAAATATATCTTAAAAAGGAAATGATTGTTTCAATTATATAGAAGGAAAGCCAGAGAGTCAGAATGATTAACAAACTTGCGGACACTGCATTACATTCCAGTGGTCTCCAAAGTGGGGTGGGTCTGCTCTTGGGAAGGTGCCCTGTTGGTTCTTGTTGATTAGCCACTAACCACATGAGAGCTCTCCGATGGGCCGGTTTCTAGATGAACTTGTGTCAGATAGAGTATTTGGGGAAAAAAATGAAGTCCATTTCCATTAAGTCTCTGCTAATTAATGACTGAAAATAGCTCTGTAGGTTCACATAGGATGCCAAGTTTGTCTCAAGACTTATTCAAATGTGGGAATAATTTTAGCTGCAGAACTCAAACTGTAAGCATTTGGAATATGGACATTTTATTTAGCCTAAAACTAAAAACTCCACTGAAAACACAAATATTATTCAAGCTCCTACCTCAATTCCTGGCTCCTTCTCCCTTGGGAAAGAGCTTCCAAAACATACAGCATTTGGACATAGATGTTATTTGTTGGCCTAGTTTCTCTTCTGTTGGGAAAGAACTGCAATAGTAGTTAACATAGTCACACCCACTTAGCAGTGGTTGGGATACTTTCTGAGAAATATGTCCTTAGGCGATTCCCTTAGGTACTTTACACACACCTAGATGGAACAGCCTCCTACACACCTAGGCCACATGGTAGAGTATATTGCTCCTAGGCCACAAGCCTGTATAACATGCTACTGTACAAAACAACATGAGATTAAATCAAGCACAAGAGAAACGATGTAGTCAAGAGACTAGGTGACATGAGATATATGAGGGTGCTGCTAGCATAACAGGGCATACTGTTTTACAGCAAACTTAAAAGTAAAACCTCAGTAGAAAGAGCACACTGTAAAATAATAATAAAAAGCATAGTATAATAAATAGATAAACCAGTACCATAGCCGTTTATTATCATTATCAAGTACATAATTGTATGTGCTGGACTTTTACACCACTGGCAGCGCTGTAGGCGTGTTCACACCAGCATCACCACAAGCACATAGTAAAGCATTGTGGGGGGAGCCCAGGAGGCAGCTGATCGATGATTCTCTCTCATCGTTGATGTTTTTATCTCTCTCCCTCTTCCTTCCTCTCTGAAATCAATGAAAAAAAAATTTTTAAGAAGAGCTAACCAGATTCCAAGCCAATTTGATGAGAAAAAGAACTGTCCAGGAATTTTCTGGTAAAATTGTATAACTCTAAAGAGAAAAAATATTTTTCTAAATGCTTCTAGGCCCTAGTGGTTTAGCTCAGTGGATAGAGCATTGGCCTGTGGACCAAAGGGTTCCGGGTTCGATTCTGGTTCATGGGCACGTACTTTGGCTGCAGGCTCCTCCCTGGCCCAGGCCCCGGTTGGGGTGTGTGCAGGAGGCAACCAGTTGATGTGTTTCTCTCACATTGATGTTTCTCTCTGTTTTTCCCTCTCTCTTCCACTCTCCCTAAAAAATCAATGGGAAAATATCCTCGGGTGAGGCTTAACAACAAAAAAGCTTCCAGGCCGAAAGAACTAGAAAAGACGCGGCTTTGCCCTGGACTTCACTTCTGACATAGCTGACTGTCTATCCTTTGTGAACATTCTTCACTTACTAGTAGCTCCTGCATGCATCTCTGTTATCCTATTCTCATCATGCTTTTTAAGAAAACACAAGTCTCTATATTCTCTGGATATAAAAATATATATGTCCTTTGACTCAGCAATTATACTTCTAGGAACCAAATCTGTAGAAATAAAAATGCCAGGTGTGTGCCGGCCAGTGTGTCTCATTGTTTGAGCGTCAACCTATGAACCAGTAGGTCGCGGTTCAATTCCCAATCAGGAGACATGCTGGGTTGCGGGCTCAATCCCCTGTGGGGGGTGTGCAAGAGGCAGCCTATTGATGATTCTCTCTCATTATTGATGTTTCTATCTCTCCCTCTCCCTTTCTCTGAAC
>NW_006286246.1:3449004-3455382 GCF_000327345.1 Myotis davidii | reverse complement strand
TGGCAGGTTTTGGTGTCAGGGGTGGAGAGATTAATAAAAAAGAAAAACTCATGGACACGGACACCAGTGTGGTGATTGCCAAAGGAAGGGAGGTGTGGGAGGGGAGGAAGGTATAGGGGGGATAAATGGTGATGGATGGAAACTTGACTTGGGGTGGTGAGCACACAGTACAGTGTACAGATAATGTGTTGTGGAATTGTGCACCTGAAATCTGTATAATTTTGTTAATTGGTGTCACCTCAATAAATTCAATAAAAAAGAAAAATCATTTTAAATTACTTGTATGGACTTCTCTCAAGAGATTCATTCTCAATTCAAACAGTGACTATAGTATTAAGGAATAATTAATTTTTAGATATGGCTATAATAGTGTTATGGCTATGTTAAGCCAAATAATCCCAATGAACTCCTGATCTTTGTGAAATATGTACTGAATTATTTATGGATGAACTGATAGGGTGTCTGGGATTTGCCTCAGAGCGCTGGAATGGGTTAAGGTGGGGAGGGCACATAGAGCAAGATTGGCATGTGTGTGTTGACAGTTGTTGAAGCTGGATGATGGGGACATGAAGGGTTCATCATATCATTGTAATTGTACTACTGCAATGATATACTATTGTGCTATTGAAATTTCCCATATCAAATGTTTAAAACTAAAAATGTACAGTTTCCATAATCAGCTCTTTATCTAATTCTCAAAGTTATATTTCATAGCAATAATCCATTCTAGAATGTTCCTTAAATCTTCATGTTTGCTTGATAGTTGTTAATTCAAGTTATTTGTGGTACTTTATTTTTTTTAAAAAAATATTTTATTGATTTTTTTTTTACAGAGAGGAAGGGAGAGGGATAGAGAGTTAGAAACATCAATGAGAGAGAAACATCGATCAGCTGCCTCCTGCACACCCCCTACTGGGGATGTGCCCACAGCCAAGGTACATGCCCTTGACCGGAATCGAACCTGGGACCCTTCAGTCTGCAGGCCGACGCTCTATCCCAATGATGGCGAACCTTTGACACGCGTGTCAGAGATGACACACGAACTCATTTTTTTGGTCGATTTTTCTTTGTTAAATGGCATTTAAATATATAAAATAAAACATCAAAAATATAAATCTTTGTTTTATAATTGTTGAAAATATCAAAAAATTTCTATATGTGACATGGCACCAGAGTTAAGTTAGGGTTTTTCAAAATGCTGACATGCCGAGCTCAAAAGTTTCGCCATCACTGCTCTATCCACTGAGCCAAACCGGCTAGGTCTGTTTGTGGTACTTTAAAGTATAAATGAAATCTGTTCAGTAAGTCAACTTTGAAAGTCACTCTTTATTCTTAAGATAAACAAATAGGTCAGTTTTTAAACCTGAATATCACCTTTTGTCAGGTGCTTTTCTATTTTCCACTTGAAGATAAATGACAATTCCACCCTACTGCCCAGCTCCACTTCCTACCAGTGTGGTACTGTAAGTGTCAGAATTACTGTCTGTTTTCTGTAGAAATTCCTTAAAATACAGACACTTAAAAACCATTCTTTTGTGTTGTTTTACAAAGAAAGTCCTCCTTCCAGCAACCAACCAACCCATCACCCAACAGAGGTGGCCACTCACTCAACCAATCAGAGGCACTGTGAGGGACAGAGAGGTAAAAACTGTAGCCAAGGAGATGAGTCTAATTAATCGTCATTGCCTGATAAGACGAGTTAAGGCCTAAATCTGTGGAGAGACTGTAGATGCTCAAATCTATGCTTAAAACTGGCATGCCTCTGCTGACTACGGGAAATCCCACTGAGCTTGAGTAAGAGCCAGGGGACTTCCACTGTCACACATGTGGAACTCCTTACTGTATCCTGCACAACACTACATCTCCTTCCGAGGGGGCTTCTTACTCAAGGGACGCTACCTCAGAATGGCATGAGTCCTGGGAGAGGTTCAGCCCTTTGTTTTTATTGAGTGGGTCTTAGGCTCCAACATCAAAATGGAAAATTCCACATCCAGACTTTGATGAAATGGACTGTGTAATGCTGCCACCATTGAGACTGGAACCACATGGCGTGGGATTCTGCAAATAAAGGGATGCTATAGTGGAGGGAGTGGGGACAAGGGTGGGTGACAGACTCAGTGGTTGTCTCCCATGGCACAGATCCCATATAATTTTATTACCTCTCAGTATGTTGCAAATACATTCCCACCAAATATCCATTTGCCCCCTTTACATATGACAGCCTTCCTTATAATTAGGTTGGGTTCATATGACTATTTCTGGCCAATGGACTGTGAGCAGAATTAATGTGAGTTGATTTAAGGCAAAGGTAATTAAGAGCCTGGAATACTTTCCCATCTATCTTCTTTCCTTGCTGTTATGAACTTGGCAGCCAGATGTTCCAGATGGCACGCTACAAGATAGAGCCATGTTGGTCTTTCCTGTGGTATGTCAGTCAGATTTGGGGGCTTTGGTAGTCCCATCCAAGCTTTGAGGTCCTAGTTGCTGAAACTTGTAAATGGAAGATGGTCTTTGCAGGTGTGATTAAGTTAGGAATCCTGAGATGAGGAGATTAGCCTGGATTATTTGGTGAGTCTGAAATGCCATCATCAGTGTCCTTATAAGAAAGAGACAGAGGAAGATTTAGCCACACAGGGAAAGATGATGTGATCACGGGGGACAGAGATTGGAGTGATGTGGCCACAAACCAAGGAAATGTATCCCTTCACAGTTCTGGAAGCCAGAAGTCTGAAATCAGTGACACTGGGCTACATAATCATGAGCAAGGGCAGACTATAGCACCAAACAATTGAACAAACTCGGAGCTGATTTATCTCCAAGATGTGTTTTTCCATTTTTTCTGGCAAGTTTGCTCACAAGTGGAATCGGCTGCAGAAAAGAAATATGTCTGCAGGGCCACCTTCCCTTTGAGCTTTGAGGGGGGATCCTTCCTTGCTTCTCTTAGCTTCTAGTGGCTCTAAGCATTCATAAACTTGCAGGAGCATGACTCCAATCTCTGACTCTGTTTTCACATGAGCTATTCCGTGGCTTCTCCCCTCTGTCAGCATCGTCTTCTCTTCTCATATGGACACATCTGTTGAGTTAGGCCCTCCCCAGGTAATCAAGGATTGTTTCTTCATTTGGAGACCATTAATTTAATCACACCTGCAAAGACCCTTTCTCCAGGAAAGGTCATATTCACAGGTTCTTGGGCCTATATCTTTTGGAGGTTATAGTTCAACCCACTAAGATAGCCAAATCTCTGATAGCAAGTCTGGAAAAAGGTGTCTCCAAAATATAGATCCAGTGGAAGATTTTATTCATTGAGCACTGGGCCTTTATTTAAAGAGCATATTTCTTTAAAGAAATATGGAAGCTATATTCCTGTTTGTATAGGTGTTGAACAATCATTACTTTATGTAAAACATGCAAGATCCAGGACTGCCTGTGTATTGTTCTATATTAGGTTGAACATATGTCCTATTTAGTTGGTAACTGCTTTCTTGGTTTTGTGTTGTTGGTCTAGAACAGTGGTTCTCAACCTTCCTAATGCCACAACCCTTTAATACAGTTCCTCATGTTGTGGTGACCTCCAGCCATAAAATTATTTTGGTTGCTACTTCATAACTGTAATTTTGCTACTGTTATGAATCGTAATGTAAATATCTGATATGCAGGATGTATTTTCATTGTTACAAATTGAACATAATTAAAGCATAGTGATTAATCACAAAAACAATATGTAATTATATTTGTTTTTTCCGATGGTCTTAGGCGACCCCTGTGAAAGGGTCATTCAACCCCCAAGGGGGTCGAGACCCACAGGTTGGGAACTGCTGGTCTAGAATGTCATCAGTGTCTGACATCCAGTCCCATCTTTACTATGATGATTTGATTCCTGTTATTAGGATGAGATACTGCATGAATAGTTTATGACTATAAATTCCAGGCTTCAAATTCACCAAAGTAGATAACAAAATCAACATGTTTATTTAACAGTGCTAAACTCAAACCAGAAATTGACTTGAAATACCATTCTAAATATCTCAGTGTTTGCAATCCTTTGGTTCTGTTGAATAGGGTTAGGTTTGGCATTCTTCAAATTTTGATAGCTTAAGTTCTAAAATAATGTACAGTTGACCCTTGAACAGTGCTGGGGCTGGAAGCACTAATCCACCATGCAGTTGAAAATCTATGTATAATTTTGACTTCCCAAATCTTAAGTTGTCCCTTGGAATCCATGGGGAATTGGTTCTAGAAGCCCCTGCAGATACCCAAATCCTCAGATGCTCAAGGTCCTTATATAAAGTGGTGTAGATCAGCCCTGGGTTATCTGGGTGGATAGCTCAGTTGGTTGGAGCCTTGTCCCGTATACCAAAAGGTTCTGGGTTCTATCCCCGGTCAGGGCGCATATGGGAGGCAACTGATCGATGTTTCTCACTTAGATGATTTTCTCTCTCTCCCTAAAATTCAATACAAAAGCATATCCTCAATTGAGCATTTAAAAAAATGGCGTAGATCAATCTATACATTTGGCCCTCTTCAATCACAGACCCCCAACTGTGGATAAAAACAGTATGGGTATTTGTTGAAAAAAAAATCTGCATATAAGTGGACCTGCACAGTTCAAATCTGTGTTGTTCAAGGGTCAAGTGTATTCGCTGCTCCACAGAATTAGAGAAAGTTAGAGTACCCAGAGGTTTGAATTGGTTTTAGATAGCTTCATTTAAAATTAAAATATTTGGGATCAATTTTGAAATCTGGCCCAACCAAAAATTATAGAGAACCTAGAGATTTACTGTGTTGAGACAGAAAGGATCCTACACCCCCTGGGGATTCTGCACCATTCCTGGCCCTGTGACTGGACTGCAGTGGATGCTGTGCAAGTTTAACCTCTCTGGGCCTCGTCTTTCATCAATAGAAGTACAGTAATGGAGCAGTAGACCTTTAAGGTTCCTTCCAGCTCTAAAATCCAATGACTCCCTACAGGGGGACTGATCTTACAATAGACCACCCAGGTGGATAGTTAACTCTAGAGCATACCTCATCATTTGACCCAAGGGAACATGCACCACTAGGTCATTGCCACATAATCACGAGCAAGGGCAGACCACAATGCAAAACAATTGAAACAGAAACTTGGAGCTGATGTTGATTTATCTCTAAGATGTGTTTTTCCATTTTCTCTGGCAAGTTTACTCTCAAGTAGAATCAGCTGCAGAAGAACAAGCTGGCAGGATGCTCACAGGCCCTTCTGCTTGGGGAAGGTTTCAGAGTACTGGGCCCCTCCCGAGAGCCTCTCTGTTCATCACTTTCACCATCAGCTCTTCTGGGGAAGGCCACCTGGGCTGTCAGAGAGGGAGGCTTCTTCACCGGGGGTCATGTCACCTTGACTCCTTCCTGCTCCCTCAGGAGATGTGGCACCCCTCTCCCTCCTCACAGAAGAATAATGCGCCCCAGAGCATGTCTGGGGCAAGGGGCGTGTGTCTGAGTGGATGGCGTGCTTGTGATGGGCTGGATGAGAGGAGGTGTTGGATGGTTTCCTGGGGGTGAGAGCATACAGCCGGTTGCTTTTTGCCAGGAGGATATTCTATAGCTCAAGGAATGACACGGCCTTCTAAGCCAGGCGCCTAACATGCTCGGGCCCAGATGACTCCATGTGGACAGTGACAACTGGCTTTGTCATAATAAATAGCTCTTAGCAAAAGGCCTGGCAGAGTGTGTGTTTTCTCTGTTTTATAGATCGGAGGTATGGAAACAAGAAACAGGCGGCTTTTGGGGGAGGAATATGTGTTTCCAACTGGAGAAGCTTGGGGGGAATTTAAGGTCTTTTTTTTTTTTTAGTTTTTTCCTTCTGGTATTTGACATCCAGTGGAGGGAAGAACAAATTAGCCTTCTCTTGTGATTTTCTCACTTTGAAGATCTCATGAGGGGATGGCATGTCTGTCCTTGTGAGAACCCTGAGTACATGGTTGACACCTGAAAGCAGTCGTCCACGTGGAGGGTGGCAGGGGCCCTGCTCAGCACCTTCAGGCATTTACACTGAGTGGCCAGATTATTATGACCACCCCACCCCATCAGCACTTCGCTGGGCCACCTTTTGCCTTCAATACTGCGGCGATTCTTCTTGGCATCGACTCCACGGGATGTTGAAAGGTGATGGAGGAATCTGACACCATGCCTGATGAGCAGCACTGTCCAGTTCTGTGAGATTTGATGGTTGTGGAACCAGCTGCCTGATGGCTCTTTTAACTTCACCCCACAAATGCTCAATTGGATTGAGACCTGGTGATTGTTGGGGCCACCTAAGCAAGGTAAAGTCTCTCTCATGTTCTTGAAACCACTCCTGCACAATACGGGCACCATGGCATGGCACATTGTCTTGTTGGAAGAAGCCAT
>NW_006286246.1:3443265-3448738 GCF_000327345.1 Myotis davidii | reverse complement strand
CAAAGGCTGTTAAATCGCGTTGTTTACCCATATCTTCAGAAAAAAATCACTTCTACTGTCGTGGTAAACACCCTGCTTCCCTATTTATAATGGTCTGGCCCTCTAGCAACTTCAGCGCGAAATTATAGCTAATTTGCCTACAAACGTCAGGTGGTAATAATAATCTGGCCACTCACTGTATTTCTAACATCACGCACTCTTGGCAACATAAAATCCAGTCTCCAGATACTGTAAAAAATCGCACCATGAAACAGGAAAGTCTCTCATGAAAGAGAAAAAGACAAGTTTCTCTGCCTTGGAGCTCACTCTTAGAGGCAAATGCTGCTGTGGCCCCAGGGCTGGTCTTTCCAACATTACAGTTATGAAGTAGCAACGAAAATAATTTTATGGCTGGGGGTCACCACAACATGAGGAACTGTATTAAAGGGTCGCGGCATTAGGAAGGTTGAGAACCCGTGTTTTAGGGGCTGTCCCATGAATCTGCCCGACAGTTACCAGAATCTTAAGCCCACTGCGTCCTGATCAGTGTGCCTGTTTTCATGGTGTTAATTGACACTTTCTCTGGAGTAAATACCATAGAGAAGGACCCCCTGTTTTTCCAGCAACAGTCTTGTCTCCAATATGCAGGGAAATGGCCTCCATGGAAACCAGGCCAACTATGTCAGTGGTTCTCAACCTTCTGGCCCTTTAAATACAGTTCCTCATGTTGTGACCCAATCATAAAATTATTTTCATTGCTACTTCATAACTGTCATGTTGCTACTGTTATGAATCGTCATGTAAATATCTGATATGCAGGATGGTCTTAGGCGACCCCTGTGAAAGGGTCATTCGACCGCCAAAGGGGTCGCGACCCACAGGTTGAGAACCGCTGCTCTAGAACAACTTGGGGTAAAGCTTCACCTTCCTTAACTGAGTCAATACGTACTAACCACATTGGAAACAATTGCTGGTGCGTTTGGGGAAAGGGCAAGACCTCACATGGTCGCCTAAGGTGTAGAGCCATCTGGATGAAGTATATATTTAAGTTAAAGTTTAAGATTTAGAGCAAGAAACTGATGGGGATAGATGCTAGCCTGTGAGTACATTGGCTGGAAGAACTTTTTGGGCTGAATATTTGGATGGTATATTATTTCTCCTTTGGATACATTTTTGTGCCCTGATATTTAGGGAATACTCAGTCAACAAGATTATTTATTTTATTTCTAAGAGGTTAATTTGTGACTAATTTTGAAAAAAGAGAGGCAGTAAAATGTAGTGGACAAACTCTGGACTCTAGAGCCAGAATGCCTGGGTTTTACCAGATTCGCTTCCTTGTATATCAGATTCCTTATCTGTAAAAAATAGGAACACCAGCTTCGTTGAGTTGTAGAGACTTACCTGTATGCATATATAGAGCTTATGATGAGACCTGGTATGAAGTATTTGAGACTTACAGGTTAGCTTTCATTATTCATATGAATGAAAATGCACAGAATGTTTCATTTTATTAGCACTTATCAAATTTAGAAATAATTCAAGCAAAATACTTTTAATCTGGAACAGAAGAAACCAGTAACATTTGAAAGTGCAGAGGCTGTGGAAAGAGCCACTAAGAGAAACTTGCAACGAAGACCTTAGACTGAGGATTGAGTTCATGAGCACAGAGATGTTGAGGATTACAGTGTAGCATTCTCTGTTGATAGTGGGAATGGAAATAGGCATTTTAGAGGGAATTTTGGTGATGTTTATTAGTGTTTTAAAGAAAATCCTTATGTCCTTTGGCTGGGCATTTTTATTTCTAGGAATGCATCCAACTGAAATATCAAGGATGCAAACCATGTTTATTTATAAGGAATTGAAGCAATGCATATAATAGCCAGAAATAAGAAAAAAAGGAAAATATCTAATAATATGGGCTTGTTTAGTAAAAAATCAAGACATGTACATATACAGATTAAGCAGCCATTAAAAGTAGTGTTGAAGATTATTTAATGCGGAGAAAATGTCAACAATATATTTTAAGTGGAAAAAGTTTACAAAACTGTTTGGTATGATTTTTGTAGAATCTATCCCTTGCCCTTGCCTTCCAGGCCTTCTTAGCAGCACAAACCACAGGATGGAGGCAGTCCTGCCTCAAGTATTGTCTACATCCTTCCTGAGTCCTCCCATCACAAACAGCGGGAGGGCACAGTTGTCAGAGGCTCCCACTTGCTAATTTCGGTAAATTTCATGATCAGAATGTGATAGCAAATGAATATCAGACTGTTTTAATAGGAAACAAAACAGTTTTGTTTTTCTGTTTATTCTTTGATGAACTAGAGGGATCAACACAAATATTTCTACCCCCCCCCCCAAATTAATTTCTCTTTGCCTTTGGGGATAAGGAAACTTTTTTTTTGATAGCTAATGGTTAAAAATCTAGATTTAATAGGTAATACCTACTGTGCAAGAACAAAAGAGAGGAAAAAAGGTTAAGAAAAGAAGCAATTTGTTTTGGAGAAACAGGTGGACATTCTCCTGGAATAGAAGTTGGGGGGCGGGGGTGAGAGTTCTGAGTTCCGGACAGCACCCTCGGACCGCAGAAGCTGGCGAGACCCCAGAGAGGCATGATGTTGGGGTATGACAGGACAGGTTTTGTTTTAGATTCTCTTCAGCAGAATGAGGAAGTACTTTGTTCCAAGTTTGTTGAGATATTTTTTTAAGTCATGAAGGCTTATTGATAATTGTAGAGGATACTTTATTAAGATAAATGTATGATCTTCTCCTTTGAGCTGTTAATATGGCGAGTTACATTAATTTGTGTGCTAATGTTAAATCAACTGTGAATTTCTAGAATAAGTGCAGTTAGATCATGAGCCTTGTTAAAAATTACTGTGTCCCAAATATGACACTGAAGGGAAGAGGGGTCCTATGTAGAGGGAAAACAAATTTCAGTGATAACTTGTGTGGAAGAGAGGACCCCTGCAAGTTCCCATGCCCCTTGGTTTGCGTAGGGACGTGGAAACTTGCAGGGGTCACTGCTGAGGGAGACAACAGACGAGGCTCCCATTTCAAATACTCCTTCAGATTGTCCGATAGCACAGTGATCTCCACTTTCTACACCATTTCCGACATGATTTTTAAAAATAAGCTTCTCTAGCTTGTACTAGTATGCCCATTCAAATAGGAGTAGTTTATATTTCAGATGGGTGAACACAGTATCTCAATTAGAACAATTTAACAAGGACAAAATATGATAGAAAAAATAAAACAAACCCTTCAGTTGTGATGGAGACCAGGACACAAACAAGTGTTATTCCTCTGGGACTTCTCAGTTGATGAGTCAGCTCACTAAGCCTGTTTGTTTACTGCATTAGTTGTGAATATTCAACAAAGACTCAGTCATTTCACCTCCCAACATTTGAATGAAGTCTTCCTAGGTCCTGGTGATTTGCTTTGGTATTTCCTTTAATTAAAGCTGAGCTCAGTGTGATGATGGAAGCAAGAAGGCCTCAGAGCCCAGCTCCTGCTTCCCAGGCCTTCATGTCCCCAGGAGACCCTGGCGTGGCCAGTCGCCTCTTTGGGGTGAAGGGATTGTCAGGGCCTAGAGGAAGTCCCTGTTCCATTCACACCAGGGTTTTTATACCTCCACTTTCTTCCAACTGCTCTGGAGCCAGGCTCCATGCCTGCCTGCCAGTAGGGGCAAGTGGCTGATCACCGTGGCCCTGCCTGAGTCAGCGGTGACAGGGAGAAGCAGTGGTTGGTGTTCAGTAGCACTAGTTTTTCCCGTAGCCCTAAGATTTCAATCTCATTCTTGATCCGAAAGAAGCCCCGTTGTTTCGCCATTAAAATGAAGTTCCCATTGGTTTTGTTTTAGATTCTCTTCAGCAGAATGAGGAAGTACTTTGTTCCAAGTTTGTTGAGATATTTTTTTAAGTCATGAAGGCTTATTGATAATTGTAGAGGATACTTTATTAAGATAAATGTATGATTTTCTCCTTTGAGCTGTTAATATGGTGAGTTACATTAATTTATGTGCTAATGTTAAATCAACTGTGAATTTCTAGAATAAGTGCAGTTAGATCATGATATTATCTTTACATATCTGTTATCCTTCTGTAATATGTTATTTAGTTTTTTTTGGTATCAATTTTCTTTTGAGATTGACCTATAATTTTCCTTTCTCATATAGTCCTTGTCAGGTTTTGATATCAACAGCTAATAATAACAATAGTAACTATAATATATTATTGGAGGCTTCTTTTCAACTCATTTAATCCTCACAATAAATCTATAATATATGTGGTCTCAAATACCTATTTACACATAAGGAAACTGAAGTTAAGTAACTTGCTTTTAGCTTATAAATGACCAGGGCTGGGATTCAAACTCAGTTGGTTTAACTCTGGACCCCTCATTCTTAATCATGCTTATCTTCTCTCTCTTTATTCCTCTCTCACTTTCACCTACCTATGTTATAATGGCCTCACTAAATGAGTCAGCAGACATTCCCTTATTTTTTGTATTCTAGAAATGTTTGTGTAAAAATTTACTTATCTGTTCCTTAAATGAGATATTGATTCAATTTCTTTAATGCTTATTGAACTATTTTTTCATTTTTCTTTAAGTTTTGGTAAGTTATAATTTTTCTAAGAATTTGACTATTTCTTCTATGTTGTACAGTTAATTTTCACAACTTTGTTCCTAAATATTGTTCATAATATTCTCTTATGTTTTTTAATATTGGCGGTATTTGAAGCTATGTTTCTAATTGTGCTTGTGAGCTCTCTTTTTCTGTATCAATCTTATTCAAAGCTTGTCATTTCATTAGTCTTTCCAGAGGACTGGCTTTGTTCCTCTCTCGTATGCTTCTTTTTAGTTTCATAACTATTTCTTTTTATCTTTATTTTCTTCTTTAATTTATTTTGTAATTCTTTTTTTCTATCCTTTGGAGATGTAGGTTTACATTATTAATTTTGGGCCTTTCTTTTCTACTAATCTGAATGTTTAATGCCATAAATTTCCATCTAACTTCTGCTTTAGCTGCTTTTTGAAAGTTTTTCTACTTTCAGGCTATTATAGATATTTAATATGCATAATTTATCAATAAATAAAGTTAACCAATGCTAGACCCTCTTTCCAAAAAACATGAAACCCTTAAAATCTTCAGTTTCAATCATCCCTTCTAACACTGAGCTATTATGTGTTTTTTAATTCTATTTTAAAATTATTCCCCAAGAACATTATTATTATTATCTCATTCTTCCCTTTCTTATTTTATATATCAGTGGTTTTCTAGATTTACCCACACATTTTCTCCTTTCTTTGTTTTTCATTTATTTTGTATTTCATCCTTTCCTTCTGGGATAATATCCTTTTTTCCCCCTGAAATAAATGCTTCAGGATTTCTTTTTTTAAAAATATCTTTATTGAGAACCAAGATGGCGGCATAGGTTAACGCCGGAACTTGCTGCCTCTCGCAACCACATCAAATTTACTACTAAAAGACAGA
>NW_006286246.1:3437967-3443214 GCF_000327345.1 Myotis davidii | reverse complement strand
CAAGGGCGCTTAAGGATTTCTTTAGTGAGGGTCTGCTGCCAGTGAATTCTTTCAGTTTTTGTTTTCTTAAAAGATCTTTATTTTATCCTGGCCCTTGAAAAACATATTTGATGGATGCAGTCGTCTTCCCTTATGCCATGATTTATATTTCTGTTAAAGTGGTCTATGCAGATGATATTTTGAATCTACCCATGAGTGCAGCTGTCCTCACATGGAGACACGCTGCATTTACCAGATGGTGGGCTTAAAGAAAATTGGAACAATGCTTTCCATTACAAAGCAAAGAAACAAAAACAAAACAAAACAAAAACCTTTGCCCAAGGTTTCTCACCTCCTGATTAAAACGGGACTCTAAAAGCCTATTTCAGTGCAACTTCTCATCAGTAGGAAGGAATAGTATTAGTCATTATTCAATGTCAGCTTCATACAGTGAGTTAATTCATGGAGTGCTTTTCACTATAGGTCTAGGTACTGATGTCAGTTTGGAGTGGGAGCAAGAAGCGATGAACAGGAAAATTAATTTTTGGGAGAAGGCATGGAGGAGTTCAACTTCTGAGCCAGGTGTTTGGCCCAGAAAGTCTGTTCAGATTGAGAAAATGAGGCAGGACAACCTAGACTGGAGGATGCTAGCAGGAGAGCGCTGGGTCCCGGTGGTAGTGATAGAGTTTGGACCATGTATCTCAGCGCTCTTAACAGTTCCCAACTGACCTCTCTAGCCCATGCCTCCCCGTTCTGCCTCAGCTGTGGCCTTGAGAAAAGAAAGAACTTTCTCCACTAACCTGAATTCCTGCTCACCCACCTCCCTCAGAACTGTGCTTCACAAACTGCCCTTTCTCCTCCTTCTTACCACCTGCTCTTTGGTCTTTTGCTTATAAACATGCTTGCGTCTCTTCCACTAAAAACCAAAACCAAAACACTGTTAGTGTTACACATGCAATACAGGATTCACTGTAGAAAATTTGGAAATTACCGAATAGCACAAAGAAGAAAAATAAGACCCACATATGAATTTACCACTAAAAGATAAGTAATTACCATTAACATTTAAAAAAATATATTTTATTGATTTTTTACAGAGAGGAAGGGAGAGGGATAGTTAGAAACATCGATGAAAGAGAAACATCGATCAGCTGCCTCCTGCACACCTCCTACTGGGGATGTGCTCGCAACCAAGGTACATGCCCTTGACCAGAATTGAACCTGGGACCTTTCAGTCCGCAGGCTGATGCTCTATCCACTGAGCCAAACCGGCCAGGGCCCATTAACATTTTTATATTATTTTTTGGATTTTTGTTTTTTTGTACATGTCTCTTACTTTCTTTTTATCTATCCACTCACAAAATTGGGATGATAAGGCCGATCTATTTTCTAATTTACTTTGTCTTCCCATTAAATTACCTTTCCCTGTTGCTATGTTTCTTCTGCCTTGTGGTGTTTTCTTGTCTTCCTTTCCCTTATAAACCTGGAGACTCTACTCCCTGTCTGCACTCTGCCCTTTCATTCAGTGCTCACCTCTGAAAGACTATTCTACACCCCAGAAACCTCCTCTCCCCATCCCCACCAGAAGCTGTCAAATGACGTCAAAGACTTTGGCGCTGGCAAACATCACAGACCTTTATCTTTCCTCATTTTCTTGAACTTGTAGTGACAGTTGCCACTTTTGGTTACTGCCTCCCGGAAACTCTCTCCTTCATTAATTTTCATGAAAATGTCACCCTGCTTTTTACCCTCTGTCTTACTATACATGTCCCGCTTCTTGGGCCAGTCTTACTAAGTGCCAGTGGTCTTCATAGATCTGCCCTTGGTCCTTCCTCCTTCTCCAGTCTCTGGGCAATCTCATCTGTATCAGCGATTCCATCTCGAGCTCCTGCTTTGCTCATGAGCTCCAAACCTGCAGCACCCCAGACATGACTGAGTGGAACTCATGCTGCGTAAGGGAGGGTTTCATGGGCCAGTCTGAAATGGCACGCATCATTCTGCCACTTTCTTCACCTGGAAATGAGTCACATGGGTGCTTCCAGCAGCAGGAGAGGCTGGGAAGTGGAGTGGCGGGCGTTGAGGAGGGAAAGGGACACAGCTGGGAGAGCAGCCAGCCAGTCTGTGTCACAGCTACCTCTGAGGAATGCTGCACAGGAAACTCACCCACGGCATGACTTCTGCGGAGACCACTGACAAACAGTAGGATGGCAACAGGGGGCTGCCCTGGAACAGTCTTTTCAGGGAAGCCTGGAACGGAAACCGTGTGGAGGTTTTGCAGAGAGAAGCCAGGAAACGAAGACAGGTAGTGGAAGCAGCACACCAAACATGCTTTCTTCCCCACCACGCAGTGCAAGAGGATCTCAGTGAAAGAGCACGAGGGCAGTGAGGGCCTCCAAGCAGCCAGATGGGGCTCTTCTCTCGCACGGAGCCTTCCGCACCCCTGCAGGAGGATGTGGGACAGCTGGGGCACTGCCTGGGCTGCTTTCATTCATCACTACTTTCCCCAGTCCAGCTGTGAGTTTGAGAATGTTTAATGCTTTTAGATTTCTGGTCATTTTCAAAGATAGCTGAAGTATTTCACTTCTGTTTTTTTTCCCCCGCTCTTGATCCTTCTCCCTAACTCTTTCAGTCTTTATATTTTTTTCTCTCTCATTGCCAAGTATCTTCCAGAAAACATGGCATCAGAAGATGAGGGTGGCTCAGAGCAAACGCAGCCTGGGTGCCTGTCCTTTCTGGGTTGTTCCCTTTGCTGGACCCATTACCTACTTGGTGTCTGTGAGGCGTAAGGCAGAGGTCCCATCAGACCACACAATGGGCTCCACAGATAGAAGACAATTCTTACAGCAACTGAATATCTCCTTACCTGTAAAACATAGATGACGATGAAAAGACTCATTCTTACCAATCATCCTTCCACTTACAAAAGTGTTTAATGGAAACTTTCTTTGATCTAACTGGTAGGTAGATTTCTATAAATAATAAATAACCTTTAAAAGTGTACATTTATTTGTTCTAAATCAATCTTCTTTCCCTTCTTTTTTATTCCCATTACCACCATCTCTTAACTGCTCAGTCTGTATTTTTGTTTCTTGGGAGGTACCAAGAGGTAATTAAGAGCTTTGCCCCTCAATTCAGGTCACCAGGAAGTCCCAGCTCTGCCACTTACCAACTATGTGACCATGGCAAGTTCTTTAACATCTCCTTACCCTATTTTCCTCATCTGTAAAATGAAGAAAATGATAGGACCTGCCTAAAGGGTGGCTATGAGGATTAAATGAGTTAATTTTTATTGAGATCATTGACATATAACATTATATTAATTTCAGGGGAACAACATAATGAATCAGTATTTGTAGGTATTGGGAAGTGATCAGCACAATAAGTCTAGTTAACATCCATCATAATACAGAGTTATACATTTTTTTCTTGTGATGAGAACTTTTAAGATTCACTCTTTTAGCAACTTTCCAGTATACAATACAGCATTATTAACTATAGTCACTGTACTGCACACGACATCCCCAGGATTGACTTATCTTATATCTGAAAACTTGTACCCCTTCCCTGCTATTGCTCTCTCCCTCCCCACCCCCCGCCTAGCTGTGGCAACCTCTAATCAGTTCTGTACCCATGAGCTTAGGTTTTTTGTAAGAACTTGAGTTAATTTTTGTAAAGAACTTAGGGCAGTGCCTAACATGTGTTTAGCTTTTATTATTATTATCATTCCTATTTTAATTCATTCAGAAAGCCAGGGATAGAGTGTTGAAACTATTAATTTTTCTGCTAACAGTCTTCAGTGACTCTGCATTGCCAAACAAATAAAGTAGAAATGTCATTCAGGGCACTTTGTGGTCTGGCCAGGATGCCTCCTTCCAGCACATCCTCTTATTCCCCAGAATCAACTAGGAGCTTATTCTTTGACACACCCGTCTCTTTCCTGCCTCTGCATCTTGGCACAGGGCATTCTCTGTGCCTGGGATTTTATTTTTCTAGATTTGGAAGTTTTACTTCTCCTGGCATGCTGCTTCCCTTTCCCCCTGAGCAGATTATGACTGAATTAATGGCTGGGGCCTCTTCCCAGCTCCCTGCACACCTGTGTGACTACCAGGGGAGGGGGTAGTCGTGCTTTGATGAATTGATGGTCAAAGTGAGAAGAACAGCTCTGGCTGGTTTGCTCAGTGGTTAGAGTGTTGGCTCATGGAGGGTTGCAGGTTCAATTCCCCATCAAGAGCACCTACCTCAGTTGCAGGTTTGATCCCTGGCCCTGTCCCGGTTAGGGCATGTGCGGGAGGCAACTAATCGATGCATCTCTTTCACATCGATGTTTTTCTCTCTGTCTCTCCCCTTCTCTTCCCTCCCTTTCACTCTGTCTGGAAAGCAATGGAAGAAATGTCCTCGGGTGGGGATTAAGAAAAAAAAGGTGAGAAGAGGAGGAAGGTGTTGTTCCAGTGTGGACATTCAGATGTGCGCAGGGCTAATCTTTACACTTCCATGCAATGCAGTTCCTTCATCTATAAAGTGAGTAAACAGGACATTTTATGCTCTTTGGTAGAGTTACTGAGAAGTATAAATGATGTCAACAACATGAATGTTTTGTGGGAAGAATAATAAGCTTTGTAAATATACAAAAGATCATTATCATTATAATTGACGGGATTGAATAGGAAGAGTATGTCCAAGACTTTGATTCATTACCAGACATAATCAGTACCAGCTTGAATGTCTACTATGTAGTATGCATAGTCCCATTTAATTTTAACAATCTCTGAGGTTTTTTTTGATTAATTAAATCTTTATTGTTCAGATTATTACATTTGTTCCTCTTTTCCCCCCATAACAACCCTCCACCCAGCTCCCACCCCACCCTCCTCCCTCACTCCCCACCCACTGTCCTCATCCATAGTGCACGATTTTTGTCCAGTCTCTTCCCACATCCCCCTCCCCCCTTTCCCCCCCAAGAATAGCCAGTCCACTCCCTTTCTATGCCCCTGATTCTATTATAATTACCAGTTCATTCTGTTCATCAGATTATTCACTTGATTTTCAGATTCACTTGTTGATAGATGTCTATTTGTTGTTCATAATTTGTATCTTTAACTTTTTCTTCTTCTTCTTCTTCTTAAAGGATACCTTTCAGCATTTCATATAATACTGGTTTTGGTGGTGATGAACTCTTTAGCTTTTTCTTATCTGTGAAGCTCTTTATCTGACCTTCAATTCTGAATGATAGCTTTGCTGGGTAAAGTAATCTAGGTTATAGGTTCAGCC
>NW_006286246.1:3418238-3437163 GCF_000327345.1 Myotis davidii | reverse complement strand
TCCAGCAAAAGCCTCCCTGCAGGGCTTGGGCAGGGCAGGTCCCACAGGATCAATAGGGCGGGGCTAGCAGTT
Organism: Myotis davidii; assembly: GCF_000327345.1. Classification (NCBI taxonomy): domain Eukaryota; kingdom Metazoa; phylum Chordata; class Mammalia; order Chiroptera; family Vespertilionidae; genus Myotis; species Myotis davidii. The sequence goes on along the minus strand of NW_006286246.1, from coordinate 3,437,091 downwards.
ATGGCTGCTCTCAGAGACCCCACTATTTCTCAGTGTCTCGGCAATTGCTGCAAGCCCCTCGGAGAGAAAGCTGAACCTCGAGTTCCAACCGATGCCAGACAGTCCCGCTTCTCCCTTATGAGTCTGGGTCCCCAGAGACTCGCCCGGAATTGGAGCTCAGAGCCTGAGACTCCCTCCCGATTGAAAACGACAACCACGCCTTCCTCCGCCAGCCCGCTCCATGTGTGCTTCTGTACCTTAGTATTTTACTTCCGCACTGCGCCTCCTCTGAGTCTCGGTATGCTTTTCTCTTTCCTTCTAGTTGTAGAATTTCCACTCAGCCAGCCTTCCTGTGGTTCTGGATGATGTTCGTTTCGTCTTTTAGTTGTATTTTTGAAGTGGTTGTTCGAGGCAGCAAACTCCGGTGTTTACATATGCCGCCATCTTGGTTTCTCCACAATCTCTGAGTTTTAAAGGCTGAGCCAAGGCCCAGAGAGATGTAGACACTTGCCCAAGTTCCCATGGTTGGTTGGCAATAGACACATAAACAAAGGCTTCTAACTGCATTCAGATCCACCTTACTCTGGAACCTGGTACTTCGTAGTGACCTTCTGCCTCCAGACCTTCTGACCATTGTCAGTAACGTGAGTGAATAGAATTGGAGCAGTGTCTCCAGAGCAGAGGTTTCAAACGGGCAGCATCGGACTCACTTGATGAAGTACCTCTAGAACATAGGCACCAAGTGCAGCCCCAGAGATGGAATCCATCGGTCTTGGGAAGGGCCTAGGACTCAGCATTTTGAAAAAAATCTCCCCAGAAAACTCATCTGTTTATCCCCGTTAAAAACCTGGACTCTAAATTTGAATTAGTTGGGCACATGACATCTCTTTGCCTGGAATGTGCCAATCTTTGTGCTAGGCACTACGGTTCAGACATGGATAAATCTGACTCTTTGTTCTTAAAGATTTTGTATCTCAGAAGAGAATTGATTATATGGAATTTGCAACACATCAATAAGTGCTAATGACACTTAGGGGATTGTTGAGAAGCGAGTGCCAGGCTTGTCTAAGAGCCCTGGAAGGGTCCTCAGAGAAGGCTAACACTTGAACAGAGGCATTTATCTGTTGACATAAGTGGCCCAGGTGGCATTTATTACTTTTTGAACATGCAACAGATTAGTTCAGATTTTGCTGTTGGAAAGGACACTGTGGGGATTTTGCGAAGGATAGGTAGGAGAAGGACAAGTAGGCCCAGAGCAGTTCAACTTCTGGTCCTGAATGACTTCACCTCTTTCCTGTCCAGCTCAGCTTTCTGACCTGGCTCCATTATCATTAGGGTCTATACTGCATACACCCTTGGGCCTTCTCTTCCTGAACATTCTCTCTGACACTTCTTCCTTCCTGCGTCTTCCTGTCCCTTCCCCACTGCCACGGGTGCTCTTCATGATCACCATCCTCACCATCTCTACTAGTTCATAGTCCCTTTTCTGACCTCCCTTGCTCCCCATATAGCCCAGAACCCCTTGATAGTCATTCCAATGAACCATTGGCTAATGTGTCCCCTTTGCCAAGGACAGAGAAGAGTTTATTTTGGATACGTAAATGAATCATTTTAATAGTATTATTTTTGGAAACCCCAGATGTTTTATGTAAGGAACATGGTCTAAAGAAGAGAAAACATTAAAATTAAATGAACAGACAATATGCTGTCAATACTGACACATTTAAAATATAGAGCTTGGGTGCATGTATAGGTTTGTATGGAAAGTAATACAATAATCAATAAGTAATAATACAAGAATAAACTATTTTGTGTACTCACAACTGTAAACCTATTCTTGCCCCACTCCATATTTGTATTGGATTATATAAGAGTTGTGTTTTGGTGAGAGACAAAGTTTGAATTATGTAGGGTTAACTTGTCAAATGCTGTACTTTATGGAGATACTGTTTACATGCTTATGTTTATATTTTCTTCAGAACTAAGCAATTTGCTCTTGTTCCTGCTTAGCTGATTATGTATTAGAAAGTTGGGACTTAAATGTTACTGCATGATTGATAAAATAATATATTAGTTACTCCAAAGGTTCATTGAATAACAAATAGATAGAATTTCTCCTCTTATATCCTATGATTTTGGTGGTCCAGGGCCAAATTAAATTAGGTGTGCAAGTGCCCAAATTTCAAGACATATTCTAAAGGAATTCCAGCCAAATTTGAATTATTTTCCCCAATAATTTCTAATAATGCTGTACTGATTTTTATCCAGATGCTATTGAACCTAACAGTTTTATCAAATGGCCCTTGTAGCCCCTGAGCTGCCACCTTGCTTTGTTCTCACTGTCCATGCCCCTGGTTCTCTTGCCCCTGGTCCTTCCGCCTGTCCCAGGTGTTTGAGCATCTTGGGGAAAGTCCTGGACGAGGGCTTCTTGGTTCCAATTACTGATACTCCATGCTCCTTTTTGTTTATACTTGTTTTACCCATGAACACATTTCCGTGTGCTTATTCTAAATCAGTGGTTCTCAACCTGTGGGTCGCGACCCCTTTGGCGGTCGAACGACCCTTTCACAGCGGTTGCCTAAGACCATCCTGCATATCAGATATTTACATTACGATTCATAACAGTAGCAACATTACAGTTATGAAGCAGCAACGAAAATAATGTTATGATTGGGTCACAACATGAGGAACTGTATTTAAAGGGCCAGAGGTTGAGAACCACTGCTCTAAATCTTTCCTGACCGACCCAATTTGTAACCCTCACCCCTAGTTGTTCACTCTTGGCATGTGACCTTGTTTTGCACTTTCCAGGGGCAATTGAGTTGGGCATGGAGTCCACTTTCTCCTCTCGATCTCAGCCTTTCTCTGAATCCTTACTTTGGATCTCACAGAAAAAACTGTGCCTCACCTTCAAGATCAACATTTCCACTGACCTCTCTTCCCTCACCTCCATGGTCCCCTCTGTTATGTCATCTACAGCTGTGTTCTTTCCATCCAGCCTTACAATGTCCTTCTCCCACTTCCTCCAGCCTTCCCAATGCTCAGCTCTTCTCAACATTATACCATTTGCTTTTATAATTATTTTTTTCTGCCATGCTGCCCCCATATTGCTCGCCTTTCTTCCTCATTAAGCATCTAGTGTAGATAATTTTCCTTTCTCACCACCCTGTCTTCATTCTAAGACCCACCAAAGCTATTTGCCTATATGCATCTCATTAGCATTAGCATGTTTGTTCTTTCATTGCTATTTTCGCACATGTTTTCATCAGTCCTTTATGACTTCAGTCTGTTGTGTGTCTACTTGAAAATTTTCCATCATTAGATGACAAACTCCTTAAGAGCAGATGCAGCATCTCCTACAGTGAAATGCAATCTTCACTCAAATGTTGACGTCTCACAAGGTCCACACTGGTCATCCTACTTAAAATTCCAGCTTGTGTCTCCCTCTAGCATTCCTGATTCCACTCACCCCTTATTCACTGTAACACATTTCATTGCAAATAAGATTGCTTCCTAAGAATGATTTCCCAATAATTTATAAATGTGTAGCTGAGAGCTTTGGGATTGCACAATCTGATCAAGGTGAATCAGGGACATGTGACAGCACTGAAGTTGTGATTAATACAGAGCAGGATGGTTTGGATAGTCTTTCAGAGGGAAGCCTTAGAGCATGAGTTGCTGAGATGTCTTCCTTTACTGGGGCGAGGGGAACACAGAGCATGCTGGTTGGCCTCTTGCAATATCTGCTTTACCCTAGAGGGGATGTGGTATGGTTGCTGCAGGCTGACTCAGACCTTGATGTCAGGCCACTGGACATTAAGAGACTAGCTGACAGCTCAGACAGAGCCTCCTGGGGCAGGTGATAAGGGTTATCTCCCTCCTGAAGTCTGGGCCCCAACACAGCCCCAGTGTCCATCACCTCAGGGGAGCTGAGTCTCTACGAGTGCACTCTCAAAAGACAGATTGGAAAGCAGGGAGTAAAAATGCCAACTTGCAGGGAGAAATAGAGCTTCCATTTTCCTCCTGTAGGAAAATATGTAGGAGAAACCAAAGGTAAGAGGAGGTTCTGGGTGAGCACAGACTCAGAGGGAGGGGTGCCCGCCTCTGTCCTTGCTGTGGCCGCTAGGAGGACACCTCAGCTCCCCCCAGGAGAGCTCGGTGTGTGCAGCAAATCACCAAGGGCTAACCCACCATCGCCGCCGCAGATGCCTCCTTATTTACCAGCATTGATCAAACCCTGCCGAACCCTTGCCCCATCTCTATGTGTAGCGCCGTAAGAAGGTTTATTGCCACAGTTTTTTGCATCCCAGTGGAGGTGCCTGTAACATGTGATTCCCAGGGCAGGAGATCAGAGAGCGAGCTGCAGACTAGCCAGCAGCCAGAAGGATAACTTCCTTCGGCTGCTTTTAATTGACAGAGCAGATGGTGACCCACACTGGGTCTATCTGTGATTTCACAATTTGTGTCACCACGTGGGATGGTCACCCCAGGGACACAATCAGTCCTCCATGCAGACACCGTGGAGCAGCGGAGGGATTTGTGTGTGTGCTGCATTCAGTCCTGCCTATCACTCACCCTGAGCAGACCCCTTCCTGGGCCCTGCTGTGTGTGGTCACACTGAGCATACTAGTAAAATCTGAAAATCTCCATGAATCATGGGTAACCCTCTGAGTTTCTGCCACTCACCTTGCTTCCTAAAGCACAAATAAAACAAATAAAAATAGCAGCTACAGATTTATCTGTCGTAAATTAATCTGCTTGGAATAAAACCATTGCCCTGGCCGGTGTTGCTCAGTGGGGTGGAGCATCGTTATTGTGTGTTTGATTCCCGTCAGGGCACAGACCTAGGCTGCATGTTCAATCCCCAGTTGAGGCGGGTTGGAAAGGCAGCCAATCGATGTGCTCTCTCTTCTCTGCCTTTCCCTCTCTCTAAAACCAGTAAGCATGTCCTTGTCTGAGGATGAAATAAAAAGAATAAAACCACTACAACTACATGGAATATTAGTTCCACTAATGGAACATATATTCTGTAGGTCATATAAATAGAGAAATGTATGAATACTGTACTGAGTCGATGACAACAACATTTCTCTTTTTTGCTTCTAACTCTGGGCTCTGCCACTGTTCACTTTTGTCCTCAGGAAATACTGAAAAAGGACAAAATCCACTTCCTGGGAGTAGTGAGGATGAAACAAAACACGCCTGTGAGAATGCTTAGCTCCAGCCCTGCTCACACAGGGCACTTAATTCATGTATATTGAGTTGAAATGACTTAGATTTTCTGTTTTATAAATTGTGGCACTGCTTCTAAGCTCCTTTTTCACTGAGGAATTCAGCAAACGTATTGTGGAATTCCTTGACTTTAACCGACTCAGGATCGATGGACACAGCAAGTACCTCTTATGACAAGAGAGTCAGGGTGCTTGGTTGAGACTTAGTAAGAAAACCCATTTATCAAATTCGTTTCCAGAGCAGAAACCACCTTTCCTCAGCTTGGCTGTGAAATGTCCCTCGTGTGGGTTGTTTCCCTGCGGCTGAGGTGCTGAGGCTCCCAGGGGCTCCTGTGCCTGAGCTGACTGCGATGGCCCGCCACGCCTCCCGGGGACAGAGGCATTGTCAGCAGGCGGCTGTGAGTCCGCAGAGGTGAGGGGAAAACCCTTTGACATGAGTCTTTATGAGCGTTTGGATTTCCAAAGTAAGCTTTAGATGAGGCTCTGGGAGCATCTGAAGGGCTGGGAAGAGAAAAAAGGAGGAACAAAAGGGAAGGGTGTTTCTGCCAAGCTAATGGAAACACTGTGAGATGCAGCACAGCCAGCGGGCCTGCTCTGGAAAGAGAACCAGCTGGGCAGGAGGAGAGTGCTGTCATTAGTTTAGTGAAGAAAAACGCCATGTAAACTTCCAAGATGGCTGTTTGGCCATTAAGAGAAGGGAAGCGCTGAGGAAGGGAGGCGCTGAGGAAGGGAAGCGCCTTCAGGCTGGGAGGAACACGGAACACGCTGGTCGTGCTAGCGACACAGATTCTAACCTGTAGTCTGCACCAAACAGTGGCCCGAGCTTGGGAGGGTCATTTGTCTCCCCAGGCCTCGCTTTTCTCCTGATTAGATGGAACAGTGGGCCCCACAGTTCCCAGTGTTATTCTAGCCTCGGCTTCTGGGAGGCCCGCAGGTGCCTAATAGCAGCATTGCCTGCTACTGTGTACCAGGCACTGTGCCGAGAGAGTTACATACATCTTCTAATTTACTCTTTGCAAACTACCCTAGAAGGTTCGGGAGGCAGCGTTGACGCTGAATCTGCCTCTGCAGAGGCCTGAGTGGGTGAGTGATCGGGGAGCTGTGCTTCTGTCTGCTGCATGCAAGGTGCTAGGGACCAGCCAGGACAGATAAGGGCAGAAGGAATGGGACTCAGTATGGTGTTCAAGGGGTGAGTGGGGCAAACCCAGGAGAGAAACCACAGATTATGGGGCTCCGGGAAGCCAGGAGGGCCAGGGTCCTTGTACCCATACTCATTATCAGGAGAGGTGGGGGCATCCAGCATCGCCGCTGCTTCCTAAGTTAGCCTGGCCAATGGTGAGAGCACATTTCACTTTATGTTTCATGAAAGCAAAATGCTGTGATGATGGAAAGAGCATTAGCCTGAGTGGCGGTGGAGAATGAGGGCCCTGCCTGATCCCGTGAGGTAGTTGTGAGACCAGGTCCATTACCTGACCCCTGCGACACTCAGTTTCATTCTCCATAAAGTGAGAGGGCTAATTGGATGGGCCTTGTGATTTCTTCCAGCCATAAATTAGGATAATTGTGAACACTGAGCTCAGCACAATTTATGATGCATTTGCTACTAGGTGATACTTCCTTAGGGCCTAGAGCCCCTGAGCTCCATGTAGATTCTGGGTGTGAGCAGCAGGAGGGAGCTCGTCAGGAACAGCGAGGAGGCAAACAGTTATCACATAGCATCTCTCATCAGCTTGAAGGGTTACACATGCAGTTTATGCATCTTAGCTGATACAAACGCTGAACGTCAAACCCCTGCATGTCACCAGGCAGACAGTGAAGTAAAGCAGGGGCAGGGTTGACCACCAGCCCAGATGTTTCTGTGTCCTTAAAAACATCTGGTAGTGGGCACATGGTATTTGCTATATTATTCTTTCTACCTCTCTGCGTGTTTACAATACATCATGATGAAAGTGCTCTTTATTTACTTGTTTAGGAAGAAAGTGGGGAGAAGCGCCCTGGGCGGTTAGACAGTGACGGCATTTTGGAGTCCAGCAGGCAGGCTGAACCAGGTAACAGGGTCTGGAGCCTCGGGACCAAAGATAGCACTGCCCACCCACCGCAGATAGAGGCCTCCCGAACCTGCATTCTCTCCCGCTCTCCTCCCTGGTGACGGGCAGGCTGCAGCCCAGATGGTGAGCGGGAGCCTCCGCACTCAGTGCTGCCCGGTCTGAGTCCCATTTCTGCACCTTGGTTTGGGGCAACCTGAATGTTCCCTGGGATGGTGGAGATGTGCTCACTTAGAGATTTCCTCCAGTCCTGAGGCTTCTCAGGAGGCAAGGAAGTGGCGGGGGTAATATGAATGGGAAGAGAGGAAGGCAGTGGTCCCCGTACCTCCTAAGGAGCTGAGAGTGCTGACTTTTCCAGAACACCAAGGTCTACAGCAGACATAATAGCATGATGACAGTCCGCGTTCCAAGCTACAGATGGAAATGGAATTTCTGTATATAAGTGTCTGATGTAGGCCTTGGGGGTTACAGGATGGGGGCTGGGGAGATTAATTTCACATAACAAAGAGGCCCTTTGCTCTTAGTAACATATCTTTGAGCATCTTCTCGTGGAACTTGGCAATAGTGCTGGAAGCTGAAGATGAAAAATGTATTAGAAAAAGATAAACCAGTGACTTCAACTGCTAAGAATAAATCCAGTCTCTCCTGCCTGTCAATCTCCCAGTTCTGTATAAATCAGTTTCTTGACAATTTTTGTCGCATTTTCCATATATGAAATAAAAATTTTAGAGATGTTCACATAAGTTAACCCTCCTTCTTTCATTTCCTCAGACAAAGAAGGCACATGTTAGAAAGCAAATGTTTCTTTCCTTTCTCTCATATATTAGTATTAGAGAAGGTTGGCAGTTCTAGATGCTAAAGTATGAATTTAACTAATGTTGCCAAGTTTATGCTGGCAGAATAAATATGAAGTGAGGACCTCATATTGCCAAACTTTATTTTATATATTAAACTTATAAAATGTTTCCCAAATTATACATTACTTAAATTCTTTTTTTGCTTGTATCATTCCTGCCTAAAATTAAGGATAGTTAAACTTTGGACTCTATATCTTAAGCTTTATTTTTCATCTTAATGAAACCCCTAATTCTCTTTAAATGAAATTAGAATTTAAATGCTTTTTTTTCTTAGCTTGATCCTGAAAATCAGCATGTTGCTCTCTAAAGGAGCTTCAGGTAAAAAAGAAAAACCCCAAACCAATTCTTTGTTCCTCTCCAATTAGACATACTCCTTCCCTCATTGTCTTAATTCCATGGATCCAGAGTAAAATATATTGCATTTTTAGGTAACTAATGAAATATTAGTAATAATTTGATGAACAAGAATAGATCCAGGGACAAATGGTAGGGGGGGGGGATGGGGGTCAGTCGGAGAGCAACCAAAGGACTTGTAAGCATGCATATTAGCATAACCAATGGACACAGACACTGGGGCAGTGGGGGCTTGCTTGGGGTGGGAATGGTTGCGGGGAGGGTCAAGCGGGGAAAAAGGAGACATATGTAAAACTTTAGACAATAAAAATAGATAAATAAAAAACATCTTAAAAAAAGAAATATTGGTAATTTCTAATGTATATATTAGAGATGTACTATTTTAGACTATAACGGAAAGGTGGGCTTTGAAATTATACAAACCTGGATTTGAATGACAACTTTAGCCTATGCTATGATCTTGAGGAAGTTTCCTATCCACTCAAAGCCTCTGCTTTCTTGTCTATAAAATGGGAATATCAATACAAACCACTCTGATTAGCTGTGAGCATTACATGAGAAAATGGACCACGGGCAAAAAATATACTATGTGCAGATAGTAAATGCTCAATAAAAGCGAGATCTTCCCATTCCCTTAACACAGCCTACCTCATACAATCACTTCCTCTTATAGAGATGCTCCAGTGATGCTCAGAGGAGGGAGAGGTGGGAAGCGGGGAGCTCTGGGTCAGACACTTGGATACCTGTCAGAGAAGAGCCACATGGAAGCATGGAGGAGCCCGGGATGAAGCGGAGACAGTTGTAAATATATAAGGGGTGATCAAGGCCAAGAAGTTCTCTGAAAATGGGAAGATAGATGAGAGAGAGGCAGAGGGAGACACTAGAAAAAGGAGGTATCATTGCAGCAGGAGGGGGATGGGAGCCACGTGCCCCCATCCACGCTGGCCCACCCCTGCAGGCCTCAGGCCCTGGGTGGGAACCTTAGGAGGAACGAGCAGAAAATGTCATGAGGTATCCATGGGCCCTGCCCTTGGAGAGAGGGGCAGGCGGATTGCTTGGGGGGCTTTGGAGGATGCGGGATTCAGGGCAGATACTGTCCAAGAGTGAAGTTTGTCTAATGGTTAGAGTTTTCTTATTTCCGGGTCCTGGGAAGGAGGTCAGGGGCTGCAGTGTGCTTTTAGCACCCTAACCAGGGCACAGTGTTCTCAGACTGTTTAGGATGTGGGTAACCGCGTGGCCGGACAGTAATCTGAGGGCACGAGGTTGACCCAGAAGTTGTTGGCTTGTGCCAGAGGGGCTTGATAATTGTGAACAATCATACAGAGCGGAGTTCTTGATTTTTTTTTTAAAGAAGGAATTTGGAGCTTTGTTGAAGCTAATAATGGGTCCAAAGTACTTTGGATGAAAACGTCTGCCCAGTGATCCCAGGTGACCCAGCGTGTTTTCTGAAGGGAACTGTGAGTGGATGGTTGCGAGAGCGTCTGAGGATGGCTGGGGATGCCTTTCCTTTTCATGTCTCCATAATCTCAGCAAAGGGATTCTGTCTGGGCCTCGCGACTGCTTGAGAATTTGGTTATGAAATATGGATTTATGATCCCCTTTAGGCAGCTGCCTTTGTGAGGGAGGATGAAGTCTCAGGTGTTGTCACGGGCAGGGGACAAGTCCCCAGCGAGGTCTCCAAAGAAAGGAGCTGGGCCAGCTCAGGGACTGGGGGCCAGCAACATTGTTCTCAATGCCCCCTTCATTAATGACAATCTGTGTCACTACGTTTTTTCTAACAGAGAGCACACAGCCAGGCTGGAGGGCTGATTGTGTTAGGTGGAGTTTGGTTTGGTTTAGGTTTGTCTGGGAGCAACAGAGAACCTCTCCCCACCAGAAGTTAATAAGGTAACGTCCAGAGGGTGGAGTCCTGGGCTGGTTGGGTGGCTCCGTGGGGTCAGCAGTCCTATTGCCTTTCACATTGTAGTTTTACCAGGTGTGACCCACCATGGGAAGGTCCATTTTAAAGGAACACAACTTTCTCAGTGCTTGCCAAGAAATAGGGACCCGCTTAACACATGGAAGTAGTTCCGTGGTCAACAGGGAGTTCTGTTTTTTGAAAAGAGTGTTCTGTTCTAGATAAATCGATTAGGAAAACTCATATTTCCAAGACCTTGGTCTTTGGAAAATGGTCAGCAAAGAATGAAGGCACGTCTGGAGCTCGTATAAGCTTAGAGGCCATGGTCTCTGCAAGGGTCTCTTGACCCGTCTTATCCATCTATAAGGGGCAGATGGTCGTGTCCCCTGCTGAGGAAGACTGTCCACCTGAGCGGTGCTCTGAAATGAGTGAGCATTTGGTGCAGCGGACGTTGTCAGGAGTGAGTTGGTATCCACTGCCTGTATTCACGCCTTCAGAGCCTCGGTAGGGTTATTCCTACTGGGTCGATGTGGTGTGTGGTCTGTGAGTGGGCGCTGAGGATGGCCTGTTTCTTCCGGGAATAATGAGGTGACCACTGCTGATAAGGCAGGGCAGGCATTGCAGCCTGGCGGGCATTTGGATGTTGCCTCTCCTGACACTTGGCTGTTCTGGCACAAAGCACCCTCCACAGATGACCCACCAGTCCCTTCTTCAGAGCCGCCTTTTCTGTCTCTCCCTGCGACTGTCATACAGCTGTGCAGGCCCATTGCAGCAGGTCGGTGCGCCTGCATGTTTCGTTTCTTTGCCTTTTCTGGTTTTCTCTCTGTCTCCCTGAGAGGCTTTGCTGCATTTACTTCTTTTTGAGTGAATCAGGAGAGGCTTTTGTTATTTTTGTCTTTACATTCATTCTCATTCGTCAGAGAAGCTCACAGCTACTTTTAAGTCTCCTCCATTGTAGCCTGAACTCCACAGAGTGGTCCAGTTAGAATAAGTGTCTTCAGAGGAAGAAAAAAGCCAGACTACCCTGGCCGGCAGGTCCGTGATGAACATGAGCCATTGATGAGGCGAGTAAGTTGAAGGTTCTGACCTCGTTTTGAAATGATCCTGCTAACACCACAGACGGTGGGACTGATTACTCAGTTACTGTAATTGTTGGCTGAAGCGTGTAGCCCAGGGTCTTTCTTTGGCTTCCTGGATAATCCTTATGACTGGAAAACCACCAGAGTAGCCAATATTGTATTACTAGAAAGTGCCGGGCTGTTGTTAAGGCAGTTGGTTTGCTTGTATTTCACCACACTATTCAATCTGCTTGTCTTTTTTTTAAAAAAATATGTTTCTTTATTGATTTCAGAGAGGAAGGGAGAAGGAGAGAGAGATAGAAACATCAGTGATGAGAGAGAATCATTGATCGGCTGCCTCCTGCACATCCCCTACTGGGATTGAGCCCACAACCCAGGCATGTGTCCTTGGTCGGAATTGAACCCGGGACCCTTCAGTCCATAGGCTGATGCACTATCTGCTGAGCCAAGCTGGCTAGGGCTGCTCGTCTCTTTAAAAACTAAAAATGAAGTTGAGTCTAATCCTACCCTCTTTTTATACCTGTCGTAACATGTGGCTTACCTTTTCTGCACCCACTTCCTGGGATTTTGCAGCAGTGGGCCAAGTGAAAGAAGGCTTTAGATGTTCAGACCGGCGATGGCTTTCTAGCTGGGTTGCGCTTGCTTTACGAATTACACGTGATTAGTCACTGAAGTGGAGCACAGCATACATCCCTGAATGCTGGGAGAGGAACCTTCATTCACAAGCAACTTTTTAACCTGGAAGATTTCAACATTATTCTCAGCAAATGAACAAGGAAGGCTAATAAAGAATGTGCAATCATAAATACTCTCCTCTCAACTCAGCTCTTCCTCCAGATCACTATAGAAGTTGATGCCACATCCCCTCTTGGCACGCACTGTGGCCCAGGAATGGCACCGTGGACCCTCCAGTCATATGATGGTACTTCGGTTCCTGCTCTACAGTGGTGGGAGAGTGGCCTTGATTTGTCACCAAACCTCCTTGGGCTTCAGTGTTGTCATCTGTAAAATGGGGGAGTTGGCCTGAGTGATCTCAGACATTCGTCCTAACTTGGAAATTCCGTGAGTCCTGACTCTCCAGATAGAATTGCGTAGCCCCAGGCAGGCAGTCTGAAAATACACTATTAACTGAGATTAAAGCAAGACAAACGAACAGAATTAGAAGAGTCTCAGTTGACTACAGACAGGATTGACCTTTAGCTAAATTAGGAAAGAGGCTGTTTTATTTTTATTTCATTTTTTTTTGCTCTTCACCCTTCTGGTTGGGGCCCTGCTACCCTGAGCACCCACCCCAGACTCTCATGCTCCTCCCCCCACCGGCACCCAACAGGAGCCAGACCCTGGGCTCCATCCTCATGCTGACCAGTCTCTGATTCTGGAGGCCCCGCATTTATGTCTGTCCATTCCCAGGAGGCAACAGGCGGTGGATACAATCAGAGAGCTCCCCTCTCACGGCCAGCTCACCTGTTGCCTGTGTGGGAAATAACATAAAAGCAGGACCCATGTTTGGTGGTGGGCCCAGGATCTTTGGGTGCCCTACAATAAATCCCTTAGTGTGGCTTCGATTTCCCCGTTCTGTCACTGACGAGCTAAGTCACGTTTCCTCTCTGCATTTCAAGCATCTTTATCTGCAAGTAGGAGAGTTGAGGGTCCTCCTCTCCCAATCTTAGAAGGGTGCTGAGATGTCCCAACGAGGCAGCAGGTATGACATTGCTTAGTAGCCTGCAAATCCTTCCTTAGTAGGTGATGTTCCTGTTGTTACTGTTACCCAGGCGGGAGGGGTGGCAGGTGTATAATCGACGATGAGGGGAGCCAGGTGCACTTCCAGAGCCTTGCTTCTAACTTGCCTCCCCGCCACCCCAAAAAGGACATAGTGGAATAAAGTGAGATTCTCCTTTCCCCTGAGTCACATATGTAGCTACAACGTTTATTTTGCTCCAACTCTGTGCTGTTGACTTTATATATTGTAGCTTTCCACGTGGCGGACTGGGGAAGGGCTTGAAGGAGGCAAGAATTAGTTCAAGTTTGCATGACTGGCATGGAAAAGAGCAAGACTGCGACCTGGCTCTGTTCACCCACAGAACCTTCTGCTGCTTGCTGCCCAGATCCGGGCGCTGTGCTCACAGGGGACAACGTGTCTCTCCAACCTTTGACCTCTGGCATGTCAGACACACTCTGGCCTCTGGACCTTTACACTGGCTGTTCCCAGCTAGAGTTCTCTTCCTATATTGTTTGCATGGTTACTCCCTCCTTTACTCAAGGCCCCGTTTCCCATCGCAGCCCCACCCCAGCCTGCATTCCCCTGCCCCTTCCCTGCTGTGCATCTCTGCGTTCATTGATCACACCACCTCTCTGCCACAGGCGCCCCTCTATCTGACTCTCGCTCTCTGAACGTAGAACTGGGTTCAGATTTGCATAGCAAAGGGTGTGTTTTTCTCCTTTATTTTGTTTAGTATCTGTCCTCCACTCTCTCCATGAGGGCAGGTTTGTTTTTCCTCTGTTTTGTTCACTGCAGAATTGCCGGCTCCTGGATCAGTGCCTGGCATGTGACCAGTGCTGATGAACAGGTGCTGAGTGAATGCTGGGTCCACAGCCACAGATGCTGTGGTGAGAGGGTAGGTGGGGACCAGGGCAGGACCCTGAGCAAGAGCTCCATAACAGGAGGGTGAGCAAGTTCTAGCTGTGAAGGGAGCCAGGTCCGCTCCTCCAGGGCAGCAGGTGTCCAGCTGAGCCTGAAAGGGCGTTTATGCTCGATGCCGTGTCCCCTCTGCCGCAGCAGGAAGGGAGCTGTGAAGGCACAGAACCAACCCACAGAGGCCAGGCCGAATCAACGCTGTGTCCACGCAGCACAGGGAGGAGGCCATTCCTCACCACCCACAGCTTTGTTCTGTCAACTGGCCTTGAGTCCTGGGGCACATCGGAGATGTTGCCATGAGGGTTCTGAGGCTCAAAAGCCAGTGAGACAAATTGGGGACATCAGCTCTTCAATGCAGAGGACCCCAGGGAGAGTCAGCCCTTGCGCCCCGTGGTTCCCTAACTCCGTCTCTAAGATGTCACCCGACCGACCTCGCTGCTCATGACCCAGGGCATGTCCTACCCTGGACTCAGGAGGGCTCATTGGTGGCAGGGATGGGAGCAAGAGCTCCAACACCCAGTACTAGTGTGACAGTGGTCGCTTAAAGTGCTCTGCACCTCCATGTGTGTTAATATCTTCCCCGCAGGATTCTTGTGAAAATTAAACAGATTTAGTAGTGTGACGTCACTGGAGCTGAGCCTGGAAGATTGTCAGAGCTTCTTGTCTGGGTCTCCCCAAGTGTACAGGAGTGTCTGGCCCATGGGGGTGCTCACTCCAGTCTACCGGGGAGATGGGGAGGGAGGAGATGGACGTGCAGATGAGTTCGCGTGGCTGCTGAGGACAGAGGGAAGCCTTCCTGGTGCAGCTCCTGGACGGAGAGCTGCTGCAGCCCGAGATCAAAGCCAGTGGGAAGGGTTTTAATCAGCAGGGTTTCTTTGTGGTGGTTAAAGCAGGGAAGGGAGGGAGTGAGTTAGTAACTATAACGGCAAACACACACTTGGTAACCAAGCAATTTGGCAAAGGTCCCCAGGCTAGAGGGAATTTTCCCCTTGAAAACGAGAGTAATAGTGATGCCTTCCTGTAGGGCTTTGTCTGAGCATGGCCATCTTTTCACTGAGGTTGGAGGCCCTGCAGATCAGGTCAGGTGGACGTGTGGGGTCCCTGGTCCCCCGTGGGCACAGGGGAGGTCGCCCCAGACTGGGGTGTTCTCCCTCAGCCCTCCCTGGCAGTTGCTGTGTTTGCCCATCGGCTCCGTTGAGGCCTCGGTCGCTGTGTTCTCTGTGATGCATGCACTGCCACTGAGGTTTCCCACGGAATCTTGTAACGCAGGCTTTGCAACAAGCTTTTGTGCTGGTGTCTTTGCTCTTTCTCTGCGACGGAGGTTATGTGGGTCCGAGGAGGAGTGGAAGGAGGCGGAGGAAACACGAGGTGGCTGCACTGTCTCCCTCCAGCACCAGAGCTCAGTGCTCCATTTTCTGACCTCCCAGACCAAAGGCAACCCCGGGAGGTTGCCCATGCCTCCCACCCGTCTTCACCGACCAGGGTGATGGGCAGCAGCTCTGATTCCTCTGGTCTCACAAGGGGAAGTGCCTGTTCATGGGAAATAGCAACTCCCCACCATGTCATGTTCCCTTCCTCCCAAGGGAAATCTCTTGTTTTTCCATTTCTTCAAGCAACCGTCGTCCTCTCCTTTGCTTGTCATCACTGGCCATAAATCCACTCACAGAACTTCATTTACTCATCATGGACTGGTTTAGGATGCCCAGGTTCAAAACCAATCAGATTCCCTTTTTCTTTTTTGGTCCATAGCTTGTTTGTTTTCCCTAGTAGGTTGCCTTTGAGATCATATTGGGCAGGGTTGAGATTAGAACATTCATCTTCCATTCAACCCCATGACTGAGACGTTTATCAATTCCCAGAACAGCTCTGTCTGTTTATAAAAATTGGTGAGGTTTGGGCCAGGTTCTTTCAGAAAGAGCCTCCCATTGTAAGAATTTTAGGTTCTAATGATCTTTGAGTCATAGTTTACATAGATGGAGCCAGAAGCCAGAGCCCTCCCGGGGTTGACAAGACTTCAATCTTTTTTATTTGTTAAATTTCTTTATCAATCTTTTCTTTTTAAAAATGAATTGTGACCCCCAGAGTTTGGGCTTGGTAGGCTGCTCTTTCTTTGTACAGGCTGAGTATAAATGAGTACATAGTGATACTCATGGATTCAAGAATTCATGTACATACAAGCACACATGCTTACACACACTCCATTTACCCCACAGATCACTGGGAAAAGAACTGTTGTTTCAGGGTAAGTGTGTGGCTGGTATGGTGAAAGATGAGTGAACTTCACATAGCAAAATGAAACACTAGGAGGAAAAGTGTGGCAAAACAAGCACAACTTCATGTGGCCTGCTAGATATGCAATTGGGGTTTCTGAGGAAGAGAAGACAAAAAAACAGATGAAGAAATAGTGGCCAAAACTTTCCCAAATTTGATGGAAACTGTAAAGACAGAGATCCAAGAAGCTCGGTGAACCTCAAGCACTGATGTCAAGCTACTAGGGAAACTGCTGGGAGCAAGGTGAGTGAGACTGTCATTCCCTCCCAGGCAGGGGGAGCCGTCCACTTCCTTCAGCAAGAACAAATGTCGTTCTCCTGCATAGGGTGGGAAGTGATAGCCAGGAAGGACCCCATTCTTGAGGGGGAAGCTGCCTCTACAAACCTGAATCTCTGAAATGTTCTGAAGATGTTGGTGCAAATGTGAATTGTGGAAGAATGACTGGAACCATGGAATAAAGAAAAAATGAACAGAGATGAAGTCAACAGAAAGCTTATGGATTATCAGCCCTGGTCTTTGTCTGATATTCTGGTTGTTGGTTAGATTCCTTGAGTTTTAAATTGATCTTAAACTTTGGAATGCAAAGATAAAGAAAAGTTTCCTCAAAATTTGATTCCAAGTGCCTGTTGATGGCTCAGATAAAATGACTTAATGATATATTCATTATTTTCAAGTTCCTTTCCTCTAAAATAACTAAACCACAATAGTAACAATAACAATAAGAGCATAAGAAAAAAAAACTCAGAATTTTTACTATTCACCTTTAACTATTTGGAAAACAAAATGTCAACTTTATAGCAATATAGTCTTTCAAGAACAACATGGGTTTGGTACAAAAGCTAAGGAGTGAACTCCAGTATCAAAATAAAGAATCTTCCAAATGCCTGCCTCTTTCTCTCTTTCAACAAGTGTTTTTCCAGGTGGCTTGGAAATCCTGAACTAGAGATGCCTTTGACCTAATGAGGAGAAGGGAACATACAATAAAATTGCAAACCAGAAAAGTGTATTGATTTTTTCAGTTGCTTTTCCTGTTAGCCATAGAAGTGCCATCAGGCTGTAGTAAATGATGTGTGGGGCAGTAAGGGGAGAAAATAGAGAGATGGCCCTGGCCAGGTGGCTCAGTTGGTTGGAGCGTCATCCTGTACACCAAATGGTTGTGGGTTCGATCCCCCTGTCTGGGTGTGTACAGGAGGAAATCAGTCAATGTTTCTATTACATTGATGTTTCTGTCTTTCTCTCCCCCTTTCTCTCTCTCTCTCTCTCTAAAAATCAATAAAAACATATCCTTAGGTGAGGATTAAGAAAAGAAAAGAACGTAGAGAAGGGGCCAAGAGTCCAAGCATGAAAGCTTTGTGGACTAGAATTTGGATTTGTTCTGAAATTATTACAAGGAACCATCAGTGGATGTCAATGGCCTAGTGGTAGGGTCAGACCTGCATTTTATATTATTCTTTTTGAGAGCTTGTTTGGAGGTTCTAGCAGGGGAGCGCAGCTACTCGTATACCCTTGACCGAAGACCGGTCCTCTCCTCGGGGGGGAAGGTCGTCCTCTTCGACCGAGCGCGCAGCTTCGGGAGGGACGCACATGGATCGGTGAGGGAGGAGGGGGACACCCGCCTAGCCAGCCAGATCAGCCGAATCAACCCTGGCGATCAATGGGGTGACATCCTATATTATTCTTTTTAATTTAGTCTTTTTTCTTTGCTTTTTAGTTTTGCATATTTCTATTAAAATATCCTCTAAGTTCATGGATTCTTTCCTCAGCCATGTCTGGTCTAATAATGAGCCAGTCAAAGGCATTCTTCATTCTTGTTGCAGTGTTTTTGATCTCCAGCGTTTCTTTTTGATTCTAAGAATTGCTCTCTATTTTAATACCTGTCTGTTCTTGCATGTTGTCTATTTTTTCTATTAGAATTGTTACCATATTAATCATAGTTATTTTGAATTCCCTGCTGACATTTCTGTATCTGGTTCTGATGTTTGCTCTGTCTCCTCATGTTGTGTTTTTTGCCTTTTAGTGTGTCTTGTAATTTTTGTTGAAAGCCAGACATCACCCATCCAGTACTGGTTCTTGTGGAGGTTTCTGTTTGTGGGTTTCTGCTTTGGTAAATTGTGATTTTCTGTATCTATATGTCTGCCTCTCCAATTGTTGAGGCAGTGGTTTGCTCTGAGATTTCAGTTCTCTGGTGGCTCTATGAAAAATTGATTCAGTTTGTTCAGCTCTTTACTTGTTGGTGGGACAGAATGGTGACTTCTAGGCTCCTTATGTGGCAGACTGGCCAGACTTGCACTTGAGAAGCTTGCTCTGTTAGGACACGGAGGATGGGGGCAAGGAGGGGAGGGCAGGTAGGGAGATCAGTCAGGAGGATTCACAGTTGTCCAAGTGAGAATATCCCTGAAGTGAGAGAGTGAGTCAGGCAGCGAGAGGAGACAGAATTTGGACTCTCAGGGTGGAAGGGTTTGGAGGCTGACTGAGAAGTATGAGCTCAAGATTCTTCTAGGTTTT
>NW_006286246.1:3408968-3418189 GCF_000327345.1 Myotis davidii | reverse complement strand
CAGCAGGAAATAAGGATGATCAGGCAGATTTTCTGAGGTTAGTAGAAGATGGAAATGATGGCACAGAAAAGATGCAAGAATCATACAAAGAATTCCTGAATAACTTCACCTAGATGATCTGAATGTTAACATTTTACTATGTTTGCATTCTCCCTCTCAGTGCATGCACACGTGTACACACACACACACACACAGTCTCTTAGTGTGTAATTTTTTCCTGAACCATTGAAGAGAAAGTTACAGATATCAGACATGATGCCTTTTTACCCTTAAATATCCTTGTTTTCAAAAAATCAGGATTTATATAATAATTAAATTTAAAAAAATTAACTTTATTCAGATTTTGCCAATAGTAAACAATGCTTTTTATAGAAAAAGTAAAGCCAGAGCCTTGCATTCCATTGCCATCCATGTCTTGTTAGCCTCTTAATCTGGAACAGTTCCTGAGGCATTGTTTATTTTTTATGACATTGGCACCATTAAAGAGTGCAGGTCAGTGATTTCGCAACATGTCCCCCACTCTGGGTGTGTCACGATTCCTCATGACTGGATTTGGATTATGCACTCTGGGCCATCTGTTGTGCCAAGGAGTGATGCTGTGTGTTTCTCTATGAATTAAGTCCCGAGGGCCCTGAGTTGACTAGCTCCATTCCTGGCAATGCTATCTTTGGTCATTGGTTAAGGTGATTCCTGCCAGGTTTCTCCACTGTAAAGTGATTTGACCCTTTGCAATTAATAAGTGTCTTGTAGAGCAAGCATGTCATACTCGCAGCCCACCATTGTAGAGGGAGGTTTTGAGACAATATTAGTTTCCACTAGCTTTGCCATTCTACTCAATATATATATTGATTTCAGAGAGGAAGGGAGAGGGAGAGAGAGATAGAAACATCAGTGATGAGAGAGAATCATAGATCAGCTGCCTCCTGCACACCCCACACTGGGGATCGAGCCTGCAACCCAGGCATGTGCCCTGACCGGGAATCGAACCGTGACCTCCTGGTTCATAGGTTGATGTTTAATCACTGGGCCATGCTGGCTGGGACCTCTCTACTCTTAATAAGGCTTCCAGGGGATTCTGGTGTGCTAGCCTGGCCTGGTTTGAGGACCAGTGTTTGGGAACTTCTGTGTTCATTGGACAGTGAGCTCTGTGAAGGTGGAGCTTTGTCCTTCCCCGTGTGCTCTTCCAGCATTTGGCCGAATATCCCATTCCCAGTAGGTGTTCAATGAGTGGAGAAAAAGAAAGCCAGATGCAATTGTATCTACTCTCTGGGTTGTGTATCATCATCAGTAAAATGAGGGAGATGACCACAGAACTGATATTTTTTGATTGTATAAGTTTCCACTTTCCCAAATGAGATGGTAATTCCATCATACAATGCTTTTTCAACATGGTAGACTGGGGCTGTGTGTGTCATGGAAATAAAGGAACAAAGACATATTTTACAGCTCAATACATGCCACAGGGAATGAAGGTTGAAATTGGTTTATTCATTCCGGCTCATTCAATCAGCACATTTTACTGCACACGTTGTATGTGCCAGGCACTGCTACAGGGTTGGGAATCCAGCAGTAACAAGATGGGCGTGTCACCTCAGGATGCTAAGCTCTACCCTTTCTCAGCTATAGTCAAGCATTGGTGATGGGCGAGGACAGACCTGCAGAGACATCACTCTGCCCTCTCAGGTAACTCCTGGTGCAGATAAGGCCTGAGCAAGCCCCTCCCAGGAGGATGGGGCCAAGGTGTGTGCTCCATGCAGGGAAAGGAGCCTCCAGTTACGAAGAAGCCTACAGAGCTCAGAGTTGCTGTGAGATTAGGCTCCAGCATTACTCATCTGACTTTTTGATGTATTTGTGTTGTGGAAAACTCACTTTGCATTGTTTTTAAGGAATGAATCTGATCAGAGCCTGTTTATTTCTCAAACCAGCCCTGGGTAAAAGCCAAGATAAACTTTTGATACTTTCTGATTCATAAGTAAACTTAAGCTGCTTATATACAGATGGATTTTCCAGAATAAAATTAGTTAGGTCATGATAGTGAGTTAATTACCACAGTGCTGATGTGTATAGTATAATTTAGATGAGTCAATGAATGTCCTACAGTAAACATCTTATAACAAATACAGCTTCCTAAAACAAACAAAATATCAAGGAAATGCAATTCTCCATAAACAGCCATGCAAAGCAAGCATGAAGGGATTAAGGGTTACATTCCAGAACAGGTAATAATGAGGCTTTCAGAATTTACAAACAATGTCACTGGAGAAGTTTTGGAACCAAACAGCCTAGTCTCAGTTTGGCAAGATAGAGAATAAGAATTGGTCAAACTGGTTAGCTTTTATATCCTTGAGTGTCTTTGAGGTGTTTGACTTACAAGTGTCCTTCACCTTCTGTGGTAACTTCTTAATAAGACATAACTTTGGGCTCAGTGCTTTGTATTCTCAAAATACTGTGTCAATAGCTTTCTCATTGTCTTAAGGTCTGTTGAAATTTGTGGCCTTTGCTTGCAACGGTCCTCTTAACCAAAGCTGAGTATAAGAAGGCAGAGTTTATTGGTTTTTGTTTGTTTCTACACATCATATTTATTGATATATAGATGTTCTATTTCTTAAGCCCCCAGTACATTGTTGTTTTCTGGAGACTACCTATTAAACTATTAATCATAACTCACCAAAGGAATATAATTTAATGCGGGCAGCTTTTCTTGGGGGTCCTTGTTTTTCCTACCTGTGGTCTCTGTCCACTCTTCCTTTGTGTTCTCTGTCTGACTTGATCTGACTCATTCTTCAAGGACATTTCTCTTTGAAGACTTCCTCAGCCACTCCAGGTAGAACTAACTTTTCCAACCACTCTGCTCCCACAAGGACCTCACTATGTGCTGACATGTCTCTCCAGGTCCAATGTTTGTTCCATGGTAGCACATATCCTATCTTATTCATGTTTGTGTCCACAGGCCATAGCACAGTTCACGGCACATAGGAAGTACTTGGTGAAGTTGATTGAATAAATGAAACAACTAATGAAGGAAGAAAAGGGATTTCAGGGGAAAATGCTCATCTGATTCAGTGATGATGGAGTGATCGGCTGAATGACTGAGTGGGGCTATTTTGCTGAGTGGTGGAGTTAAAGGGATGGAAATGCTCCCACGCTGCACTCCCTGCACAGCCCTGCCTTCCTGTCATAGAGGCAAGGCCCTCTTGACTATGTCGTCAGAAACTGGGGTTTTTAGAGCCATCTTCTCCTGGGTGAGAGAATGCAGATGGTTCCTCAGTATTTCCCGAGATCACTCTCACTTCCACCAGCAGAAATTCCCAGGAAATTCCCTGAATTATCAAACTTACACAAGGGAATCAGAAATCAGGTATAACATGTCAATGTCATATTTACTTACATATGGCAGATGAGCTACATGAACATACCCCTCTTTCCTGTTAAAACTCTTCTAAAAGGCTAGGAAAAACCTACAAACCTTTATCTGTAAAGAATGCCAAGAGGAGGGAACAGCAGGCAAGGGATTTAAACACATTAGGAGAAGTGGCTGAAGAAGAGAGGTGGCTGGGTCAGTAGAGGAGAGGAATTTATTAATAGTGTCTATAGAGTGCGAACTGGGGAGGGCGGGCCAGCTTGGTCTTAGACCAAGTTAATGGCAGAGCGAATGAGAGACATGCAAACCATAAGCCCAGATGGCTTTTGTGCCTAAGATGATTGTCAGTGATTTTTTTCTTTTTAGGGAACTAATTGCCCAGCTATCTTAAATCTGCCCTATCTAGTTAAGATGATAATACATTCATGGCCTTCATTACCTGTGTAAGGGTTTCAAAGTCCTCCCACACACGTTGCAATCTTCCCAGCATCACTTCCTATGCAGTTCTGCCTGACCTTCCAGACCTCACTCTCTGGTTGGTAGGCAGGTGAGAAAACGGGCTCAGAAGGGTCAATCTTTCTGGTTAACCTGGCCCAAGAGCGTTTGTTTTCAGCCCATTGAAGGACAGGCAATATTGGCTCTAACTCTGCTAGGATTTTTTTGAACATTCACAGTTGGCCTCATCTGGCTGTTGGTGTCAGATTTGTACTCACAGCAGGTTCAGTGGGACAAGAGTACTAAACGGTATGCCTGCCCAACAAGACTGTTCATGTCCAAAGAGCTGCCCTCTGATGAAGGGTCCTCCAGAGGCCAGCGAGTGGAAGCTTCCTCTGGGCGGGGAGCCTGTCAGGGGCTGAGTGGGCAGCCTCAGTGAGAGGCAGGACCTCTTGATCCCCGGGAACAGCCTGCCTGGCCTCCTGTCTTTGCTCATTCTGTCGTCCACCAGGATGGCCCCGAAGATGAAGATGCAGATGCTCCTTCCTGACTGAGTGTCTGCCACAGACACATCATTTCAGCAGCATCGATAAGGAGGGCTGCCCTGAGGGGGGTGGGCCCAGGAAGCATCCTATTGGCTATAAAATCTGGGGGCTGCTCTGGTTCACCTGGGTTCCTGAGGGAAACTCAAGGCTGGGGCTCTAGAACTTGATTTTTCTGAGCATTTTTAAATTTATAGAGAGATGGAGCATAAAGCAGAGTTCCTGCGGCCCACCCCTCCCAGTTTCCCTGGTTAACATCTGGCATTAGTGTGGTACACTTGTTACAACTGGTGAGCCCGTGTTGATGCATTATTATGAACTAAAGCCCAGAGTTTACATTGGGTTCACTCTCTGTGTTGTGCAGTTCATGGGTTTAGACAAATGGATAACACAGCTTTGCACAGAATAGTCTCTCTGTTCTGAAAGTCCTCTGTCTCCGTCTCTTCATCCCTCCCTCCGTCTCCTCCAACACCGTTATAGCTGAGAACTCCAGCCCGTCTCCTTCTTTAGGAAACAGTGACGGTCGGTCATGTCTACTCCGTGTCACTGTGTCTCCAGGGGCTAGTGCACAGGAAGCTGTGGGAGCTTCTGAAGGTCACCTGAGGGGCTTCTGAAAACCTGGGGCATGCCTCCCCCCCTCCCCTCGCTGCAACTGGAGATGAGGATTCAGGAGGGCAGGCAGCGGGGGCTGGCTTCAGTATTATGGCAATGTTCTCTGGGTCACTCGGGCACCGTGTGGCATCGCAGTGCAGGGTGTGACCCCGCAGGGCCTGCCCCGAGGAGCGCAGCAGGGCAGGCATCCTGGAGGGCCAACAGAGAGAGTGTCCTTGTTCTCAAACTAGGACCCACGTGAAGTCTTTTCCCTTTTCCAGAAATCTTGCGAAACACTTCCACCCCCACGCTGACCGGGGAAGCCTGGCCCACATTGCTCAAGCGTGAGGTAGTGGACAAGGAGCGCGGTGGGCACTGGGCTCGGCTACCAGGCCCGACTCAGAGGGTGGAGCGCAGCTCCCGTCGGCTTAGTTATCCCAGGAGAGGCTGCTTTCCTGACAGGAGCCTGGCACGGTCCCAACAGCCTTTAATGGGCCCCGCTCAGACTGGGACACTGGCTCCCTGTCTCTGTCGCAGCCCAGGGCCAGGGAGGCCCCCTGGGAGGACTCCAGGCTGGGCCGGCAGCCTCACAAACGCACAGCCAGGAGCTGCCTCTGTGGCACTGCCCGAAGCGGACCCTGCGCGGGCTCAGCCGGTCCAGGTCTCTGTACCTCCTCACATTCCCACTTGCGTGGACCTGGTCGCGCAGTGGGGCCCGCCATACAGCACGGGAGCATTGGCATCTGTATGTGTTCACTTCCCACTCCCAGAGCTCTGAGCTGGCTGGGGGTCCTGACACGGGGAAAATTAATCAGCTTGGTGTGACTTTCGTCTGGAACCCTCCTGCCCATGGAATGATCTGAGCTAGGAGATTTTCCAGCGGAACATGGATGCTCCCCCTTGGAGGTGTGTCTGTGCCCAAACACTCACACGTCCCTAGTGTCTACGTTTCTGTGCTCAAAGCCACTTTCTGGTTAAGGGCCTGGGATAGACCAGTGACAGCCGGCGACACAGGGGTCCCTTTGGGTCTCAGCTGTTATCACTCAAGAGCCAGTGTCTGGATGAATATCTCAGAGTCCTGCAGGGCGGGCACATGGAGGGACAAGGAGAGTCCTTGCAGAGGGTCACCGTGAGAAGGGAGGGAACGGGGTGGTGACAACAGGCTCCTTCAGAGAGACAGGCTGTCCACTACCTCAGCACAGTGCCCTGAGCCACACCCAGCCTCGTCCTCAGGGGGCACAGGGCACCCCGTATGGACTTCTGAGACCACATGTGCTGTCTGTCAGCAGGACCTGGTCTCATTCATGGTCGACTCTTGACTTTCGATCCCAGTGCCGCCTCTAGCACAGACAACTGACATGTTTCTCTGAGTGATTATAACCTATGTGCATGAGTCAATAAAATAGGAAATCTCAAAGGCAAACATTTAGCAAGTAAATGGGTTTACACACACCCATAGGAAATACAGGAAGCAACCACAGAAGACAGGAAATGTGAGAAACAGGGCCGAATCCCCCAGCCAGCCCTCAGCATGGAGGACACGGTTTTTCCTGCCTAACCCCCCAGCCACACTGGAGAGAGCTCAGCGGGCATCTGGCCTTTTGCTGAATGTGTTTGACTTGGAGAGGGTTCCCCCTCCTGCGAGTCTTGCAGTTGATGAATTTGTGCAGAAGAAAGAACTGCAGCAAAGGAGGGTTTATGACGCCCGTGCAATCGAGGCTGAGATTTCGTGCATAGAGACTGAAATGTGAGAATGTGTGGATAAGGGATCTAGCTTTCTCTGCAGTGGGTCTGAGGGGAGCAGACCAGCGGGCACCTGGCGTGGCTGCGGGACAGTGGACTCAGCATGCGGCGCTCGTGCAGAACCCAGTGTTGAGCAGGGTTAGGCCGAGAGGTCAGCATCCAGGCCGCATGGGTGGCACGTCTCTCAGCTTTGTGACATACAGCTGTGCTTCATTCTTCTCATCCCTCGATGGACCCACTAAACATTAATGACAGAATAGTACAAAGGATTTCTCTCCTTCACCCACTTTCCACATTTGCTAACGCACACCTGATCTTCTAATGAGCTATCAGTAAATTTGTTTCTCTTTAACAAAATAACTTAATTCTCAACCTCTTCTTTCTGCAGAAGTTATCTAAATAGATGGTTGGTTAACCTGTCCTGGCAGAGGCTTGGAGAACCCCAGTCTGATGACAACAAGACATGGCTTCGGAAGGACAGTTGGGAAGAATGACAGAACAGAGGCTCCTAGCACAGGTGATCGTTGGTAACTCGCCTGTGGAATGTGGTGCTGTTTGTGGTGACTTCTTTTAAAAGGAGCTAGAGTGGAGATTTGTGTTTATCCAGCTCACGAATGGCAAGTGAAGCTTCAGGATTCATTGTTGTTGCTTTTGGTTTTGTTTTTACTTTCTTTTTTTAAAATGGGTTCTGACTTATAGACAAGTTGCAAGAACAGTACAAAAGACTTCTCTCTCTCCTTCACCCACTTTCCACATTTGCTATATTGCTCTCCCCTCTCCCACATACACGTTTCCATAGCAGACAGCTACTGTCGGTTGTCTATTGACTGGGGAAGAGGGTATTGGCTGGGGAGGTGGCATTGGGGGGAAGAAGGTGGGAATTATGGGGGGCATGAATAGCCTTTGAAATTCACTGTCTTGCTTCATTATTTACATGAATGTGTCTCTGTTGAGGGAAGGTGCCTGACTTTTTCTTTACCATGGACTTCAGGATTTCTTAATGAAACCACGTTTGCTTTTATTGGTAAGGAAATACTGTGGTAGTTTGTGGGATTGAAGGTTGTTGTTGGTTCTTTTGAAGATATTTAAAAAGGGAGGATTGTAGGGGTTTTGTTTTGGGTTTTACTTTAATAAGCTCAATCTTTTTTCTTTTGCTGTGTGTGTGTGTGTGTGTGTATGTGTGTTTCCCATGAATGGTGTTTACACATGTTCCTCTGAGAGGGAGGTGAGCGTGTGAGGCGGTCACCGTAGCAGTTCCCAATGCAGCGCTGCCTCTTCTCTACTGGGGCCAGCCCTGATTATCTATACTAATAATAGAGGGATATGCAAATTGTCCAGGATGCCATTACAGTAACAGTAACAACTGAACAGGCTGCATGGGGCGACCAGGCCAGTGGGGGGCGCGAGGGGGCAGTTAGGGGCGAGCAGGCTGGTGGGAGGGTAGTTGGGGGTGAGCAGGCTGTGGAGGGTGGGGAGGCAGTTGGGGGCGACCAGGGGGTGCGGCAGGGGCGGCAGTTAGGGGCAATCAGGCAGGCAGGCAGGTGAGCAGTTAGGAGCTAGCAGTCCCAGATTGTGAGAGGGATGTCTGACTGCCAGTTTAGGCCCAATCTGAGGGGTCCCGGATTGGAGAGTGTGCAGGCTGGGCTGAGGGGACCCCCTCCCCCCTGCATGAATTTTGTGCATTGGGCCTCTAGTAGAATCATAAAACAAAGACAAAGTTAGCAGGGAGGGTTTCTGAATATACTTCAGTATTGAGTGTGTGAGCTTAATTATTTCAGCCTGGCACTGGAAACCTCAACAGAGAGTAACGGGTAACATGATTATCATGATTTTAAACATGAAAAATCCTCCTTCTAAGTGGTATTTACTCTTCTGTGTGCTTTGGAGGCCCTCCCAGTTAGTGTCAGCGTGATGGATCACTTATTTAACATCATTTCTCAAACTCTCTCTTAGTTCAATGCAACTGGGCCTTTCTTTAAAAAAAAAGAAAAATTAAGAGTCATTTTCATACAGAAAAAAAAATTACTTTTGGTTTTTTAGGATGGAAAACATGAAAAAATGAGAATGGCTTCTAAAGCCATTTATAAATGAACTGGTTTATGAGGCATGAGCAGAGGAGCACTGAGCGAGAGAGGGGGCAGAGGGAAAGTGACAGGGCACGTGTCACCGATGAGGACTAGGGGCTGTGGAATAAGAGTGAGATGCAGGGAGGGGCACACGTTGCCTGGCAGAGCTGATTGTACCCAGCACTGGACCAGTTACTGCATCTAGATCTCAGGGTTACCACAGAGTTACAGCATCCAGTGCCGGCTCTATCACAGACAATTGACACATTTCACTGAGTGACTATAACCCATGTGCATGAGTCAATAAAATAGGAAATCTCAAAGGTTCAACAAGGCAAATGTTTAGCAAGTAAATGGGTTTTACCCATAGCCACAGGGAAGATAGGAAGCAACCAAAGGTACTTCATAGCAATGATGTAAAGATGACGAACACTGCATGAACATGTCAAAAGAGATCCTTTCTTTTGGTAATAGTGATGGGTA
>NW_006286246.1:3398742-3408877 GCF_000327345.1 Myotis davidii | reverse complement strand
GCCTCTGCTTTGGCTTCTGATTCAGCAGAGCTGCTTACCCTGAAGACAGGGTGAAATGGGAGTGTTAATGTAGAAACATTCAAACCTTTAAAGAATTGTGAGTTTATCTGAGCCAAACTGTCATTAATTGCCAGGAAGCAGAATCTCAACATATTGGGATAATGCTCTGAGAATGGCATTTTTCTTTTACTTGTTTTGCACATTACAATCGAACGAGGAGATGTAAGTGGGTACCTGAGGTCCACCGGTGAGATCAAGGAGGTGGGAGAAAGCTAAGCGGGGAAACCACTGGGATTGGATAAAAAGTAAAATGATAGACACGTACTTCTTTTACATAGGTGGGTGCAGGGTAGTTAACAGTCAACAATTAACTCAATAACAATGAGGGGATTTGTGGTCTTCACAGAGTGGTGCCTGTGTTTTGAGGGGTCCAGAAAAAGGAAAATTACATTGACCTTCCAACTATATGTTATCGTAGATGCAAAAAGACAATAGGCTCAGTTAAGGTAAAGATTGACCTTTGTCAGGGAAGATACTGGCCTGGGATGTGATTACCCACCATAAACTGCTTTTACTTCAAGTTTTAATTTCAGACCATCCTTTGTGGTGACTTTAGGCCTTTGAGTTTGCAAGACCTCCATGCAGGCCTTCCCTGAGCTGGTCAGGTCAGCATGTAGCCCATTTTTCTTCCACGGAAGTAAAATAGCTCCTGTGTGAATGATGGCCCAGTTCTGGGTCATCTGGGTGACCAAGAAAATCTTACTTCCTGAAGCTGGAATAAAGGATAATGAATTGATACTACCCAGGACTCGGCAGAAGCAAGTGAAAATTAAATATAAAGAAAAATAACAACATCTTAAGCTTCAAAATATTTCTACAAATATTTTTAAAAATATGATCTTAAGCACTTAATTAAAAACCTGAAACACTAAGGGATAACATGAGAATGTACCTAGTTTTCAAGTATACATTGAACAGATACAAAAACTTGGCTGTAAAGCAAGTCTCAATAATTTCAAAGGATTAAAATGATAGAATATGTAATGTCAGAACTGGGAAATCACCATATGTTCAAAAATGAAGAAAAATATCTAAATAACCCACAGGTAAAAAAACACAACAAAAATATTATTTCCCAAACACATGGAATGTAGTAAAAGCAATACTTAAATATAAATCTTTACCTTAATATGTTAAGAAAGTATGTAAGCTAGAAAAGTGCAAAGAACTAACTGTTCATCTTAAGAAACTAGAAAGAGAAAAGCAAAATAAATGGTAAGAAAGTTGAGGAAAGGGAATAACAAAAACAAGAGCATAAAATACTGAGATAAAAAACAGACTAGAGATCAACAAAGAGCTGTGTCTTTTAAAAGAAAAATTGATAAACCATGGGTGAGACTGACCAATAAAAACTTAAAGAAGGTACAAATGTCAATGTTGGACATGACAAAGGGGACACGTAGGCTGAGGTTTAAAGGATGAGAGCGGGCTGGGAGGTGATGAAGGGTTAGGGGCATCCACGTGAACCAGGCCAGCCTGTGCCAAGGATAAAAACCAGTGAAAGGTGGCTGCAGGGAATGGCAGGATGAGAGGCAAGACAGGCCAGGGAAGCCCCGATCCATCAGATGGCTAAGCTGAGGAGTTGGGCTCTATCTTGACAGTGTAGGGGAGCCACTGAAGGCTTTTAAGGCAGGGAAGAAGTGATCAACAGATTTTCCCTATAGACTGATGGTGCTGGCTGCATTTTGGGGAATGATTAGGAGGTGGGGCAGGATGCAACCTGGAGCAGGAAAGGCCAGTGAGGAGGCAGATGCTGCCATTCAGGCAGGTAGGGTGAAGGTGGAACCAAGGCAATGACGTTGGGGATGGAGCAGGAGAGGCAGTGGGACACATTCTGGGGTGGAGCTGAGGACAAAGGGCATAGCTCTAGGAAACACCAATATTTAAGGGGTGAAAAGCTAATGTCAAATCATCAAATGGGGTGCAAAAATGAAACAACTACCCAAACGAGGGGATTTTGAGAGAGAGGAAAAGTCACAGTGTTCTGTGTTATCTGCGTTAAGTTTGGCATTGTGACATCATTGGTGACTTTAGAAAGACTTCAGGGAAAAGTCTAGTTTCTGTGGATTCTAAGTAAATGGGGTTGAGTGCCTGGAGTTGGGGTGAGAACATGGCTGGGAGCGTAGGAAGGAGCGAGCACAGCCTCTGGAGGCAGTGTGGGATCACAGATTTGTAAAAGATGGAAGATGCAGTATTTTCCCCATCTTCAAACCTTCCACCTGAAAAATTAAAATTGGTGACTTATGTTGTATGACTAAGACTTTCCAGCTATGTCCGACCAGGTTGTTCCATTTCTTCCCTTATTACGTATTAATAGGGAAATGTTTTTAATCCTGGCCTCGCAATTATTCTGTTTATACGCCTGGTTACCTTATTTACCACCTAAGAAGATGGGAAGACAAATGTTTTTAAGAATTGCAGAAGACAAAGAGACAAATTCAAAGGATCAGCATGACTGTTTCTGCCAAGAAAGCCTATGAAATGTTCAAATCAGAAATGGCCAGTTTACATGTCAGACTGCTCTTTCTAAATTTCAGTTTTTCCCCGCCGGTAACACATTACAATTGAAAGATGCCCAAACAGATGTTTTCTGTTATATGGATTCAGTTCCAAGGGTTTCTTCATATGCTGCTCACAGACAAATAATCCCTAAGGAATTATAGGGGCCAATAATTTTCATTTTTGTCATTGCATATGAAAATATTCCAGGCTGCTTATGTTAGATTAATTTTGCTTCTCAACAGTATTATTATAAAGTATGGATCCTGTCACCCTTCCATACCTGTTTTATAATTCTTTTGCCTTACCTTGTGGCGAAAAATCTACTCATTCCTTTTGCAGCTGTGAAATAATTTATTCATTTTCTGTGGCCATTGCAAATCCCTCTTCCTCAACCAAATTACATCCCGCTGACTGATGGAGTCCTCACCAGAGACACTCAGCTTGCCCAAGCGTGTGTTCAGGCACACCAATCAACACAACAACGCCAAAGTTTTCTTGTTGGACTGAGCTCCAAAAAGGAAATATTTAGAGTCGAAAATAGTGAAAACATTGTTTCCACAAAGAGAACTGGAAAAAGCACTATCTAGTTAGACTTGTGAAAACTAGTGAATAGATGCCTCATTTAAAATGGAGCCAGGAGGCCGGAAGAGAGAACTTTCAGGCATGTGACTTTCAAGAACAGGTCTGACCACCCTCCCTCCCCCCATGAAGAAAGGTACCTGCATCTCGGACAGGAAGTGATGCTAGCCAACCTCTGCAGGAGGAAGGGAAGGTTCCTCCTTGCCTAGTAACAGCTCAGCCAATGGGAAGCTGCCATAGTTCAGCCAATGAGAAGTCACTATACTTGGAACTTTCAGTTCCTCCAATGGAATCTTTGTTTACAACAGATCCTCCCAAGCCCTAAAAGAGCATCAGCGTTTCTATGGGCTTGTGTGTGTCTCACCATGGGACTGCATGTCACAAATTACAATTCTTTGTTGTTTCTGAATAAACTCATTGTACTGGAGAAATATCTGGCTGTCTGTTTAAGGTTAACAGATTCTACTAATAGTATTTTAAATCTTAAGTTGTTATGTCTCAAAGTCAAGTCAGAGCTTACTGTGAATAATGTGAAAAAAAAAGAACAATCTTCTGGGATCACAAGCGCTGACCCAAAGAACAGGAAGGAGATACCGCTGACTACGTGGGAGGGACTGAGCAGCTCATTCAAAATATCACCTTCTGGGGGTCAGGACCCTTGCGTGCTATTCAGGAACTTCTTTTGTAATCATCACGGGTCTTTTATTCCTCAGGAAATAAGGGCAGAGGAGCTGGGGAGATGGCTGCCGGGGTTCATTCCAGGCCTAATGTGGGACATGGACTGTAGAACATGGGCTAAGAAGTTGAAGTTCCTTGTTCCAAAAATAGAGGTTTCTTGCAATTTCTGCTGCAGGTGGAGGTGAGGAGCCATTGAAGAATCCTCTCTCAGTGTTGTGTGCCACAGTTGAAGCGAGCTATTGAAATGTTGAAGATCTAGAGGAAAAGACTTAAACATAATGAAAAGAGATACGATCCAGAGACATAGAAGCATGGAACAGACTAATAAACCTCAGAGGGGAGGTGGGAGTGGGGGATGGGGGTGAGAAGAGATTAACCAAAGAACTTATATGCATATATGCATAACTCATGGACACAGACAGTAGTGCAGTGAAGGCCTGGGGGGGAAGGGTGCAGGGTGGAGGGGGTCAATGGGATGAAAAGGGGAGATATCTTTAATACTTTAAACAATAAAGATTTAAATTAAAAAAATAATGAAAAGTAAATCTTGTGATGTTTCTATGGAAGCTTCGAGACAACTCTTACCTTCAGTCTTCACATGAATGAAGAGATACAGTTTAGAGCAGAAAAGGAACAAGAGGAGTCCTTCTGTGCTCCTGCACTGCATGTTAGCTCCATGTTAGCTCCATGTTAGCTGTCGGGAAGAGCTTCCTAACCCAAAGGCCCTGCGCTGTCAGGACACATTGCCACAGGGATGACTTCATTTGTTGAGGGTTGGAGTTCTTCCTTGGGGAGCCTATTCTTCATTGACTGCCACCTCTTTTTCTGAACTCCTTTCTCTCTGAGAACCTTTTATGCAGCCCCTCCCCCCCAAGGCTCCCTGACCACCACTGCAGCTTCTGACCCTGGCAGAACCTGGGGTGGTAGCTCCTTTTTCTCCTGTTGCAGTGGAAGCTCTCAGTCCTGCATCTCCTTCCTGAACTACTTGCTCTGTGCCAGGTGCTATGAGCTCATCAGACCTACAATCAGGCTACTGGGCACTGGTTCAGACAGGCATCTCACTGGGGTCAGTGGAGAGCAAAACTCTACTCATTTTCAAAGCTGTCTTTATTTTAAAATTTTCCCTTAAAAAGCAAGCAGACAGAATTTATTCTCCTCAAAGCAGGCTTCTGTTCTTGAGCAGTCATGCCAAATGGTTTCTAAGGAGACACAGAAACAGTGATAGAAAGCAGAGGCCATTGTACAGACCTGTTACTCCACGTGAGGCCAGTCAATGGGTGTGGGCAGCAAGACCGTGGTTCAGTCTTTCCCAAGGTCAGAGTCAAACCTAGGACAAGGCTCTTCATGTCTCTCTGTCCCCACATCCCAGTTCCTGTCAGTGTTCTATGAAAGCTGTATACACTTTGGACAAACACCGAAATAAAGGAAGCAGACACATTTAAACAGGAAATATTTGCTCATTCTTTTCCCCATCCTTAAAATCATGTTCTTCCGTTGAGGCTCAGTGAACGCTGTGCCTCCTCCATGAAGCTTTCCATAAACTCCACCTGCCTTCTCTCTTCTCTCTCTTCTTCAAGCCATGTTCTTCACTCAGGGGCTATCCTCTATTGCCAGCTGTGCGAGACTATTCTTGGCCAATTTGGTCAAGCTAGGAGCTATGGTTCCTTGAATTTCTTCCCTGGGATGGAATTGGCAAAAGAGTTTGGCATGAGATGTGGAAGGCAGGGGTGAAGCAGTGGCTGTTACTCTCAGAAGTTCATTGTTGCCATGTCTGGGGACACAGATGCAGAGCTGCCCAGTGGCTCCCAGCTTGTGCCGGGTCTCCTTCATTCTGTGTCCAGCACATCTTCCCAGCTGCTGGCCCAGTTGACGAATAGCATTTCCAAGGCCACCGCCAGGTTGTGGACCCAGAAAGGCGGAACCTCTCCATCTCACCTGGGGCTGCCTGCCGTGGCTTCTCAGGTTCCCTGCCAGCTCCCACTTCCTCCCAGAGCTGGCGCTCAAGTGCTCTGGGGGACACTCCCACTTGGCCTTCTGAGCCGGCACCTCTTTAGTGTCTCCCCCATTTGTGTAAGGTCTAATTCCCATGGAACCCCTCATCCCCGAAACATGGCTTAGTTTTCTTGACTGATATACCAGCCAGCCCTCCCAGACAGGCTTTGAGCCTGCTGAGCGAGGGCCACGTCTGCTTCTTCCAACTGCTTTATGGTGCTCGGGGCGCTGTTGGAGACAAGTAGATATGCAGTGCTGTTTGTGGATTGATAGACTGAAAAAAGTCTACAAGTGCTTTTGGCTAAATGACCCTCCCATTGCTTTCCCTCTCCCAGAGCTGGCAGGTGGAGACCCCAATGTAGGAACCTGCTGCTAGATTCCTGGCATCCAGTGATTTAGGTGTCAGTCAGCGTTTCTGTGTGAAGGTCCCCCATCATTTCTTAGGGCTTTGCCACAGGAAAATGGAGGGTGATGTGATGACTGAACCCGTTTTCTCCTTCCCTTTCCACCCAGCCACCCAGCAATCAGAGGCAGCCCTTTTTTCAGAGGAGAGATGAAGGCAGGGAAACCCATGTTCACTAGTGCTCAGGGCCCTTGCTTCACGGGTGGGTAGTTGGAAATCTTAACTACATCTGAGGAACAGTGCATGGGCTCCTGGAGTTTCTAGTAGACCCTGTGTACATGGGATGTGCAACTCTTTCTGCAAGGCAAGACCAGACCTGAAAGTCTGCTAGCCCGACGAATA
This sequence comes from Myotis davidii, assembly GCF_000327345.1. Classification (NCBI taxonomy): domain Eukaryota; kingdom Metazoa; phylum Chordata; class Mammalia; order Chiroptera; family Vespertilionidae; genus Myotis; species Myotis davidii. The sequence continues at coordinate 3,402,321 of NW_006286246.1, read as the reverse complement.
AGTCAGACAGGCTACATGCAGTCTTCACTCTTTGCTTCCCTCCTTCCTCTCTTTCTTCTTTCCCTTTTGAAATCTTATTCATCTCAAAGTTATAGTTCACTGCTATATAGGTGCTGACCAAATAGAGCAACCTGGCAGTAAGGTCAAAAGTCCAGTAAAAGAGTTATTTTAAAGTACAGTAGGAACACCGGACAGAGATGGCGGGAGGGCACCTTCCCCACCAGGGGGCACATTAGAGTTGTCAGGAACCACCTCTCTCGCGAGGACCTACTATGGAAAGGTAATGCATAACCTATGGACATTTCTGTCTGGTCATTTTTAATAGTCTTTTGCTGCTTTTTCATTTTAGTGATTTTACATTTAACTCCTTCAAACATTTAATACAGATACACTTCATCAGATAAATTTTTAATAGCTGAAGTTTTTGGATGGGGCCCTAAATATGTTTTTGCGTTTCTATTAATTTATACTCGTGAACATGTTTTCCTTGTAAATCTGGTCTTTGGTTGTGAGCTCCAATTTGATGATCTCTTCCTATTGGGGAATCGTGAGAGTTCAGGTGAGGCTGTTCCTTCAGGAAAGATTTTCATCTGCTTCTGCACGGACCCAGGGCGTATAACAGTTAGCATAAAGTCCATTTTGTCTGGGACCCAGCTTCATAGAGGGAGGGGGTCTGAGCACTTTTGGTGGAGCCCGACCTCTTACTCCCCCTGGGGCTGTTTCCCTGGATAGCTCAGCTCTGTTGAGCCCACAGAAGTTTACCTCCTTTGCCAAATTTTTAGCATTAGCACTGAACTATAATTATATACTAGTGATGTATAAATGAGGACTGCAGATGAAGAAAGACATTCAAAGCCTGTTCTATTAAGCATTCTTGAAATTGCTCTGTAAATGTCAGAGCAAGACTTACACAGTTTTCAATGAGCTGAACCCAGAAATAGTATGTACTGTCTCGTTTATTTTTGTGCCTTTTCCTTCTACAGCAGATTTCAGATTGTCCTGAGGCCAAACTTGTTTAACGCTAAAGTATTCTGTGTTGGAACCAATTATAGAAGGTTAACATTGAGAAGTAGATGTCCAGCCCCCTGGCTGAGGAAGAGAAGTCCTATTTAAGCGTGAAAGCAGTGAGTGAGATGTAACCAGTCTATCTTTAGAGATACCCCAAAGATAAGGGTGGGGAAGGTGGAACAAATTATGAAGTTGCAATACCTGGTGTTAATAGAACCAATGGAAAAGCAAAGGTAACCTGAAGAGGGGCGGTGTGATTTTTAGAACCACTGTCGCATTCTTCCTGTCAGTAAAGGGCTTCTAAGTTCCTTTACATAGTGACTGTTTGAAAACTTGGTAAATATAAGTCTCAGAAACACAAGTATTGCCTGGATCAAGGAGTATCAAAGGTGCCACCCCCCAGTTCTGGAAGGGTCTACAGATATTTAGATAATTACATAATATTGGTTTCAATATTCTCATTGTATAACGATCTGATGTTCATTAGTCTTTCAAAATAAGAATTCTCTTGCTGTTTTATCCAACAAAAAAAGTTCACTGGCTCTTTCGTTGGTCCCTACAATGACAATTCTGAGATGGTGTTACTGAGGGCTCCCCACTGGGTCAAGTGAATCACGATGAGACATTTAACACCGGACTGCAGTCATACCTATTTTTCCTTCAGAGTTCTGCTCAAAAATGACCTTCCTTCCTGATGCCATTCTCATTTTCCCCGGGGCCAAGATGACAGTTCTTTGCTTGTTGTTTCATCCTTGTCCTCCTGCCTGTGTGTCCGCCAGGCATCACCTGGCTGGTGAGTGCTCACTGACAGTCTCCCTCTCCCACTGGACCCTGAAGCACTCCGTGCAGGGACTAGGAGTCTGTATCTTTGCATCTCCCATGCCACATGGAGTGGAGCACACTTTGGCCCTCAGTGGCCACTTCTGGGTGCATTCATGTCCATGGAAGCCTTTGGGTGCATTGGAGGACATTATCAAATGAACTCTCATCGACAATAAGCAGCTCCCACCGCTCTCAGTCTGATGTGGCCTCTGACCTCGTTTCGTGGCTAGCACTGTGCTTCTGTGTTACTCCTCAAAGGTGCCCTGGATATTCATGCTTTCATCACTCAGAAAAACTTGCCCTGAATAATTTTTCTATGCAATAAAGTAAATACCTTAAATTACCTATATATATAAAAGCCTAAGCGACCATTCGACTGTTAGACCATTAGACCATTTGAACAGTAGGTATGGCACGCACTGACCACCAGGGGGCAGATGATCTGACTGGTAGGTTAGCTTGTTGCTGGGGTCCAGCAGATTGGGACTGGGTGAGATGGGCTGGACACACCCTGGAGCCCTCCCATGGTCCCTCCCTGGCCTCGATCATGCACTGGTGTGAGGGACCCCACTGGTGCATGAATCTGTGCACTGGGCCTCTGTATGTATTTATGGACATTTATAATTGTATTCAATGAAGATATTTTTATTTTATGAAATGTGTAAACACAATGGGTAAACACTGAGTAGCTTGCATTCCAAAATGACTCCTTACCCCAGGTGTGCACTGTTTCTGTAGGAATCTTTCTCTTTTTATTTTTTTAATCCTCACCCAAGGATATTTTTCCATTGATTTTTAGAGAGTGGAGGAGGGGGAAAGACGGAGAGAAATATCGATGTGAGAGAAATACATTGATTGGATGCCTCCTGCACATGCCTCAACCAGGGCCTGGGCCAGGGAGGAGCCCGCAACCAAGGTACGTGCCCTTGACCAGAATTGAACCGGGGACCCTTTAGTCTGCAGGCCGACGCTCTGTCCACTGAGCCAAACCGACTAGGGTGAGGATCTCTTTATTGTCATCCAGGACTAGGGGCCCCTGCCTTCTCCACATCCACTCATGGTTAAGAGGACCTTTTGCAGGTTGGAAAGCCTTGAGTCATCTTTCTCTTGCCTTCATTCTTTAAATCTACTCTCTCTCTACCTCTCTATTTTTTTTTTTTACATAAGGCTCTCCCAATTTCTCTTCTTGTATCCATGTCTAAATGAATATAGCATCTCTCCATGAGGTCTCTGTGACTCCAGTTTCTTCAGTACACCTGCATGCTACTTTCAGATTAACCTTTACAAACCAGGGTTTTCACTATGCTATTTTCAATTATTTTATAACTGCAGTTTCTTGTCTAGAGTTAGAAATTCCTGGTGGTTTTCTGCATTTCCTATTTGTAGCTTTGCTTTGTGATAGAATCACAGAGTTATAGTGAAATAACTATTGATGTCATTCTTTGCCTTTCTTCTGTTTGCTACTAAGAGTTAATTAATTTGATGAATGTATGCTGGGCTTTGGTAAGGGAACAGATTTAGGCAGCATTCTTGTTTCTAAGAGTTTGTGTGTACAAGGGTTAACCTAGGATTGTCAGACTATGCACTGGTGGGTCCCGAGACCAGTAAGAAGAGAAGAGTATTTGAAGAGGAGCGTAGAAAACTCTCCCCCTTTACCTCTCTTGATAAACGTCCAAATTACTGTGAGCCCCCACAACCTATAACCTGTGCTGTGATGATTGGAGCAAGCAGAGTGGGAGGAGGATGGGC
>NW_006286246.1:3395697-3398675 GCF_000327345.1 Myotis davidii | reverse complement strand
GATATTTCTGTGTCTCTCCCATTCTGAGCACATGGTAGGATTTCACTTCCCTGTCCATTTAGAGTGAGGTGTGGCCACATAACTTACTTTGGCTGATGAAATGTGAGTGGAATTATGTGTTATTTCTAGGTAGAAGCATTAAGACACTGTGAAGTAATTTTCACACATCTTATCTCTGACACTACAATCAGCAACTGGAGATGGTGGCTGGTCTCTTAGCCATGACCACTGAGTGGCTGTAGTGAGTGGAGCCTCCTGCTTGTCTGTGTTAGACACGGAACATGAAAAAGAAACGAACTTTTGATTAAGCCCCTCTGGTGTTTGGGCCTTTTGTTACTGCAGCATGACATATAGCTTATCCTGACTGATTCAGGTTTCTCCCCATTCCTCACAGTGCAGAAAATAAAATGTTTATACTTTGAAATTGGTTGCTGGGAGGCTGAAGAACTAACTAACTTCTGCTGTAGGTTGAATTCATTTTGTTAGGCACTCATGTTTTCTTTGGAGGTCCTGGAGTTACTGATGGATAATGACATGTTATGCCATGGAACAGTAGGGTTCTGTATAAATTTTTCTTTAAAAAAGGTCCTGAGGGAATCAGTGTTCAAGGGATTCACTCTTATATTTCTAATAATTAATGTCAGGGATCTTAATTAAAGGAAAGATTGGTACAAAGGAAGTTTGTAAGACTGCTACTTTATAAATTTTCCCAAAGCTTATCATCAGCCTAGATCACAGGGGAAAATCCACAAATATTTGTGTAGGTGGTTAGAAAACATAGGCTTTAGTCTAATGAGCTGTGAAGTTTCTCCAGACTTGGACACATCTTGGCTCCTGCTCTCCTGGCGCCCCTCCAGCCCTTAACTCTCAGTGGATTCACTTTCCCTGGACACCAGATGCTTCTGCTCCAGCCCAGGGCCTCCAGGGGACAGACCCTGGGGCTTCCTCTGGATTCACAGTTGCCCTGTTATTTGGAGAATGTGGGACTTGCTGGTGAATTGGTAGCTGAATTGCTTAATTTCCTTTTTGGAAAAGATGGGCAAAGTCTTTTCTTTGGGTTAATTTATAGATCCCCTGAGTCTCAATTAATGTCCTTGACTTTCTGACATGTTTTGTGGTTGAGTCCTGTCCTGGGAGCTCCTGGTTTAGTACTGAGGCTGCTATACTCATCATGGCTATAAAAAGGGCTGTTGCATAGGGAAACTCTACTCTGTTATCACTACCACAGCTTGGTCCCCTCCAACGCCATTTGGATCTGCTTGTTCTCATTGTCACAGCCATGGTGAAGACCTCAGTCTCATCAAGCCTGGACGACTGCCCAAGCATCCCCATCAACAGTGCACGAGGGTTCCCTTTTCTCCACATCCTCACCAGCTTTAGTTGTTTGTTGATTTATTGATGGTAGCCATTTTGACAGGTGTGAGGTTGATATCTCATTGTCGTTTTAATTTGCATCTCTTGGATGATTAGTGGCATTGAGCATTTTTTCATATGTCTCTTGGTCATCTGTATGTCCTCTTTGCGAAGTGTCTACTCAGGTCCTTTGCCAATTTTTAAATTGGATTGTTTGTCTTCCTGGTGTTCTAGTGTTGAGTTGTATAAGTTCTTTATATATTTTGGAAATTAACCCCTTATCAGATATATATGTGGTGAATATGTTCTCTTATGCAGTGGGTTCTCTTTTCATTTTGTTGGTGGTTTCCTTTTCTGTGCAGAAGCTTTTTAGTTTGATTTAGTCTCATTTGTTTATTTTTTCCTTTGTTTCCATTGCCCTAGGACCATGGTTGGCAAACTGTGGCTCGTGAGCCACATGTGGCTTATGGGCCCCTTGAGTGTGGCTCTTCCTAAGCCTTAGGAGTACCCTAATTAAGTTAATAACAATGTACCTACCTATATAGTCTAAGTTTAAAAAATTTGGCTCTCAAAAGAAATTTCAATCATTGTACTGTTGATATTTGGCTCTGTTGACTAATGAGTTTGCCAACCACTGCTCTAGGAGATGTAGTGGCATCTACGGGAGGTGTCTGAGATTTTACTGCCTGTTTTCTTCTAGGGTTTTTATGGTTTTGTGACTTACATTTAAGTCTTTTATCCATTTGTGAATTAATTCTTGTGTATGGTATAAACTGGTGGTCTAGTTTCATTTTTTTGCATGTAACTGCCCACTATTCCCAACACCATTATCGAAGGGATTGTCTTTACTCCATTGTATGTTCTTGCCTCCTTTGTCAAATATTAATTGACCATGGAGATATGGGTTGATTTCTGGGCTCTCTGTTTGGTTCCATTGTCTTAATGCCAGTGTCAGGCTGTTTGATTGCAATGGCCTTGTAGCATAGTTTGATATCCGGTATTGTGATACCTCCAATCTTGTTCTTCTTTTTTTCAATCTTTATTGCTTTAGTTTACTCCTGGATTTTTTCCTCAAGCTGTAGGTAAGGAGAGTCATAGATGAGATCATCCTTTACTTTAAAGCAGGGGTGAGGAACGTCTGGCCTGCAGGTTGTATAAGGCCTGCAAAATTATTTTATCTGTCCCTGCCAAGGCATTAGGAGTGAGTTAAGTAAATGTTTGACCAAATACAGCAGCCTAATTTTTAAGCTGATAATTTTGTATGGCCCTCCAATCTAATCTAATAAAAGAGAAATATGCAAATTAACTGCACCTCCACTATGCCCCAAGCCGCGCCCGCCAGCCAATCAGAGTGACTATATGCAAATTAACCCAACCAAGATGGCGGCCGGCAGCCACGGAGCTGGAACAAGCAGGAGGCTTGGTTGCCCTGGTGATGGAGAAAGCCAAGCTTCCCACCTGCCCTGGCCTGCTGTGGCCTCTGCTAAAGGCAACAAAGTTTCAATTATAGAAGACAAATAAATCCCAAATACCTGCTTCCAGCCAGCCTCCACTGGGAGCTTGGGTGGCTGGGGGCTGTGGCCAGCCTGAAAACAGCCATCAGCCCCTCACCCAGGCTGGCCCCA
>NW_006286246.1:3381401-3394624 GCF_000327345.1 Myotis davidii | reverse complement strand
TGCCAGAGGGATGTCTGACTGCCAGCTTAGGCCCAATCCCCTGGGGAGCGGGCCTAAGCCAGCAGGTGGTCATCCCCTGAGGGGTCCCAGACTGCGAGAGGGCACAGGCCGGGCTGAGGGACCCCCCTGAGTGCATAAACTTTTGTGCACCGGGCCTCTAGGGATGTTATAAATATCCAAATGGCCCTTGGCCAAAAAAGTTTCCCCACCCCTGCTTTAAAGTGACAGAACTAGAAATGTCTTATTTCTGTTTGGAAAAATTGAATAGTCACAGAAAATACTTATGGCAGTGTTTATGCAAGACCTAAAGCAAGTTCCCCCTGCTCGCCTTCCCTTTCTCCCTCCCCTCTTGCTTTCCCCCCGCCTTCCCTTTCTCCCTTCCTTGCACATTCACTAAATATCCATAATGTGCCAGGCATTGTTCTAGATTCTGAATCAGACACAAGAGTGAACAAAACAGCCACTGCTCTCAAATGTCTCACAGTCTTCTGAGTCTTTTCACGAGGACAGCCTGAGAAGTGTATAAAGTTGCTTTCATCATATAAAACCATCTGAAGATGTCACAGCGTGCTTTGAGGGATGACTTCCTGGCTCATGGTTCCTTTCTCTGCAGGCTCCTTTGTTCAAGGTCCAGGCCTAGAAAGACACAAGACCTGGGTCAGAAACATAGAATGTTATTACCCTCAGCACAGCGTAGCCACACTATCAGTGTGTTTTTGCACAAGTCCTGAGCCCAGTTCTCCAAGGCACTGCCAGGAGGGCCAGGTGACACCCGTGCATGCAGTGGCTGGCATTACAGGAGAGGATCCCGAGCTTAAAGAACTCACGTCTTTTACAGTGGGCAGCGTGCCTGCCTTTTCCTCCAAGAGATCTTATTTCTGTCTTCCAAGGCTATTTCACATACGTGGAAAATTCTCCCCCGACTCTCTTTCTTCTCACCCTTCTTTAAGTCCAAGTAAGAGTAAAGAAGCTGACACATTTAAAGTAAGATGTAAGTGGCTTTCCCCTCTGGATTAAGGGATCCAGATATTGCCCCTGCCCTGCAAGTTGTCCTTCCCGACTCCACCTTCTTCTTACTCCCCATCCAGCCCCATGTTCTGCTCTTCCCAGGAACACAAGCCTTAGCACTGACTGAGTCCTGGGCACTCATTTATTAGATCTGGTAAGAGCTGGGTTGGTAAACTCCAGGCCACAAGCCAAGTCTAGCTTTTGTTTGTGTACATCTCTGGAGCTAGAAATAATTTTTAAATTAAAGAAAGAAGGAAAGGAAGACTGTGAGACAGAGACAGCCCACAAAGCCTGAAATATTTACTGTCTCGAGCTTTAAAGGAAAAGTTTTCTAATTCCTATTCTAGAAGAAGTTGAGTTGCATTATAAGGGAAAGTCACGTATGTAGAAAAATGGCAGCTACACCGTCCCCAGAATGGGTGGGTGCTAGAGGACCCGGTGAGCTTGCTACCTTGTCATTCTCTGGGGAGTCATGCTTACTTTCTTGGTAGAAAGCAGACTGACTCTCCTTACATCTTAGAAGGTGTAGGTTACTCAAGTTATAAAACTGTATACACACAAATTTATACATATACACTGTTGCGAATTAAAACAGAAAAAGTGAAGAAGAGATGCAAATTATTGTTCCAGTTATGATGTGCGATTTAAACATGTGAGGAGCCCTGGCTCATCTTCCTCTCCTGGTTAAGTGTGGCCACAGCGTCAGTTAGGATGGAGATGATGTGCTCAGATCTGGGGAATGAATTGCTGAGTGCCAGGAAAATAATACTGAAGTGTCTGTGCATGCGTGGGGCTCGCCGGACAGCTGCTCAAGCGAATTTCCTTTGTGTAGTCAACCATCCGAGCTCTGTAGACATTTTCTCCTTTCAGACTCATCCTGTAGTCCCTGCATCCTCAGATCCCTGCAGTCTCATTTCCTTTAACCTCTCTATTGTCACAAAGATCTAAATTTTGCTCATATCTCATATACTTGAAACATTCTCTCAAAATATATTGAACACAGAAAAATATGCTTGAGAATATTGATACTTACTTTAAAACGCCTGTGGGGTACTTTCTTCTTCCAGGCTCTTTCTGGGGTTGACTCCGATCTCTAACCTTGGCCTTGGACTGTGTCAAACAGTTGAATAATGTAGAACACAGGAGACCTGACTTAACAATGTTTCATTTTGACTAAATCATGAGTGGGACTAAAAGAAGTGAAAATTTGAAGGATGGTTGTTTGTCACCTTGAAGCAGTTTTAAATCAGAATAGTCTATCATTTTAGAAACAGGTGCTAATAAGATGTGACAATTGAATGATGCTTCAAAGGAGTGGGATTATACTGAGTGTTTTTCTAATATTTATCCAATTCTCACTGGGTGACAGCAGAGTTCAGAAAGACAACTAGTGCGGTCACACGGGCTTTCCATGTATTAACTTGTTTAATTCCCACATCCCCTGAGGCAGATGCTGTTGTGACCCTCATTTGACAGGGGAGGAAACTGAGGCACAGAGAAGTAAGTGGCATAGCTTAGGCACAAAGCCTGAGGAGTTAGCTCCAGAATGTGTAGTCTTCATTCACCGACACCTACCTTCTCAGAACCCCAAGTCCCTCTTCCGTACATGGTCACAGTAGAATCACCTGGGAAATATTAAGAAAATAATGTGACCTCAGATGTTCTTACTGGGGTGGCTGCCACATTTAGGGGTACCTTCTAATATGTGCTCAGGATGGAGAATCGCTCCTCTGAGGGATTGTCTTAAGTTTTCAGTGTATGCATTTGATACTTAGATTTTGATTTCATTGGTCAGGGTATCAGTTCAGATATTGGTAATTTTTAAAAAGTTCTCATCTTATTTCAGGGGTACCTATGGTTGAATATTAGAAACTCATAATAACATTGCCCCTATAGGGCACCATTAAACAGAAATAGTTAATTTCACATTCTATCTAAAAATCCTTAAAAACCATTTAATTAGTTAACACTTAACCTAAGGAGTTTTCATGGTTTACTCCGGGGTTTAAATTTGATTCAAATCAAAGACTTTTTTAAACAGCAAATATGTTTTTATCATATTCGTAGGTTATGTCACTCACCTACAGAGATTAATTTTTAAAAATCAGGATAGTGCCTGGGTGATAAAGGAAAAAGAAAAACATTTATAATAAAATAGCACAGCTTTCTTTTCAATATGCAAGTGCTTAGGCACAACCACATGAAAGGACTGATTAGTGCTTAGCCAACACGGTCTTGAATGTGGCTACGAATAAGACACACTGTGTTGGATTGGTGACTGCTCTGGTGTGAGCTGCGCTGCGGTTGATGCCATAATTTTTTGAAATGATGAACACTCCTTGGTAACACTTCGAAGACACAATGCACAATTTTCTCTCTGGCTTACATGATGGCTGCATTCTTGGAAAATTCAGTGTCTTCTAAAACTGTGCAAAATACTTTCTATTTATATGGAAAAGTGGATTTGAGTTCCAGGCTCAGAAAACTATAAACGAGTTTTTTAACCCACGTAACTGTTTGGTGGGACATTGAAAAGTTGAACAAAACTGTCTCATGTGTTCCTGGCCTTCACTCACTAAACGCCAAGACACCCAATCTTCATGATTATCAGAGAAGGGCCTACAGATTTCCAAAGTGCTCCCTAGGGGGCGATATTCCTCCATTGAGAACACTGGCTAGACTTTTGGTGATGATTTAGAAATGACATTTCTCCAGGGTAAATCAACATGGGTAAGAGTTGTCATTGGCAAGCAAATGTCCACAGTTCCATTTGTGTGTGAAGAAGGAAGCTTGCTAAGGAGTGGGGCACGCCAAGGCAAGCCAACCTTCGCCTGGGCTCACGCGAGGCTGTCCCCACACAGTGACACAGTAAGAGGAGGCAAGAGGCCACTTTGGCAGTCTGTGATGTTGGTGACTCAGTTATAAGGACACAAGCTGATATTTGACCTGAGTGTGTTAGAATCCAATAACTTAGAAGGGGATCTGCCAGCAAACACACAAGATAGATTTTTGGAAGCTGTGTTGGAAACTGTGATTGGCTAAGGCAGAGCGAGCTGTGCCTTCCAACATCTCCATCAAGACATTTCTCTGGAGCCTGTATGTGCTGGGACATTCTTAGACCTGCCCGCTGAGCCAAGCCTCCCTACTTCCTTTCTTCCTCTTGCAAAATGAGAAAATCGCTGCTTCTGGGATTAAATGCTTCCCAATGCCTTGGAAATTGTGATGGTGACTTGTAGTCATGAATCGTGAGGGATTACCTTGGGGCCTCACTACAGCCTGTGGATGCACACCAAAGACACGCCCCAAAGCACGGCAGTATGGTGGAGAGAACCACTAATGTGCCGTTTTCCCATTTTGAACACTCTCCGGTTTAAAGCTCTAAGTAATGTCTCCTTCTCTCCCTGGCATTTTCTCCTAGGAAACCTTCCCTTTCTGACACACACATGCAGTTGTATATATTCTTTAAAAGCCATTTGCCCCTGGGGAGACTTTGGCCCTAAATCTGTTGCTCCACACATCCCAGTGAGAGGTTGATGGTAGGACTCCCATTTTGTGAAAGAGGTAACGGGTACTCACACTTCCCCCAGTTCTCTTGGTAAAGTCGTTGGCAGAGCAGAGCTTGCCATTCGGGACTCGAAGTTCTCACGGGTAGGTTAGGCTGCTTCCTTTGGCCCTAAAGGGAGTGTTCTTGGGAAGTTCTGGACTGGGTTCCAGCAGCCTTTCAGGCTGCCACTGACTCACTACTCAGAGAAAGTTAGAGAAAATACATTGTGATAACCTTACCATGTCAGGACTACTAATATTTAAAAATCACTCATGATACAGCTGTTAAACATAATTGCTGCTATAAAATATTCTAGTTTAAACACCCACCATTAAAGGAAAACCTTAAACTGAACATTCTGATTTCAGAAAACAGATTATAAATTTCAAAATATAGTGGTTTGCCTTGTTGGAAAACCCACAAATTTCAGAATCCACTAGGTCTGTGTTAAAATCTTGGCTCTTGCACTTACAGCCAGAGGGCTTAACATGTTACTTAACTCTCTGAGTCTCAGGCTCTTTATCCCCAAAATGTAGTTCAAACTATCTACTGTGCAAGTGGTTAAAGACCGAGATGCTAACCTTATCACCAGCAAGGAATAAGCATTGGGAATTTAACTTATTACACTCTGTTTATGGTTAATCAAACTAAGTATTTAGCTAGGATAGTGTGTCTTGATAATGGCACTTCTCAAAACAGAAAGTACTAACATTGTAAATATAGTTATTTATCACAAATTTTGCATTGCACACTGTGAAGTTAAGTTTGACTCTCATCCATTCAGATTTTAAAACCTTTGTGTCAAAAATTAACGGTTCTCAGTAATTTTTAAAAACTTCCCTTTGAGAATCTTATGAGAGTGCACCAAAAAAATTCATGTATCTTCATATATTCACCAAAGTGTGTATACAATTTTAGGGGTCTCACAACCCAGCAAATTTCACACAAGGATCACTTAGGGACTATGGGCCTTATATTTGAAATCCCAGAACACACGCTTATATTATAGCTTTTACACTTGGTGTTCTCAATTTTGATAATTATCGTCAGGATTTTATTTTATTCTAAAGAAACCTATACAACAAGTTGTTGTTAAAAGACAGCAGAGCCTAGCCAGAGATTCCAGAAGTTTTGTTCTCGGCATGAACAGCGTTTTACAGCCTGCAAAATGTGCAGAGTCCTGAGTTGCCTCACTCACCTGAAAAGGAAAGATGAAAGTTACCTTTCTTTAGGTCAGGATGGCCTTGGGGTCAATAGGATTGCAATGGCCTCAGCACCCACTATAGAGCTTCAGAGGCCCCAGTACTAAGCTCTCCTTCCATGAATCCCACACTCCGTCCAAGGGCTTCTGGAGTCTCACGTGTGCTCGGAAATGACCGCTCAGCCCTGGCTCGCCATGGTGTCCTTTCCCTTCGCCGTTCCCACGCTCACCAGTATGACTGAGAGCATGGCGTTGACCAGGGCTGTCCTGGCCTCATGCACGGGGATCTCCGCCCGGGCAGCTGCCTGTCCTCGGGCTGTACAGTGGAGAGGCTCTCTCCCGGGGCTCACTGACCCTCTCCAGGCTGACTGGGAGCCTTGCTGCGAAGCCTCCGCAGGGGCATCGTCTTTGGAGTCAGAACATACTCAGTGAATGTGGATGGCTGAACAATTTGGTCTAGTCACTCAGGTTTCTGTGTGTGTCAAATGGCAAGTATAACATCTTGCCCTTTCTCATGGTGCTCTGTAAGGAGTGACAGTACGTAGAAAGCACTTAGCAAAGCGTCTGCCACATAGAAATTGCTCAATAAATATGTTTTTACAACTTTCCACATTATCTGGAACAGTACTGATATAAAGTATTTTCTCATGGGTACTGTCAGGAATAGGTGTTAAGTACAAGTTGGTAAATGTTGCCATAAAAAATGTTGGTGATGTTTATGGAGAGATTTAAAAAGATTTTATCCCATCATGCAATAGTTCTGCTTCTTGGATATGCTATGGAAATTTCCAGAAGTGTGAACAAAAATATGTGTTTAAGAATGTTTGTCACAGCCCAAACCGGTTTGGCTCAGTGGCTAGAGCGTCAGCCTGTGGACTCAAGGGTCCCAGGTTCGATTCCAGTCAAGGGCATGTACCTTAGTTATGGGCACATCCCCAGTAGGGAGTGTGCAGGAGGCAGCTGATCGATGTTTCTCTCTCATCGATGTTTCTAACTCTCTATTCCTCTCCCTTCCTCTCTGTAAAAAATCAATAAAATATATTAAAAAAGAGAATGTCACAGTATTTTTAATAATAGCAAAAAATGATGGCAATCTAAATTTTCAATGGTATTTTAGTGGGTAAAAATAATTATGGTGTTTGCAAAGATAGACTATTATACAGCCATTGTCAGGGCCAGCCTGACAGGTTGAGCTGGGCTGAGGCAGGGAGGTGAGAACTGAGAAAAGAAAGAAAGACAAGAAAGCGGGATCGGGAGTATTGCAGCTCATTCGAGGAACTACAGCAAATTTATTAAGCACGTAAAGCCTTATATACACAACACACTGAATAGGAGGTCTGTCAAGAGGAAGGTATTCTTTGTTCCTCTTAATCTCTAAGGGACAGAACAGAAGGACAAGTTCGCGGTGCAGCATATCTCAGTAAATAGTTACAGACTTCTTGGTAAGCCATGAAAGGCTGTTCTCATTCTGATAATCGCCATCCAAACAAGTCCGAGAAAACTGTGGGGGTAAGGGTCCCAGCCTTGCTAGCCTCTTCAGATGCAAGGACCTTGCCAGCTTACATCTGGCCCCCAACAAGCCATGAAAAGTAAGGTTTACACAGAATCTTCAGTGACGTGAAAAAATGCTTGTGACATAACCTTAATTGGAAAATTCGGGATGCAAAATTATTTATACAGTGTATTCCTCAATAAAAATTACCTTCGGTTATATAGACAGAAACTGAAGAGAAATGTGGATCAAAGGGTTAATAGAGGTTATTTCTGGATGGTGGGTCTGCAGACAGTTTGTTTCTTCTTTGACCTTCCCTTACTCTCTAAAATGAACATGGGTTATTTTTAAGCAGGAAAAAAGCAACACACTTTATTTTTAAATAGTGTGGTAAGTACACAGAGGCTTATCAGCATGTGTCTGGAATTTTCTCTGGAAAGTATGGTTACAGTAAATATAGGTCAACTACTTTCCAAGATTTTTAATTGGAAACTTTAAAAAACTTCAAAATAAATTATTTTCTGGGCTAGATCTGGATGTGAAGGGAAAATGAAATTTTAAAGGAGATGTGATAATGCTTTGACTCCCCCCACACACATAGCTCTTCTCTCTTGGCTTTTGGTTTGGTGTTGGGGTGGGGTTTCTTCTGTTTCTTATTGAGAAACAGCGCAGAGGCCTAGAGGATCATCTGGGCCAAGGGACAGAGTTCAGCTTCAGAGGAAACAGCTTTTCTGAACTTGACGCTGTTATGTCAGTGTGACAACAGAAATGTAAACGGAAATGGCTTTATCTGGGAGTGACAGCCCTTGGCGGGCATAATTAAGACAGGCAACCATATTTCAAATAGCATCCTTTATTTTCAGAGAGCCTGAGAAAGAACTCGAATACAAAATGACACTATAAAACGGCGTGGTAGAGGGCTTCTCAAGCCTGAATGTGCAGAGGAATCCCTTGAGGATCTTGTTAAACGCAGCTTTTCCTTCAGTAGGTGTGGGCGAGGCCAAGATTCTGCACTTCTCTCCAGCTCCCGGGTGATGCAGACGCTGGAGCAGGATTGCACTTCTCACAGAGAAGACGGAGGGCACTGGAAAAGCTTGGCATTTTCCCTAGGAAGGGAGGCGTGGGGCGGGTGTGGCCTTACACCCCGTGAGAGCATCAGAGTGCTACAGGCCACGGTTCTAGGCTCTCTGTGCGTGGGAATCTCTAGGATGTTTTAAAAAATAGAGTCGGATGCCTGGACTCCATCTTACAGCGATTTTGGTTCAGTTGGTCTTGGGCACCCCTTTTCCAAAAGCTCTCCGGTGATCTCGCTGGGCAGGGAGAGTTGAGAATCCCCAGCTGGCTCCTTCTTGACTTGGCAGTGGGGTCAGTTTCGGCTCAGGGATGTTGCTACTCTGTTGGCAGCCCTGGACCCCTCCCTGTTGCCCAGGAGACCCACTTGCTTGAAGCATATTAAGAATCTTCAGTAGGAGAGAGAGGGCCCTTCCCCATGGGGCTCCCCCACCACTGCCAAGTGGGCGTTTTGTAGGCTCACTTTCCGATAGACCCAAGGATCAGCCATTGGAAAGCATTTATAGATTAATGTGGAAGCTGGCATTGTGGGGACATCTGGTCAACACTCAGGAAGCTATGGAGGCTTTGGACAACATTTCTGGCGCAGGCCCTTCTGATTGTGCTTATAAGAAACTCCTGAAGATCCCAAAATTGGATTTTCTTTTAGAGATAGAAGTTGATAAATGCTAAAAATTCAACTCTGTTCTCTCTTAATTAGTAAAATGAAAATCTCTGGGAAAGAATAATTAATACTGTAGACAAGTAAGTGGTTTATATTCCAAAAGAATGCCTTCTCTGAGCTCCAGCATAGATTAAAAAAAAAAACCCCAACAATACTAAAATCGGCAACAGACTTTGGTGACATAGAAGTTAAAGGGGAAATATTCAGCTTCTCCATTTACAAAAAAAGGAAGAGTAGTGTAAAAACGAGAAGGTATTTATTTTTGGTTCAGGGCCAAATCAAATGAGATTGCTTGAACTAAGTATTTATTTATCTATTTACATATCTATCTATATTGTGGCAAAAGTCACATGACATTAAATTTACCATCTTACCCATTAAAATTAAAAAAATGCCAACCCCATAAACTGAGGATCTTTTTTTTTTTTTTTTAAATATATTTTATTGATTTTTTACAGAGAGGAAGGGAGAGAGATAGAGAGTTAGAAACATAGATGAGAGAGGAACACTGACCTGCCCTGACCAGGAATTGAACCAGTGACCTCTTGATTCATGGGTTGATACTCAACCACTGAGCACCACTGGCCAGGCCCAGCCTACCCATTTAAGTGTACATCTCAGTAGCGTATATTCACGTCGTTGTACAATAGATCCCTAGAACTTTCTCCTCTTGCAAAACTCCACACCCTTTAAACACGAATTCTCTGTCCTCCAGCCTCTGGCGCCTGCTTTCTACTCTCTGTTTCTACGATTTTGACTTTACATACTGCCCCTGAGTGGAACCATAGTGTTTGTCCTTTCGTGACTGGCTGATTTTGAAATGAGTTTAGTTTTTAATGAACACTTTCAGGGACAGACTGTAGACCAGCATGAATTAATTACCAAGTTGATAGAACTGAAAAGCTCTGTGCTTATGTCTTCAGTGACACACTGGCCAGTCGGCGTGCCTGGCACGGGGGCCCTGTAGTTAGAGGACCGTACAGGCGGGCCACGAGCAGCAGGTGGTGGAGGCCGTGCGTCCTTCAGGTGTTTGTGGAGGGAAGGGACCCGATGGAAATGTGGTGAAACACTTCTTTTAAAGGAAAACAAATCAACAAACAAAAACCAGAGCCTGGGATTATTTTATAATGGCGTCAAGTGGCGCCTAAGCCAGATGCTTTGCCATTTGACGCCTCAGCCACTTGACGGCCACCTGAAGCTTCTCTGGAAGGTCCCGGCCGTTCCTTGTGCGGCTTTTTCACTGTGGCCTGTTAAGAGAGCCTCATATGTGGCTTCATAATTAGTCCTCGTGGCAAACAGTAGCCTGGTTGCCCTCATTGCTTTGAAACAAAAGTGCCAGGAGCTCCATGAGGGGGGCCTGGCTGTGCCTGTGGCCTGTGGCACAGGCGCTGGGATGGCAGTGCTAGTGGGGAACAGGCTCAGGGCAGAGCCTCACTGCTGGTTTAGGTGAGGACGGAGACCCTGCCTAGGGCCCAGTTCCAGTCAACATACAGAAGATCTTTGCAGACAGGTGGCCTCCCTGCTTCTCGCCCTGTGAGGCAATGCACAGAGAGATTCCAGAAGCTTCGTTCTCAGCATGAACCGGAGGAAAACGTTTCCTGCCAGCCCACCAACCCTGACCTGACCAGAGCAGATGGCGTAGGGGTCAGGACCCATTCCTTTTGGACGTTGGCGTGTGAAGCCACGATGAAGAGAAGCTGCCCAAGAAGGAAAGCTGAACAAATTTACAGGGCGCCTGAAATTAGCGATCAGCAGGTGAAAGAACAGTCAACGTCGGTGCTGCGGGAAATGGACAGAGAGTGAAAGGGGAAGGGTTGGGAAGAGCAAAGTTCTCCAATTTTGTGCTAATTTCCCAAACGTCATGGGGGGCACATGCATTGAGTTCATCTTTGAGCAGTTCAAAATCCTCAGCTCATGATACAACAAACACTCTCTGCTGCTCTGGCCTCTGGTTTTCACAGTGGGACTTAAAGAAGTTCGAGGAATGAAGAACGCCAAGAATTTACCTAAGACATAGCAGCCATAGCAACGTGGGCTACTTTGGATCCTGATTCCAACGTGTTAATGAAAAATGACATCTGTGAGACAACTGGGGAAATTTGAATAGAAAGTGGATTCTAAAGAAAAGGGAAAAAAAAAGAAATAGAAAGCAAAATATTGTGATAATTGTTAAAACTGGACGATGGGTAAATGAGGGCTCACCATGATATTTTCTCTACTCTTGTCTGTGTTTGAAATTTTACATGATAAAAATGTGCTCTTGCCCTCTCAACCTAGTCTGTCTTGATTTAATCACATAACAGCATCAAGACACTAATTCCATGAGCCAACAGCCAGCACATCACACCTGGGGACTCTAAGCAGCGTCTTGCACTCACTGGCGCAGCAGAGCCTGACCTGCTGCAACGACCTGCAACCTGTGACCTGCCTTCTGAGACAGCTGCCGGGGCCCAATTCTGTGCAGCGGCCTGGGAAGGTAGATGCCTCTTCTCTCAGCTGGAGGTCAGCTTACTCTTCTGCAGTTAACATGATCTTAAAGATTGGCAGCTGGTACAGGTTTGCACAGAGGCCTACATTTTACATATATATATATATATATAATTGATTTTTTACAGAGAGGAAGGGAGAGGGATAGAGAGTTAGAAACATTGATGAGAGAGAAACATCGATCAGCTGCCTCTCGCATGCCTCCTACTGGGGATGTGCCCGCAGCCAAGGTACATGCCCTTGACTGGAATTGAACCTGGGACCCTTGAGTCTGCAGGTTGACGCTCTATCCACTGAGCCAAACCGGTTAGCGCCAGAGGCCTACATTTTACCAGCAGCGTAAACATTCACCATTGGTGGCCAGGGTGCTTACGTAGGATCAGTTATGTAGGATTCATAGACGTGCGCCGTGGGAGCACCTGGAAGAGGAGGGCAGTCCACCTGTGCCTGGACAGGACCTCCTGGGAAGAGAATGTCTCCTCCAGCAGGGAGGTCTTCCTGTGCGTGCAGCTTCCTGTTTCAGACAGAAGCCTCCTTAGACCCTCTGCTTCTCAGCCTCCTTCCTTGTCTCCACCTCCTCCTGAGCCAGGAGAAAATCCACTTGGTTCCCTTCTGGCCCTTAGAATTGATTCTTTAAGGCTGCTTCAAAGGCTCACTCTGTCTTTTTTCTCTCCCTGCTCTGGAAACCGTGGTCCCTTTGCTTCCTTTAGAATTTTGCCTGAATTATTGGCACCTTTGGTTGCAGGGCCCAGACCAGACAGGTCCAGCTAACCCTGAGACGGGTGGCTTACGTTCCGGGAGCCTAGTAATTTATTTCTCTGTGACATTTTTGGGAGTACTTTGAAAACATTCAGCTTCTAGACAAGCGTATGGCATTCATATCAAAATCTCTGCGAAGCTCCAGCTCAGGCGAGGCATAGGTTCCTGTTCTGTTCTTGTCTGTAGGCTGAGGAGGTATCGCTGGGTAAGTCGTAGCACTTCTCCGTTAGTGGGGATATCAGGGATAGTACTCCAGTGCTTCAGCCAGTGCAGCAGTCTGTCCATGCCTCAAGCAGAACCAAGGAGTGAAGTCACGGACAGCTTCATCACTTGAGCCTCTCTCAAGGATGAGGAGGTGTTGCTCATCTGAAGGCACCTACAGTGGCACGAGTGGGTCCTGACTGAGAGCAGGTGGCAGGGGTAGGGATCAAGTTGCCCGAACTAGATCACAGCATGAAGGGAAGTGTTCAATATTTTCCCATTATTTTTGCATCCTAATGTGTCTTTATGATCAATCAGTATATGCACTGCAGCATTCAATTCTTTCTTATAACATTTGCTTTATTATCTCACTACATAGACAATAGCCTCTAAAGTTCTACTGTTTGTATATATGTAAGTAATGGCTCTGTCACTTCTGGTTGAATAAATCAGAAACTTTACAAAATTCTTGGCGATAGCAGCCATACAATAAATATGCCTAAGAGCTGGTGGAAACAGATAGGTTCTTAAGCATGTATTTATAATCATTATTAAATCACTTATCTGGTCAGTTAACCCAGTGAAATAAACCACATTTTTCTTAAGTATATTTTAGAATAGCAAGAGAGTGAAAATGTATACAAGTACTAAATTATTAAATAACCATTTTCCTTTTTATTTTTTTTTTGCCATTGGTTAAGAAACCATTCAGCTGTTTTGAAACAGACATTTGTCTAAAAAATACATCAATGGTGGCTATTTAAATCAGAGCTTTACTTCACCTTTATTTTTATAT
>NW_006286246.1:3352356-3362223 GCF_000327345.1 Myotis davidii | reverse complement strand
ACAGACCAGACAGGTCCAGCTAACCCTGAGACGGGTGGCTTACGTTCCGGGAGCCTAGTAATTTATTTCTCTGTGACATTTTTGGGAGTACTTTGAAAACATTCAGCTTCTAGACAAGCGTATGGCATTCATATCAAAATCTCTGCGAAGCTCCAGCTCAGGCGAGGCATAGGTTCCTGTTCTGTTCTTGTCTGTAGGCTGAGGAGGTATCGCTGGGTAAGTCGTAGCACTTCTCCGTTAGTGGGGATATCAGGGATAGTACTCCAGTGCTTCAGCCAGTGCAGCAGTCTGTCCATGCCTCAAGCAGAACCAAGGAGTGAAGTCACGGACAGCTTCATCACTTGAGCCTCTCTCAAGGATGAGGAGGTGTTGCTCATCTGAAGGCACCTACAGTGGCACGAGTGGGTCCTGACTGAGAGCAGGTGGCAGGGGTAGGGATCAAGTTGCCCGAACTAGATCACAGCATGAAGGGAAGTGTTCAATATTTTCCCATTATTTTTGCATCCTAATGTGTCTTTATGATCAATCAGTATATGCACTGCAGCATTCAATTCTTTCTTATAACATTTGCTTTATTATCTCACTACATAGACAATAGCCTCTAAAGTTCTACTGTTTGTATATATGTAAGTAATGGCTCTGTCACTTCTGGTTGAATAAATCAGAAACTTTACAAAATTCTTGGCGATAGCAGCCATACAATAAATATGCCTAAGAGCTGGTGGAAACAGATAGGTTCTTAAGCATGTATTTATAAACATTATTAAATCACTTATCTGGTCAGTTAACCCAGTGAAATAAACCACATTTTTCTTAAGTATATTTTAGAATAGCAAGAGAGTGAAAATGTATACAAGTACTAAATTATTAAATAACCATTTTCCTTTTTATTTTTTTTTTGCCATTGGTTAAGAAACCATTCAGCTGTTTTGAAACAGACATTTGTCTAAAAAATACATCAATGGTGGCTATTTAAATCAGAGCTTTACTTCACATTTATTTTTATATTTCTCTTCGTATTTCCAGCCTTTGTTTCCACAAACTCTTGAAAACCAGATATAACTGCAGCCAGCTCTTTTTCCTAAAGATTCATGTAATAACAAAGAAACTCATATCTTAATTGGAGGTAGAAATGTCTTTAGATTGATAAGTTGATATCCGTATACAACTGTCTGGGTATAAGTTTAACCTTTAGGTCAAGTTTAAAGGGGTGAAATTTATCCCCATCATTGTCTATCTTATCACCGGATGATAGTAAATGTTAAGGACATCAAATAAAGCCTACCTATGTTAACCACAATATCACTCTCTGATGGTCACACCTTTTGTCAGTTAAAGTGCACAAGTTTGTAGGGCAGTGGTTCTTAACCACTTATTTCCCATTGTGTTGGCAGGTGCCTCTGTAATCTGCATGTACAGATGATGAGCTATTGATGAACTTAGATTTAATTTTAAAATAATGCCAGCTCACCCAATGAGCAATGGCCAGGGAGTAAAGATGCAGGGCCCTAACTGGTTTGGCTCAGTGGATAGAGTGTCAGCCTGTGGACTCAAGGGTCCAAGGTTTGATTCCGGTCAAGGGCATGTACCTTGGTTGCAGGCACGTCCCCAGTGGGGAGTGTACAGGAGGCAGCTAAAAATAAAGATGCAGGAATGGAGATTGGGGAAGAGGACTAGGCTTGAAATTCAGATCCATTCAGGAGAGAGGGTATTACAAAGAGCCACCTCATCTACACATGCATGTGTGTAAGCATGTATTCCTTCCTTCCTTCCTTCCTTCCTTCCTTCCTTCCTTCCTTCCTTCCTTCATCAAATCCTTATTGAAATCCCCGCTCAGTGCCAGGTGTCATGATACTATTGATGAAAGGGACAAGACACACTCCTGCCCCTAAGGAGCTCACTGCTGAAAGTCTCAATCTTTGTTTGTAAGCATTTGACTTTCACCAACTTTCCCCCTAATTGCTGCCTTAGTTTCTTTGTCTGCAGATATCAGCTGCCAATGCAAGATGTAGAATCAAACGGTTTCAGGTTTGCTGAAATAATCACCCATTGACGGGAATATGGAGTTACATTTTCTAAACATTCTAGGACACTTATTCCTTTTAAATTTAAAACAGATAGAAAGGACATTTGCCAGGGCAGAGAAAGCTAGTTTCCAGACAGTGATCATATTTGAATTGGACTTCCAAGTACATGGAGCCCAAAGGTATTACCTTCCTGGAAGTTATCTGCTGAGGACACGCTGTCTTTGAGACTGAGTCCAAAGCACCCTCCCCCCTCAATCAGGCAGGTGTGATTCCTGCTCTTCAGTGGAATTTGGGGGGCCAGGGCTTGGGAGCTGAGTCCCACAGGGTGGATTTGTCTGTGAAAGACTTTCTGGGTTCGGAATCCTATCTTTGTCTCTGTGCCTGTTTTTGCACATGGATCTTCTCTTCGTGCATCTGGTCAATAGTTTATTCCCAAGAATGTGAAGTCATTGTTGGCCAGAAAACTTCAGCCCTTGGACTCTGCTCTTTAACTCCTGAGTGAGTGTCTGGTTTTCTGGATTTCTTGTGTCCTCAGTGCCCTAGGGTTAGCCTCCGGGAAGGCAAATGCCGGGAGACGGGACCGTGGGCAGACCAGGGGACACGAGGGAGGACTTTTCCAAGGTTTTCTGTTTTGGTGTTAAGACTCGTAAATATGAGCTTCGTCTGTTTCATGTGCTGCCAGGGGCGCCTGCACTGGTGCTTTTTCCTGCCTCTTTCAAGCACTTATTGTCCCCATGCCCCTCAGTCAGTCAGCCTCAGACACCTAGGAAAGGCTGTTTTCCACTAAACAGTCAGAATAATCTCTTTAAACGCGTTCGGAAGACTCGGGCCCTTTGTGGCACTTGCCAGGGCAGAGCTTTTAAATCCCCGGGGACACAAATCACAGTGCAACTCCCAGAGCACGAGGCAGTTAGCACCCCTATGGCCAGGTGACCTGGAGGTGGAGGGAAGGCCTCCCTCTCACGGGTACAGGGCTACCTGACCTCCTTTAACAGAGCCTCCGCTTGTTTATGTGCAGGAGGCAGCACCTGGTGGTGGAGGCATCTCCTTCCAACTCATTGGAGAAGCTCCTTAGAGGCCTTTGCTCCCTTTCTACCAACCCCCACCTCACAGCACTCAGCAACGGAAGCCTCATGCTGCTGCCTGCTGTTGGTTGAACCACAGAAGTCTATGGGTTCTCTCTATGAGGGCTGGAGTGGGAGAAGCAGTTTAGGTTATTCCCTGGTTGTCCACCACTGTGTAACAAACCACCACAGCCTGGTGGCCTAAAACAAGAAGCATCTTCTTATGCTTATGGATTCTCGGGGGCAGAAACGTAAATACGGCACACTAAGGATGGCGTGTCCCTGCTCCATAGTGTCTGAGGTCTCAGTTGGGAGGACTAGAATGCCTGAGGGGGCTCGAGTCACTGAAGTTGGAATCATCTGGAGGTTTCTTCGAACATGTCTGGTGCCTGTGCTGGTGCTGGGATGCCATGGAAATTGGGCTCAAAGGGGTCTCCACCAGTGTGCCTACATGTGGCCTCTTCATGTGGCTTGGGCTTCCTCCAAGCATGGTGGCCCCACAGTAGTCAGATTTACACCCTGGAGGCTCCGAGCGCTAAGAGTGAATGTTGTGATAAACGAGTCCTTTGATACTGAGCCTTGAGGCCACTTTCCCCATCTCTACTGGTCAGAGCTCACGGACTCCTAAGCACTGGAGGCTGTGCTGTAAAGTCGCCACAGATCCCATTGGAGTGAGGCCTCAACTCCAGCATCAGAGACAGGATGGGAACATTGGTGGGAAAAAGGTAGTCCTATGGCCATAGAAGGCAGATGGCATCTTTTTGTTTTTTAATTATTAATTCTGGGGCACTAACCCTGAGTTCCGAGAGCGACCTTATCCCTTCCACTTCCAGGTAGCAGTGGCCGGAAGGGTTACAGGCGAGTCAGCAGAGCCTTCCTGGGGGCTGGGCTGGGGCTGGGCACAGGTGTGTACGCTGTCCTGTGAGCACACGCTCACACCTCCGTCAGCCTGAGAACTGAAGACTTTGCTTTTAAAACTTCCTCCAAGAAGCTCTTTCTGGCCCCTGGGCGTCAGTATTTTTCCTGACTTCTCTGATGCGGAGACCCGCTCCTCACAGCCTCTCCCTGGGTGGTGCTGAAGCAGACGCCATGCGCTACCAGTCAGCGCGGGTCAGTTCAGGTGCCCTTCCCTCGTCCCCAGGGTTGACATTGGCTGGAGAAGACACTTAGGGGGACTTGTCCTCAAGTCCGCACCCAGCCTGTGGCCTGGAGCAAGCTTAGAAGGGTTTGACCTTTCATCCGAAGCTCATGGGGATTTGCAGTTTGGGACTGTGGTGTGTCTCCGTGAACTGCCTTCACCCCTGAGCCCTAGTGTAAGGGCGCTAGAGAGAAACCTTATCGCATGTGCACCCTCTGGCTGCTGAGCAACTGGGAGGAAGCACTGGGGCTATTTTATTAGCATTTTCTTTTCTTTAAGTGAAATAATTCTTAGTCCCTAAAGTCACCAGCTCGTTTGGCCATCTGGTGGGGTTCGTCTGCCCCTGGAAAAGCGCGTTACTGTTGGAAGGTTGGGTCCAGGAATGTCCTCTATGGAGCAGCAGGACTTGCAATGGAATCTTGGCTTTCGACTAAGACTTGCAGCTTGAATCTCCCAGGAGAGGCAGCTGAGCTGCTGGCGGAAAATACCCTGGGAAGACCGTTCTGAGCTCTGCCTCAAGCCGCTCTCGGGACTGAGGAAGTCCCATCGCAGTCCTGTCTCAGGCTGGACGTCTCATGAACAAACACCTTCCCGGGTTATCCTTAAGAGAGTTCATGTGTATTTTGAGGATGATCCAAGATAAAAGGAGGGAGATGAAATCTGGAGGGGGATAAAGCAGAGAGGTGGGGAGGAGACAGGACTGGGAAGAGATGGGGCGGGGTGGGGGGAGGCAGAAGGCACACAGCGACAAGCACAGGCAGGGCCATCTCCTCGTTTATTCCATCACGAATAAAGTACTCACCTCTGACCCGCTCAGGTGGAAGGAATAACTGTGTAGGCGTGTCCGTAGCAAACAGCCCTCACAGAGCTCTGGAATAATTCAGCCTGGCCTCACTATTCGCAGGCTCCCCGTCCCCAGCATGGCAGCGATCGGGAATGAGACCCGGGAGGCTGTGGTGAGGCCAGCTTCCTCGGATAAAGTCGCCCAGCTGCAAAGCATGAAGTCCTTTGAGACAAGCCATTGGATCAGAGAAGATCTTGAAACCCCAGTGGCTCTGAGGTCTCATTTTCACTCCCACAACGTGGCTCCCTCACATCTGGACCCTGGCCCGGCAGCTTATTTGGTGATTGCATTTTGGGCTGCAGCTCAGAGATCAGCCCCCAGGCACCTTTGCAGGTAAGCAAGGTGTGACTTAGCGCCTACACATCTCTGAGGGTGCAGTGCTTTCACTTACACAGGCCAACCCAGCAAGTTAAGATTTCAAAGAACCTAGGAACTGCTGGGCGGTAAATGGTGAACCTTTAGTCTGTGAGCTACCCAAGAGAAATGCCTCTGTTTCCGTGTTTCTGGCAGAGCTCTGTGCCTGGCCCACGGGAGGACCCCAGAGGTGAGGGACAAGCGTAGCGACCTTGGGGAGAGTCTCAGGGTCACCCTGCAAAACCGCAAGTAGATTACAGAAAGCAACTGATTTTCATGGACAAGCAGGTTTATCCCAGTGGTAGACTCGGGGCATGTGCGGGGAGCCCCATGGTCAGCCCTGCAGACTGAGGGCTGTTGGAGGCCTGGCTCCTCTGACGGTCTTAGACTAGTGATGGAGAGGGCGGGGGCACGGTACTGATGTCCTTCCGTGCTGAGCTGTGCCGGCGTGAAGGTCTCAATGCTGTCACCGGTGGCCGGCATTAGTTTCAACAGAGATGCCTGGACCTTTGTAACCCCTGGCCTGGCTCCTGCCCCCGACACTCAGGCAGCTGGGTTCCTCCTGAGTGTCTGTGTTTGGGTTCTGGCATCTGCGCTGATGAACGGAACGCACCTTCCAGCCCCCTGCTGCTGCTGGCTGCTCATCTCTGCTTCCAACCTGAGAGGTGGAGAGGATGTTTCTTTCTGTTAAAAATCACATTAAAAATTAGGAATTTAATAGCTTCCCAGTTTAAAGTTTTATTTTCTAAGGCCTCTGAGTAGCCCAATCTGACGGAATGCCTAGAAAAATAAGAGTCTTAACAGGCCCAGATTAATTGGCAGCCCCTGTGCTTCCTGCGCTCACAAGTTCTCATTGTTCTCGGAGGGGCCTGGACATGACTCAGTTCCTCTGGACACAAGTCCTCCCGCTCTTTGGAGACAGTGATCTCTGGGAAGGGAGGGCCAGGGCTGACTCACTTGTGTCTTCTTGTCCAGCTCGGCGCTGGGCCCCCGAGGACACCAGCTTATTAAATAACTGAAGGGTGGTGTCACCTTCAGCTCGGTGCCACTGGCTTGGATGCCATCTGCCTTTGGAAGAAGCTGGTGACATCAGAGGGGCACTGGCAACCACCCTCGGGGGTCTGGCATTGTACCGAGTACATGGGTTTTGGATTCTGTGGAAGATTGTTTCCAAAGATGGTCACCAAACTCCTGGCCAGTCCTCATGCCCCTTTGAAATGTGCCTGTCCCTCCTCCCATCCCAAGGTGGGGCCCATTGCCCTCTCCTTGAGTCTGGGATGGCCCTTTGACCTGCTCTGACCGACAGAAGAAGGAGTGATGTCACTTCATGTCCAGAGCTTTGCTTTGTCCACCTTGTGGGCCCATTTCACTTTGTTGGAGTCCTGAGCCACCGCAAAAGGAAGTCTCGTGTCCTGCTGGAGAAACCAGGTGAAGAAAGAGAGGCCCTGCAAAATGAGACTCCACAAGAGAAGAGAGGCCTCGCAGGATGAAAAACCGAGAGCAGAGGGGGCCCCTTGCTGTGGTCAGACACGTGAGTGAGGCCATCTTGGATCTTCTACACAAAACTGCAGTCGCCTGAGAGAAGCCAGGCCACACTCCATGGGTCAGACAAGCATCCCGATGAGCCCGGCCGGCCAACCCACAGAACTGTGGGCAAATAAAATGGTTTCCATTTTAAGCCACCAAGTTTTGGGCTAATTTGTTACACAGCAATAGGTGACAGATATAAACTGATGTAGGTTTGGTTTTTATTTTCAATTCTGCACTTGTTAACTGTGTGACTACTTTTTGTAAAAAAAGTTTTTTGTAAAACTTTTATATGTAAAAATAAAATAAAATAAATAATAAAGCTACTTCCTAAAATGAGTAGTAAACATGTTCTGTGGGACCTTGTCAGCCATGCCCCTAATTTGGAGTTGCCCACAAGCCAAGTGCAGGGTTGGGCCTATGTGCCTATGAATGTACCACAGGGGTTTAGCACCATCCACAACCACAGCAGATGGGACCACACACAGGCACCTGACCCAACGGGCGGATTCATAGGTCAGGTGAGCCTGTTCGATTTTCTCTTGAGGTTAGAAACTAAGCCCAGAAATGGAAGGCAGGGAGTTGAGCCCTGGAGCTTCCAGGTCATGGAAAGTCGAAGCCAGGATCAGAGTCACAAGGAGCCACAGTCACACACGAGCTGAAGGCGAGAGGGAACTGGAGCTCCGAGAGGCCAGAAGGCCAGCCCACAGGGCAGGCATGCGGAAGGAAGTCCAGAGCAGAGACTTCCGGCGGACCTTCCCCTCCCTCCTGGTACAGCTCCCTTTCCTGTCTTTACGCTCTGACCTCCCCTGAGGCCTCTTGCCTCAGGCGGGTGTAGCGGCTGTTGCTTCCCACCAAGCCATCCCTGACCACATTTGAAAATGGATGTACACTAAACATATAGTGGCTGTCTGATACATGGTAATTATTAATAATATTCAAGTCTTTGGTGTAGAATAGTGTTTCCCTTTTTCTTTATAGGCCCTGGAGGCAGGGACTCTTTGTCTACTTTTCTATCAGAATCTGTATTCTGTCTTCTCATTAGGTTTGATGGCATTATCTCCTGCCCTGAGTCCCAGGGAAGATGCTAACCTCTTTCTAAACTTCACATAGAAGCACAAGGATTTTTCCTTTGAGGCCACAGATCTGCTGAGTTGGGGGGAGTTGTGGCTGCCTCTTCCATAGACTATACCTCCCAGCAGCCCCCTGAAGAAGGGGAAGGAAGTCCGTGCGTAAGCAGCTCTGGTTTCTGGGTGCTTCCTGTGAACAGACCCACACAGAATAGGACTTTTCCAGAGTTGCAGGCTCCAACTGGATGCTTTACAGGTTGGATCCAGAGCAAGAATTTTCAATCTCTGGAAAAGAAAGACTCAGTCCTTTGATAATATTTTCCTAAGAGCAATAAATTCTGTGTCCTCATCTGTATAGAACTTTCTCTTCTAGCTTGAAGCAACAGTTGAGCTTTTCACTAACTAGCAATGTGACCGTGGGCGAATCATGTAACCTCCAGGCCTTAGCCTTCTTGCCTGGATAACCAAGCTGGCAGCAGGCTATTCCCGTGGAATTGTTGGAGGTTCGAGATTACTAGTGGCCTGGCCCAGTGCTGGGCAGGTGCTTGGTGACCGGCTGCTTCCATTTCTCCTGGGACCACCAGATGGTCTGCTTCTCTTGTCCTTGCTTGCTCCATTTTCTGGACCCAACTTTCATATGTGTCTTGGACTAAATGGACTCTTAGCAACTTCAAAATTGAACTCTGCTTTCCTGTTGCTCCTAGGTCCTGTGACCTGCCTTTGAGTCACAGGCCGCAGGCTCCTTCCCTGTGTGAACTCAGGGTGGCCCCTCCCATTCGGTTCATCGTGGCTTTGAAGTTGAGACCCAGACACCCCTCAGCAGGCACCATCCTTTGGCTTCCTCCTGGGGAAGAGAATTGGCTATGCAGAGTCATTCATTTCTTGCCAAGATCTTCTTTTCATGTGGCTCTGGCCAGGGTTAAGGGGAAAAAGTGAATGTCCTGGCAAAGAGCCCTTCTGTATATTCTGTGTGAGCATGAGCTCGTTAGCTCTTCCCTCAAATCAGGTGAGGTGTTTGATGAGAAGACCTTGGACACAACACGGAGGCCAGTGCATCCTGCCTCCAGCCCCGACCACCCCCAGGACCCTCTCCGTGGTATTTCTGCCTATGGCTTCGCACCAGGCCCCCAGTCTGCTTATGCCGGCCTCCCCTGATACTGGACAGCAAGCAGGAGAGCCTTGGGCCAGCTCTCAGGCCTGTGCGTTTCTTTATCCTTTGTAGGTAGGGCACAGGCTCTGTTGGCAAAAGCTGGTTCAAATACTGCTCACAAGCAAAGAAAGTACACATTCAAAAATAAGTATATCCAGCAAGAAATTAAAAATGGGGAATAGGTTTTAATGATACAAAAAATTCTACATAATGTCAAAATAATAGGCCAATGTAGTCAATATGGTTTAAAAAATGGGAATCAAGCTAGCCTGCGTTGGAATTTGTACAGACCAAACAATGGATGGTTGTTTGATCACTGAACTTTTGAGCTGGTTCCTTTGTTTCGTTATTGGCGCAACTCAAATCTGAGGGAAGAAAGCTGCTGAGAAATCTCACAGAGCCTCCGCCAAGCAGGAGAGCGGAGAGCACATTCTTCAGATGGTTGCGCATCATGTTGTTGAAAGCGATGGTGGGTGTCAGGGTGGAGGCTGGGGTGAATGAGTGGAGCATCCTTCACGCACAGCCCCCATCACCAGTGCTGCCCCATCGCGCATCCTGGCCCCCTCCCTGGCCTGGCTGATTTACAGGAGAAACATAGATTCACAATCTGCCGCCATCCACAGGTGATTATCTGAGGTTGGCCTTCCCTTGGGGAGAAGGTGGAGGGCTTTTTATTCTAATAAGCTTTGCATT
>NW_006286246.1:3340086-3352244 GCF_000327345.1 Myotis davidii | reverse complement strand
GCTCTAATTAAGCTCCCAGTCACTCTGGGTGGAAGGAAAGGGCATCTTTATAACAGCAGCCGTGCTTGCACAGAGTAAGTAGATTTTTTATCGCTTGATAGGAATTTATAATAATAAATCTCTTATTTCTTTTGGTAGCCATTTCTTGCAATTGGAAAACAGCACAAAGCCTGACTTTACCTAAGAGAGGGTCAATGTCACTATGGCAGAAGCAGGAAAATACTGAGTTGCTGGTGATTTTTTAAAGACATAAAGCTTTTTTCCCCCCTACACATTTTGCCTGTATTTGCTAAATTTCTACTTGAATTTAAGAATATTATAACAGGAGGAGGATAGAAAAGAACTTTTGTAACGTCAAATATGCTTAATGGTCAGATTCTTGAAAATATTTGTAATTAGCACCTGTTTTTCAACATTAAAATTTTGTCCATGCCCCTAAAAATAGTTTATTCACTGTTGCCTTTGTTTATGCCATGAATGTGTTTATAAACAGCACATAGAAAATTTAGCCTAATGTATCAGATTTCTTCTCAACTGGTAAATCCAAGTTAATGGGTGTAACTTAATAATGTCTTCTTTTTAAAATTAAACTTTTGTGTTTAGCTTTGTCTAAAAATGTAAGTTTCCTACAAAAATTAAATCATACGATAAAGTAATTATGGAAATATATATTAAAAATTAAAGTAGGAGGTAACAATGGCCTCCTTCCTTCCTCACCTGTCCTTTAGCACCCGCATCACCCAGAAGTGAGGGATCATTCTTCTCTCATCCCTCTCCACGTCCCTCTTCTCCATCAATAACCCCAGGTTTTCTTTGGGGACTGTCAACCCTGGAGTTCTTAGCTTAGGACTGGCTTTTGAGTGAATTAAGCCCATCAGTACATGTGGCAGATATTATTTGCCACATATACTGATAGCTGTTTTTCTAGACGTTATTCCAAAATCTTCTAGAACCTTGTCACTCTTCATCAAGAGATAGAGGCTATGTACTCTCCTCTTGAATCTGGGTGGGGTTTTTATATCTGTGTCAATCAACAGCATAGGGCAAAGTGAAACTGTGATTTCTGAACATAGGCTATAAAAATTGAAAACACTTTTGTCTTGTTTTCCTGGGATGCTGCCCTATAAGCAGTCTGACAGCCCTGAGACCTCCATGCTGTGGGGGGAGGCCCAAACTGGCCCAACTGGAAAGATCACGTGGAGATGCTCCAAGACTGCGTGAGAGAGGGATGCCAGTCAGCTCCCAGCACCATCTCCCCTCCCCCAGTTCAGCTCCCAGCACCATCTATCCCTCCCCCAGTTTCAGCTCCCAGCACCTGCTACCCCTCCCCAATTTCAGCTCCCAGCACCATCTACCCCTCCTCCAGTTTCAGCTCCCAGCACCTTCTACCCCTCCCCCAGTTTCAGCTCCTAGCACCTTCTGACTGCAAATCTGTGAGGGTTCCTAAGCCAGAGTCACCCAAATTCCTACCCACAGAAACCAGGAGAGATAATGAGATGATTGTTGTTTCAGTTCCTAAGTTCTGGAGGGATTTGCTACTCAGCAACAGATAACCAGAACAGCATGCCTCATCTCTCTGGCCACAATGATCGCTGCAGGACAGACATATGGCCCACTTTAATCTATTCGGTCTGTTTGCCATGAGTGCTGGAACACAGATTCTCTCCTCCTCTGGACTCCCTGGCATGAGTACACAGGCTCAGTAAGACGCTGTAACCATCTGACTAGCAAGAAGGGGAGACAGGCTGAGGGCAAAAGCAACAAAAGGAAGCAAAGCAGAGGGAGACATCATGTGACGTCACTGAGCCCTGAACCAAGCCGCACCTGAAGCTACCATTGGACTTACTCATTACCCACTCGAAGCCATCTATTCAAAAAGTTTGGAATTGCAAGTCACCGTACAGATAAAACAATTTAATTCCTTTATTTCACTTCCTTAATTCCTGAATTTTCCCCATTTTACTCCTGACCCATGACCAGCCAGACATTAGAAACCCTGCAATGACAGGGAGCTCACCACCCTCTGGAGCACCTATTCCATTCCCAAGCAGCTTTAATTGTTGAGCCAAAACCTGTCTTTCTGCAATAGTTTTCATAAGGCAAACTAAAATGTCTAAGAATTCTCTTGTTACAGAATTTACCTGGCAACCGAAAAATACACAGGGATACCAGAGGTACAGGAAAAACCCATTTATTTTCAGATGTTTTGCATGTATTAGTACAGGACTCAGGGGAGACTGTTTCTCTCCAAATCCTGAGCAAGCCAGTATGGAGGAAGCTTTCCCTTTATACCCTTTGGTTTCTTTATCCCCCAAATATGGATCAGACTTCTGGACCTTTTGCAGGCTTTGCAAAAAGCCCCGTGTGTTGGGATGGGGACCGTGAGACCACACCTAAAGGCCTGGCCTGGTGCCAGTGCTGATAACCCTGTCGGGATTATGTATTGTTCATGGTTTATGGCCTTTTTAAAATGGGAGTAGTACTTAGGTAAACTGGTCTTGTGGGCCCAGATAATTAAGGAAGGGGCAGTGACTAGGCTATAGGCCCGTGGTCAGCAAACTGTGGCTCGCAAGCCACATGCGGTTCTTTGGCCCCTTGAGTGTGGCTCTTCTTAAGCCTTAGGAGTACTCTAATTAAGTTAATAACAATGTAGTTTAAGTTTTAAAAATTTGGCTCTCAAAAGAAATTTCAATCGTTGTATTGTTGATATTTGGCTCTGTTGACTAATGAGTTTGCCGACCACTACTATAGGCTAACAAGAATGTGCATTAGGTTACTGGCACAGATTCAGATTGCTAGCCCCCCCCACCCCCCCAAATGTCTCATTTTCCCCATCACTCTATATAAGAAGAGTATCTAAGTTTCAGCAAGGCCCATAAGAAACAATTTTATGATATTCAAACTGCCAAGATGGAGAAATGTGAGGTCGGTGCTGTAATAATCAGCTAGATTGACAACTGGTTGATCACTTTCTAGCTAAAGAGCATTGATTCATCGATCAACCTAAATCAGCGTCAGGTAGGAGCTGCTTTCCTTGGTCTTCTTGTCCTTGTCAGTATTGAAACCAGTGGCTTGGACAGGTCATTGAGGTTATGCTGTGAGTAATATGAAGCTGGGAGGGACAACTGTTACATTGAATGAGAACTCAGGATCCTAAAATATATTGACATGCTAAAGAACTACTGACTCTAAGGTAAAATTTAAAAGAGAAACACTTAACATTCTGCCCTCTAGTCTTCTCAGAATCACTGTATAAGTATGAGAGAAATGAAAAATGACTGAGTTTGGCCCGGCTGGTGTGGCTCATTGGTTGAGCATTGACCTATGAACCAGGTCAGGGTTCGATTCCTGGTCAGGGTACATGCCCAGATTGTGAGATCAATCCCCAGTGTGGGGTGTGCAGAAGGCAGCTGATTAATGATTCTCTCTCATCATTGATGTTTCTAATTCTCTCTCCCTCATTCTTCCTCTCTGAAATCAACAAAAGTATATTAAAAAAAACACATGACTGAGTTCGGAGTAACGCATATGGATTTAGACATATACTTGTCAAAAGGACTTGATGTAAGACAAAGGGGTTATGTAGCTATCAAAAAGTTCCCATCGATATCTTACAAAGAGATAACAGAAATGACCAAGGGAGTTTATTCAGTTTATTTATTGCTGACGTCCAGATTTTCATTGCGTGTTATTGACTAGATGAGCATGTTTCAATTTGTGTGGTTGCTTTAAATACTGTTCAGCCTTCATTTCATTTATTAATATCAGGTGCAGCTAAGCTGCCTGAAGCAAAGAAAGTGCTCATTCCTTCCAGTCCCCCATCTTCAGCTTAATGCATGCCATACTCCCAGTTTACCTTTTCGCCAGTGCGAGTGTTCCCAGTTCTCTGGGCAAGAACCTCGGGCAAGAGGAGTCAGTGGCCGGCGGCTGGTACGCAGTGGCCATGGTCCATGGGGCCGAGGCCATATCTGATGATAATGCATGGTGTGTGCAGAGCTTTCCAAACCTGAAGCAGAGAATCCAAGATGGTCTCTCTCATGAAGGGGAACCTGCAAAAACATCATTTGTCTAGAAGCGGAGGGCGCTCTGGCGCGGGTTCGGGTGGGGAGCGTGCTTTCTCTGTGTGTGTAACCTGTAGAAATAGCCCCGGCCTCTCGGGTGGGCCCAGCCTGCCTGTGGCAACACTGGCTCCACTTGGAATAAAACCCACATGGAGAAACGTACAGAGGAAACTATTCGAGAGGGATCTGGGTGTGTTTCAGACGTTAAGTCTGCAAAGAAAAATCTGTAAACTTTTTTTTTTTTAAAGAAAAACAAGCCCCTGGAAATGAACTTTGAGAGAGATCATTTATGCAGGGAATCTTCCCAGAAGGGAAAAAGAAACAGTTTAAAAGCAATTCAAGTTTTAATAGGGCCCCTTCCCCCCCCATACTAGGAACAAGAAGGAAGACAGCATTGGAAAATGAACGGTTCACTGAGGCTCAAATAGAGGCCGTGGGTGCTGAGCAGAAACCGAAAGACATTGTTCTCATGCTGATAAATGACTCCAGTTTCTCTCTGTGTGTTAATAGCTGCTCTGTGTCTCCAGATCTGAGGAAATGACATTATTAACAACAGTGACCATTGTCCTGTTTACAGTCCTGCTCACAGCTCTCTCTTTTTTCCTTCCACTTTCTCCACTACGTAGACACATCTTCTAAGTGGAGGAGTGGAGAAAGAATAAAACTGAAAAGGCAAAACAGGAGGGTGATCTCCGGGAACATTCCAGAACCTCACTGCCTTTGCTGTTCTCTGCACGCTGGCCACCGCACCCACCGAGAGCAGAGGCCCGGAGGCTGGGCACCAGACTAGACCGTTAGAATCGGCAGGACCGTGGGTGAGTTTCTTGAGTCCTTTGTGGTGATGTGTTCTCAGTTACCAAATGAAGGTCTTCACAGTGATGGCGATGGCAGAGTCAACTGGATTCATAAACTCAGAATTTTCAACCTTATTTTCATTCTCGCCCCTGTGTCTCCCCCAAGGAAATATTTTAGATCTATTTTTTCTAATTGTTCCCCACATGGAAGTTGGAACCCACAGATATAGGAACCGAAAGAGAGTGCAGGCCGTGTTTATATACCTGGTGCTGCTCCTCCCACTTGCCCATCCCCCCAAATCACTCATGTCAGGACTCACTGCAGGTAGGAGAGAAGGCTCTTGAATACTGTTTACCACAAAATGACACACGCCAAGCGGAGCTCTCTGAGTAGAGCCAGTCCCGGGGCCTGGTCGTAGGAGCAAACTAGGGAATCAGGGAGCATGTGGGTCTTCAGTGGACATTAGATGCCTTGCCCCAGGTGCCAATCAAATGGCCTGTGGCCAGAACTGTGCCTGCTGTAGTTGTGGGCCCAGTGGCCCCCTCGGTCCTGCTGGCATGGTGGGCTGTATGGCGCTCTCCTCTCAATCCACCTTTGGGTGTCGAGCAGTCACATCCGGCTGGTGTCCCCTTCTGCCTCAGGATTCCATGTGTGGGAGGCTGAGCTCTCCCTGGGGACAGATCTCCAGGGGGTCATTCTCTCCAGCTCCACTTCCTCTGTGTCCTGGTGTAATCTCCTACTATTCCAAGCAACTGAGTTCCCTGTGGTCCGAAGCCCAAGCCTCCAGGATTAGAACAGTGTTGATGACATGAATGCCAAAACCCTGTGCTGGGAACCACACACGCCAGCACATCTGTTTGGACAGAAGGACAGAAATAACCAATTATCCTGACATGTGCCACAACATTTTAAAAGTAAAAGTGGCCAATCAACTTGGGTAAAACCAGTTGAAGAGGTGTGTGTGTGTGTGTGTGTGTGTGTGTGTAAAGTCATAAATTCAAAATACACTCACCCTTATCCAAGGCTGTGCTGACATCATTGCCTCTTGGAACATCTGGGAGACCCCACATCAGTCACCTAGGGGAGGGTCTTGTTGAAAGGCAATTTCCTGGGCTCCCCCTCTGTACTGCACCAGAATCTCTGAAGTGGGACCCAGAAATCTGAAGTTTAATGAACACCCTGAGGAAGTCCTTCTGCAGACAGAAGTTTAGAACCATTGGCTCTAAATGCTCAAATAGTTTGGTCAATTCAGTGACAGCATCTAATCAGACTACTGACATGTCACAGAGAGAGAACGGTACCTTTGCTTATTCTATAAATACTTCAGAACGACACATATCCTTGTGCACCTTTTGCGAGTTTGCAGAGCGTTTTGTACCCTTATGTACTTCAAGTGTCAGAGGCAGATGAGAAACCAAATAGTCGAGCTAGTGACAGCTGTTTTCATCTCCAAGGAAGCAGTCCCCTCCACAGGAGCAGTCCTCCCAGGTGTCAACACCCTCCATAGTTCAGGGTCACCAAGAAAGATATGACTCACCTAGGCACTGGGGGCCAGCACTTTCCTCCCAGAGAAGTGACAGAGCAAGATTAGTCTCCGGGTGGCCCGAGTCTTGTCCTGCAGCCGACACAGCCCTGTGAGATTCCAGCCTCTAAGAAGATATAACTAACAACTCACCTTCACGGAAAACAGCAGGGCTCACAGTGATGGGTCGAACACAGCCTGACATACCTTCCGAATGCATCACAAACGATTGCCGTGTTCGCAAGGAGCTCAGTGTGGGGAGAGGGGGGCTAAGGTCCCAACCGGCTGTGAAGCCAGCTTGGCTGAGCAACCATGTGAAGTTTAGGACAAGGAGCAGAAACTGATACGGCTACTCAAGTGAAAGGGGAAGTTTATTACCAACATGTACACAAGCAGTGTGAGGCTGCCCACAGGGCGGACCACGAGGGCGCTGTTATCAGTGGGAGCATTCCTTGTCCCTACCTGCTGCTGTGGGAAGTGGGCTTCTTGCGATGTCCTGAGAGAAAGAATTTCCTGAGACTTGCATGGGAGAATGAGGGGTTGTGGAAAGCTTTATTTCTGTGGAATCAACCCCTTGAGTTTCCAAGGCCCCATTTCTCTTCCTGCTGCCAAGGAGAAAGACCCATTTTGCTTTTAGTAAAGCTAGGATTAACGCTGCTGTTCCATGTGTACATAGTCCAGTCAGTATCAGGCTGGCTCAGCTTGTGTTCGCAGCTGCAGCCTATTGCCACATTGCTGTGGAGGGAACACGGTGAGAGCAAGGAGGCAGGAGGGAAACGGGGACAAAAGAAAAGGGGCAAGAATTCCTTTGTCTCAGGATTTAACCTTTCAGGATTTTGCATGTTTGCAGTGGCCACACCCCCCATGGCCAATGATCTCTGTTCCAGGTTAGGCCGACAGACACCTTCCCTACGCCACCTGACTTTACTGCACATGCATCCATCCCACCCTTGTCCAGTCCCTTCCCGCCTGTGATCTGCAGAGACTTTCCCTGGGGAGTGCAAAGTTGCATCTACCTGGTGAAGCTGCCTAGATGGTCATGTTCCTAAAGTCTGGCCTCCCTTTGCTTTCTTCCTATTATTAATAAGTAGCTAATTACAACAGTTTCACTTACAGCACCTGCAAAGAATTTTTAATGATCTGATAGGTGATGCTTAAAGAGTAAAGTAGGTAGCAGGTGCAAACCACACCTGTGCAGGACTTGTTACGTATAGTTGAGCAGGATTTTTACTTTTAGTGACTTTTGTAGGGGTAGGGAATGTTCAACCTTCTCTGGTTTGTTTGAGGCCTCTCGGGGTGTTAATGTGGCCCAGATTCTGGGATGCCCTGTGGGATCCAGGCTGGCACTGCAACTGGGCCCGGCTGGCACTGACACAGAGGCCTCTGAGGAGGGCGCTTCTGCCTCAGGTGTGGAGTCTGCACAGCTGTCCCGGTAGCTGGTGACCTGGCTGCTCCAGGCAGGTCATCCTGTTCACACAGCACGGCTCTGCGCGTGGCCCTCCCTCTCACACACACTCTCAGTCTTTGTTCTATATATGTCCCTGCTGGGCCGGGCCCCACTGGTTCACTGAAGCCCAGACAGGTACGGCGGGCTGTGCAGTCCTGTCTGGAGTGGGAAAGGCAACACGGCTGAGAAGGGTACAGATTCAGGAGTGGGACTAATGGTTTCCCATGCTGTGTCCACCACACCCTGATGACGTATTAGCCACATTTTATATTTTTAAATATATTTTTATTAATTTTAGAGAAGAGAGAAGGAGAGATAGAAACAACAGTGATGAGAAAGAATCATTGGCCGGCTGCTTCCTGCACACCCCACACTGGGAATCAAGCCTACAACCCAGGCTTGTGCCCTGACCGGGAATCGAATTGTGACCTCCTAGTTCATAAGTCGATGCTCAACCACTGAGCCATGCTGGCTGGGCATATTAGCCATGTTTAAAAACCCTGCTGCCTCAGTTTCTTCATCTGCCAGATGGGGCAAAGAATAGCACCTACCTCATAGGGTTTCTGTGAGGAATGAGGAGCCCCTGAACACTGTGCCTGGGCCCAGGAAGTGCTCAAGAAGTGTCAGCCAGAATTGTTATGAAAACTCTTAGGAGACCCTGTCACCATCTGGATCAAGGAGGGAGGCAGTTCCAGGAAAAAGGGTGTTAATGGCTTAGGCGCTGGGCAGCTGGCCAAGGACAGCAACTACAAAGGCCCAAGGACTGGGCAGCTTTGCGAAGCATATGGGGACGTGGCGCTCCCACGAGTGGTCTGCAAGCCGTGGTCAAGAAGAAAGGAAGCGGACGGTGCAGGATGTTACTGAGAAAGACGTGTAGATGGAGAGATCGCCTCCCACCCACAAGGCAGCTGTGCTGTCCAGAGAACAGGCGTGATAGGAAGGTCATGAGAAGTTACTGTCATCCTGGCTGCCGGTCCCTGGAAGATAAGACTGTGTGTGAAGGGGTGATCATGTGGGAAATGACTCAGGAAACATTTACATCAAAAACGAACTTGAGTCCAGAGAGTTGTCATCTTCTGCTTGTCTGTTTTTGAGAACGTGACTCATGAGCGAGAGGCAACCCTGGCGGCCGACAGCTGTGTCACTGCGACCCTGGTGCAGACCCCTTCCTTGGCCAGAATGTTCAAAGCTTGCTGACGCCTGAAGAGAGAGAGCTTCCCTGTCTCCCACGTGGAGTAAGTCCAGGCTGCTGGGCTTGGCTTGGCAATGAGAGCAGAGAGGAAATGCAGGAAATGCGCAGGCTTATTCTAAGCACTTTAAGTGCATTATCTTATTGATGTTTAAATCCACTGAGAGATAAGGAAAGTAAACTCAGAGAGGTAGATTGTTTGCCAATGTCACACAGCAAATGGGAAGAGGGTGCGGCTGGCAGAGGATGCCAATGCCTTGTCCTGACTTCTTGGCCGACTTTTGGGTGGGTGCTGGGTGCGCCCCAAGAATGCTGACTTTTCCACCTCCTGCCGGAGTCTGCCTGCTTTTATGCCTGGGAGCCTCTCTCCAGTCCCCAGGAGCCTGCTCAGCCCACATGAGGGGCATGTCAGCCAGATGGGGACAGTTGGTCGAGGACCCACCACCTGGGGATGCCACCAGGCTGGATTACATGCTCAGGTGGGACCACAGGGGTTAATCACCCCACTTATAGAGTCCAATGACAGGTTCTTCAACACAAATACCAGCCAGGTCTGTCTCTGGGCTCAGGCTCAAGATGAGGCCACTGTGTTTGCTGGAATTCACAGCCCCAAAGGCCACAGAGGGGCTATGGCAGGACTGCCTCCGAGTTGCCCACAGTGACACCTGCTCATGGACACATGCCCTGAATGACCTTTCTCCCCCCTCAGTTGTGCTCTCGGGGATCCCCTCTGCAATAAGCCAACCCCCCAAGATAAGCAAGTGCCTCCTCTGAGAAGGCTTCCCTGGCAGTAGAGGTTAACTGTGCGTTCCAGCCCGGCAGGGCCACGTGCCAGGTGACGGTCGAACACTGTCTAGATGTTGCTGGGAAGGTGTTTCTTAGATATGATGAATATTTTACAAGCAGCAAACACCTGCTCTTCACCCACAACTTCTTAAAGAAATAGCCTTTCATTCTGATAAAGGATTGTGAGACTATGTTCCTACTGGATGTGTCTTATAGCACATAGCATGCTTTCTTCCTTTTAAAAAAAAATTTTTTTTAAATTGATTTCAGAGAGGAAGGGAGAGGGATAGAGAGGTAGAAACATCAATGATGAGAGAGAATCATTGATTGGCTGCCTCCCGCACACTCCCTACTAGGGATTGAGCCTGCAACCCAGCATGTGCCCTTAGCCGGAATTGAACCTGGGACCCTTCAGTCTGCAGATGCTCTATCCACTGAGCCAAACTGGCTAGGGCAGCACGCTTTCTTTACATTGTCCTTTCATAAACAGATCTCAGAGTTTTTGACACAGCAGCTTTCTTTTGACAGATGGACAACTATGTTGTATTTGTGCCAAAACACTGCAAACCGATTCATGGTTAATTCCTGGCCCACCTTGCCATCTTTGGAAACTTACCTCTCTTCTCCAAAGATGTTAATAATAGCCGTTCTTGAATATTTACTACATGCCGGCCCTAGTTTAGGTACCAGACATGAAAGCTAATTTACATGCTGCAAATCTGTTGTTTTCAGACTGGGCAACTGAGGCAGGTGAATAGCTTTTGTGGAGCTGCCTCGCTGGAGCCTGCCCTCCTGCCCTGCTGCCCTCGATCCCTTCTTGCCTAAATGCCACGGATTGAAAATTCCTAGCGCCAGCTACTGGTTCTCCCTCCCAAATTCCCGACTTGTATCTCCGACGGCTCTGGGGTGCCTCTACCTGCGTGTCCAAAGGTGTCTCCAAAGCGGCCTCTCCCAGCCTGAGGGCCCCATCTCTCCTCCACTCCTGCTGCTCTGCAGGGAGTGCTTTCTCTGCCAACTGGGATGCTCAGGCCAGAAACCAGGGCACCACCTCGGCCTCCTCCCCCACCGCCTCTCACATGCAAACCATTCATCCTCGGCTTGTCCTTCCTCCTGCCTATCCCTAGAAGGCCTACTCCAGGCCCCCACCTCCACATCTCCATTCTCCACAGTGTGCCAGGACCATTTTTACAGCACACAAATAGACCATCTGTATTTGTTATCTATTGATGTGCAAGAAGTTACCTCCAAAATAGAGCCTCAGAAAACAACCAGCATCCATGACCTCACAGCTTTTGAGGGTCAGGAATCTGGGGCAGTTGCTGGGTGGTTCCGGGTCAGGCCTGTCTTGGGCTGCCACCATCTCAGGACTTGCTCAAGGGAAGGTCGGCTCCCAGCTCACTCACGTGGCTGTGGGCTGAGGACATTGGTCCCTTGCCAGGTGGGGTTCTCCATAGCATGCCAGCTGACTTCTCCCAATACCACGATGAAAGACAGTCTTTTTACGACCTAATCTCAGAAATGACATCCTATCACTTCTGCTGTGCTCTGTTCATCAGGAGTAACTCACTAAACCCAGCCACACTCAGATGGAGGGGTCACCCAGGGTGTAAATATCATGGGAAGTGAGGGTCACTGGGGCCATCTCAGAGCCTGCCTAGTACATCGCATGTTTGCTCAAAACACTTCAGTGAGCACACGTTGATGTACGACATAGTCCAATGTGGGTTACAGGCCCTGAGAAGGGAACACTGTTCCAGCCCCACATGTCACCGCCTTTCCACACGCACCCTGCCCTTCCCGGGGGTGCACCGGCCACGCCACGCACCAAGCTGTGTACAGGGATGCTGCCATGGCCTCGGCGCCGTGCAGCCATCCAAAGCGTTAGCCAAGCAAAAGCCTCTTTCCCCTCCTTTGGTTCAGTGGCCATTTATATGATTGTTTTAACTTTGCTTAATGATTGCAACTGTCTTCCCTTACAAAGTTTAAATGTAATGAATTTTAACATCCTAAGAAATGTATGGAATTCCATATGTAACAACCTTTACACAAAGCTTGCTAAAGAGCCACATTTAGAGAAAATGTCTGTGTTGTTCATTGCAGCATTATTTACAATAGCCGAGCTATGGAGGCACCCCACATGCCCATCAACAAACAAGTGGATAAAAAAAAGCTGTGGTATAAAAACACATATACAATGGAATATTACTCAGCCATAAAAAATGAAATCATACCGTTTGCAACAGCATGGGCGGACCTGAGGGCCTTATTCAAAGTGAAATAAGCCAGTCAGAATAAAGACCGGCACCATAGGATTTCACTTATATGTGGAATATGAACAAACACAAGAGAAAAAGACAC
>NW_006286246.1:3338811-3340073 GCF_000327345.1 Myotis davidii | reverse complement strand
GTCCTCAAAAAATTACACACAGAGCTACCATGTGACCCAGCAATTCCACTTCTGGATATTTATCTGAAGAAATCCACAACACTAATTTAAAAAGATATATGCACTCCTATGTTTATTACAGCATTATTTACATCAACTGAAGTGTTCATTAATAGATAAATGGATAAAGAGGTAGTACACATATACAATGGAATATTACTCAGCCATAAAAAATGAAATCATACCGTTTGCAACAGCATGGGCGGACCTGAGGGCCTTATTCAAAGTGAAATAAGCCAGTCAGAATAAAGACCGGCACCATAGGATTTCACTTATATGTGGAATATGAACAAACACAAGAGAAACAGACTCCTAGGTTCAGAGAACAGACTCATGGTTGCTAGCGGGGCGGGAGTTGGTGGCTGGGTAAAAAGGTAAGGGGATTAAGAAGTACAGATTGGTAGTTACAAAATAGCCATGGGGATGTAAAGTACAAAATAGGGAATACAATGAATAATATTGTAATAACTATGTGTGGTGGCAGGTGGGTACTGGAAATATCCCAGTACAAAAGGGGGGGCACATTGTGGAGTATATGACTGTCTAACCACAATGCTGTACACCTGAAACTAATACAAAATAACATTGAATGCAAACTGTAATTAAAAAATATTTTTTTAAAAAGAAAAAAGAGAATGTCTGTGTTTATATGTACAGCATCAACATTGAAATGGTGATTATGTTCTCAGTGTCTAAGACACTTGACCCAAAGATCAAGGGAGCATTAACTCATGTCTCTGTCCTTTCTGACTTTTTTCAGTTACAAAATGAATAGCATCTCAGGAGGCCAGTGTCTCATTCCAGGGATCCCACGTGTCCCTCCTGCCCCAGATGGAGAAAGCAGGGCCTCAGCATGCAGAGGACAGAGTAAAGTGAGGTAAGAGTGGAAATGGTCTTTCCTTTTGTTGTTGGAATCTACCGTTGCCCAGGCAGCAAAACTCCGACAGGGCAGGGAGATGACAGTGAGGCAGGGGCGAGGGACAGCCATGCTCTGGTGTTTGCAGCCCCTTAAACAGCACCCGGAGCCTCAAGTGCAGTTTCCCAGGTCATCGCTCCCTCTCTCTCAAAGCTCCTTTAGAGCCTGCAGTGCTTCTCCAGCCTCGATGAGCCCTTCAAACAGTGGCTTGTGGCTCCTGTCATTCCTTCCATCCCCAGCTCCCAAAACCTCAGAGCCAGCATCTCAGGGCCTGTCTACTTTGGCTTACCAGAGCATTACAAATCTT
>NW_006286246.1:3327370-3338630 GCF_000327345.1 Myotis davidii | reverse complement strand
TTTCCCTTGTGCACTGTTTGTTCCAGCATTCAGAAAATTGCTGGTCCCTTTATCAAACACCACAGTTTCTAATTTCCCAAGTCTTCACTTTTGAGCAATTAGATGCCCCCGTTTGTTGAACAGGAAAGAATCATCAAGCCTCGTGTCACAAGCTCTGCTGTGCTGGGGTCCCTGGAGGGTTGGTGCTTGTTTTTTTAGCTATTGGAATGGAATTCGAAAATCTATTTTTCCTGACCTGAAGCAACACTGGGCACCCCTTCCACACTCCCCCAACCCTGCCCAGTTCAGTCTTGAGTTAACATGGGTTTAAGTCCAACACAGTGGGGGCAATAGAGGCTTTACAGTGAACTGATAGGGGACTCTGGACTCAGATGAGGCAAGCATCACCTCCACAGCCCCAGCCCTGGCTGCAGCCAGCCTGTGACTCAGGTGGTCTCCGGGTGCTTGGGGTGAGACCCCTCCCCCAGGCGAGTGTAGCGGCTGAGCCCTTGGCTTTGGAGTTCCAAGGACGGGAGCTTACGTTCTACTCTGCCCCTTGTGATTCACTCGGGACACCTGTCCTTCATCAGTAATAGAGGGAGCGCTGGAGTCCATGAGCAGAAGTTGTGAGGATTAAAGGAGGAAATGCAGTGCTAAGAATAGCACCAGGAAGGGGCAGTAGCTACCCCTCGTGTGGGGGCTTCCTGGGCCTCCCATCAGGCTTGGCTTCCCTAGACATGGACCACACTTTGTGCTTCTCCGTCTTCCCTGGGTCGTGTCAGGATGCTCACTCCCTTCGTGTCCAGCTTAGCGCACTGACAAGGAGACAAAGTTAATCAAAACCAAAGGTGCGAATAACAAGAAGCTGGACGCCCGACGTCTCCCCGAGGAATGTTATGCTGCAAAGCATGCTTTTAATGAAGGATTGAGTTCTCTCAGAGGACATTCAAGCAGCGAGGGAACGACAGAGTGGGTACTCACATGTCTTCTCTGTAGATCCTGGCTCTTCACTGAGGGCAGCTTGCCGAGCTGGGATCTCTTTGGGAACATGTCCGTGTAGGGCTCTGATAATCAGATGAGAGGGCTTGACAACGAGGAGGTGCTCCTAAGGGTTCTTTGTTAACCCAGAACCGATGGCATAAATGACAGACGTGCTGCAGTATTAGGGGCAGAGTACAGATGTGTGCAATTTACTTTGAAATGTATCAAAAAGTAAGATGGATTGATAAATGGATAAAGGGCTCAATAGCTTGATATATCTTGATACAACAAGTGCGTTTAATAAAATGTTAATGGTAGAATCCAGAAGGCGAGTCCACATGTGTTCAGTATAAAATTCTGTCAACTTTGCCATGTTTGGAAATTTTCATAGTAAAAAGAAAAATGGAACAATTCCACAAAAACAGAGTATGACAGCCTTTCCCTAAAAGAATGACAAAAGAGGTAATTCAGGAAGAAAGTGAG
This sequence comes from Myotis davidii, assembly GCF_000327345.1. Classification (NCBI taxonomy): domain Eukaryota; kingdom Metazoa; phylum Chordata; class Mammalia; order Chiroptera; family Vespertilionidae; genus Myotis; species Myotis davidii. The sequence goes on along the minus strand of NW_006286246.1, from coordinate 3,337,187 downwards.
AAGAATGAAAAATGATAACTGAAGTACAGGAAGAACAGTCTGGAATTTGGAAAGAGAATGAGTGCAGTTAATGTGTTTTAGGTCCTGATTATTATTTAGAGAGAGTTAAGATATTAACTTTAAACTTGATCAATACTTTCTGTTTGACAGGAAGTATTGATAGGATTGCTGTAGGGATTAAGTAACCGAAAAAAAGTACAACACAGTTTGTCACATGGCATTTTTTTGCCATATATACAGGAGTTGGCAAAAGTAGGTTTAGAGCTGTAATACAATTAAATAATACAATCATTAATAAATAATAATATAAGAATAAACTGTGTTTCACGTACCCACAACTGTAAACCTACTTTTGTCCACCCCTGGATAGTAAAGTAGGAATGGAAGGGGACATCCCTAATGATTGATAGATGGTGTTTAGCAGAATGAGAGCCAATGTCAGTCACAATGGTGAAATGCTAAAGGAATTAATTTTAAATTCAGGAACATGGAGATACCACAATAACCATTTCTATGATAATGAAAATCCTAGCTATCGCAGTGAGAAAATAAAAGTACAAGTAATGAGGCTAGGAAAGGGCATGTACCTTGGTTGCGGGCACATCTCCGGTGGGGGGTGTGCAGGAGGCAGCTGATTGATGTTCCTCTCTCATCGCTGTTTCTAACTCTCTATCCTTCTCCCTTCCTCTCTGTAAAAAATCAGTAAAATATATATATTTTAAAAAAAGCAAGTTGAAGAGGGTTAATATCCATTATGGTGCTATTATTTTTATAAAGCTCAGAAACAAGGAAAACTGAACAGCGTATTTGCTTGAAGATACAGATGTGAACCATTTTGAAAAGCAGCAACGAGAAACCAAGTTTCAGGATCTTGCTTTCCCAGGCCAGCCAATCAGGAGGAGACATCTGGGCCACTTGAAAGGTATTGGTCTCCTTCTTACGTTGAGCGATGATTCTCAGATGTTCCTTGTATAATTATGTTTCACAACCGATGAAGACACTAAGAATATTTTCTATTAATGAAGTATTACATTCAATATTTTTGGCATAAGCCAAAGCATCCAGTGACTTGCTGGTCATATTGCAAGTGTTGGACTTTATTTTTCCACTTAATTCTTATTTCCTATGGGACTGCTCAGCATCATGAGCCAGGCCAGAGTGACATTGTGAACTGTTTTGCCTGAAAAATAGCCTCTCCTTCCTTTCAGTATATGCCCTTTTCTCTGCCCAGCTTCCTACAAACCAAAGACCCAAAGCTCCAGCTGACTATTTGAGGAGGATTTTCCCAGCAGACCTCTTATTAAGAGACATGTCATCCCCGGCCAGTGTGGCTCAGTGGTTGAGTGTCTACCTATGAACCAGAAGGTCATGGTTCAATTCCCAGTCAGGGCACATGCTCAGGTTGTAGGCTCGATCCCCAGTAGGGGCATGCAGGAGGTAGCCAGCTAATCATTGATTTTCTCTCATCCTTAATATCTCTATCTCTCAGTCCCTCTCCCTTCCTCTCTGAAATCAATAAAAATATATTTTGAAAAATAATAAAAGAGAGAAAAAGAGAGAGAGAGAGAGAGAGAGAGAGGTGTGAACCCATGGCATCACCCCTCCCCACCAGCAGATTGCCTGACTGTCTCAAGGCTCAGGGCTTGGAGCCGCCCTGAAGCCCTTTTATAGGGGAGTGGGCCTCTCAAGGCTTGACTAGTTCATGGGACCAATGATTTATAAATGTGATTTAATTAAAAGCATCTTCTTCCAAAGAGCCATGAAAAAACTTGACTCGGGGAAGTTGAGTTCAAAGCCCTGACTAGGCAGGTGTGTGTGGGGGGCCTGCTGTCCCCTCACCTCTGCCTCTGGGCAGGTCTGTGGACTTGCTGACTTTCTCTCTGTCTTCACTTTTCTTTCCTTAAATGTGTTGTGATCATATTAGCAGACTCCATGGAGCCATGGAGATTCATATTTAATAAAACCTGCTGGAAATGTAAACAGAAATGTGCACAGAGGCACATGGAAGATTTCGCCGTCAGCCCCAGCCCAACCCCCACCTGGGGATTAGGTCAGTTTGGCACCTGCCTCCTGGGGAGCTGGGGCCATGATTCATCAGTTACTTGCTGAACTAGCATGGGCGTCTTTCCGACCTGCTGGCAGGGGCAGCGTGAAAACTGGTGTGCACCTCACAGAGCGAGTGGGACCCGAGCTCCTTCCAAGGCTGTGTTGTGCATGCAGGCCAGCTTTCAACTGAGTCCCTCTGCAATGGCAAACGCCAAGACCATGACTGAGTCTATGGGAACGAGGAGTTAGGAGCATGATTTAATTAAAAGCACTATTTCTGTCCAAAGAGTCAAGAAAAGACTTGAGTGGGGACAGTTGAGTTCAGTGCACGGAGAGGACAGTGTGGGTGTCCATGATACAGATGGAACCAGGGGGCTGGCAAGGCGTCATGGCCAAGTCCAGGCCAGAGGTATTGACAGAGAAGAGCAGCCTAGGTTTAGTGCCTCCCAGGGCTGGTGCTGGATCATGCTCTCTGCTTCTCACGCTGTAGTCTGGATCCATCTTGGTCCCACTAGTGGCCTTTGCATGTTGGGTGACATGGTTGGGAGCATAGGCCGGGGTGGCCGGGCACGTCTCCCTGGGTTCCAGCAGAAGCTGACTTTAGAAGAATTCCTTCATCTTTCTGGGCTTCTTCTTTTTAAAAAATATATATATTTTTATTGATTTCAGGGAGGAAGGGAGAAAGATAGAAACTTCAGTGATGAGAGAAAATCATTGATCAGCTGCCTCCTGCACTTCCTCTACTGGGGATTGAGCCTGTAACCTGAGCATGTGCTCTGACCGGAAATTGAACTGTGACCTCCTGGTTCATAGGTCAACACTCAACCTCTAAACCACACCGGCTGGGCTACCATACTTTCTTTAAATATCTTTTTCTGCTCCCATTCTTATTCTTCTCTTTTTCTGAGACTTTATTACATGCATGTTAGTTCACTAGATATCCCATAGGTCACTGAGGCTCTATTTGTTTTGATTTTATTTCTCTCTGTTCTTCAGATTGGATACTTTATATGGATAAATTATCTTTGAGTTCACTGACCATTTATTCTGCCATATCTAATCTGATCATCCAATTAAGTTTTTCAATCCTTTCATTTCTGAAATTTCCATTTTTTATAGCTTCAGTTTCTCTATTGAGATTCCCTATCTGCTTGCTCATTAAGACCATATTTTCCTTTAAGACTTTGAATATATTTATGGTATCTGTTTTAAAGTCCTTGTATACTAATTCTAACATCTGGGTAATTTCAGGGTCTATATCTATTTACTGTTTTTGTCCTTGGTTATGGGTTAAAATTTTCTGCTTCTCACATGTCTAAAGTTTTTTGTTAATAATCTAGGTATTTTGTGTGGTACAGCATAAGTGGCCTTTAATTTCTAGAGTTGTACTTAGGAGTTGGCCTTCCTAGTGTCCCAGCTGAGTAATTGGGATGTTAATGAGGGCTATCATGCTGGCTGGGCTAGAATTCCACTGTTTTCTGCCAGGCCTGTTGGAACAATGCGCAGCCAGCCCCTGACCAAGGATCCACAGAGAAGCTTTGCACAGTTTTCGGATCCTTCATGCGTCTATCTCTCCCCACTCCCAGTGCAACTACCTTCTCTTCTGAGTTCTGAACTTTAAATTCTGCTTTCTCAGCTAAGCAGAACCGCACTACTCTGAGTGTTATCTCCTAATATAGAAGTCAAATTGTTCTCACCCAGAGAGCCAGGGTGAATGTGAGGCTCACATCATGTACTTTTCTTCTCTCGGGGATCCCAGTCCTACAGTGCCTATTGTTCAGTGTCTGAAAACAATGCCCCCGTTTACTTGTCCAGCTTTATAATTGTTTATGGTGGCACCAGGTACTCCAAACTGTCCAGAAAAAGAAGTTCCTCTATGTGTTCATTTAAAATTCATGTAATAAAAAGGAAAATTAAGAGAGAATTATCTTAAGTCAACTCTATTATCTCGAAGTCATTTTGACTCAAAAACATTTTGCATGTAAATATAGATGATATGTAAATGTTATGATTTAAAAAATTATCTAACTAGAAGATGTACCTATTCTGGTTTTTGCACTTAAGGGTTGCTACTAGTTCTTGAAGATCTTAGCATAAGTTGTAGGAACTTATATTCCCATTGATATAGATTCCAAGGATGCATATTTCCTTTAGTCCTAACACTTGATCATAGATTGGCCAGACCTGAGAAGCTTGGACTATTATAAAAGTAAAGACTTTATGAGAAATTATTTAAATTATTTAAATAGAATGAGAGTTTAAGGTGCAGCCAGAGAATGAAATTGCTGTTACATTTCAGATACTAAAGAAAGTATGACTCAAAGAGGAGACAGATGTTTATTTTAGTTGCTTGAACTGCAGGAGTGAGAGTATGATTGACATCCTGGAATACCATACAACCATCACTCAACTACCGTGGGTCACACATGAGCCTTCCGGGAAGTTCTTTATTGAATGTTTTCTTTGCTTCAGTGGTTAAACCTGGACTATCCAGGGACAGCCTAATGAGCCAGTAACATTTCAAGCTGAAACCTAATTAATGCAATGACATTAGGTTTAATGTCATTTAAACATTTTAAATGAGTTCAGGTTTAAAGGACTCATAAAAAAGATCTCATAAAAAAGATGTGCTAATGCCGCCAAGTGCAAGTAAGAAAGTCTGCATCCCTGTTATAAAGGAAAGGAAATGTCAGCTCTCTGTGGTCAGCTCAATGGCAGTTTGTTTTTTTAGTGTCCAGTAAATTACTGTTTGCTTTTAAAATCGGCTAAGACTTTTGGTTCAGGCAGGATGTGTTAGAGCACCTGACCCTGAGAAGTATTTGGTAACTAGGCCAAGGCAGACCCCTTCCTGGGCCTGGAGACTTATTAGGGTTGGTCTGAGGCTGGGGTTAAGGTGAGAGAGTGTGTGACCTACAAAGGTCATTAAAGGTGTGAGGTGGTGGTTAAGACTCAGGCTTGGAATCCGACCCATGCAGATTACAGTCCTGACTCTGACTGGGCAGATGAACTTGGCTTCTTGGAAAGCAGTTTCCACATCTGCAGAATGTTGATCATAACTGCATTGGCTTCTCCGAATCCACGTGATGCTTCAGTGAGATTTTGTTTATAAGGTCCCGAGACAGATCTTGAAGATAATAATGCTCAGTCAATGGAAGATGTTATTATGAAACATGCATGTCCCATGACTTCTCTGTAAGTTTGCACATTACAAATAAAATAAAGCCAAAGCATTGTATTGTTAAGATGCCGGTGGGTCATAGGTTAGGTATGAACAAGTGTCTCCCTCCCTCCCTCTCTCCCCCACCCTCATCCCTTCCCATGCCTTCAGAAGATTGCTACTCTGTGCAGCACCTGGGCAGCCTCACGCTCATCCAGTGGTTGGTTAGGAAGATCTGTCAATGTCATTTCCCAATGCTTGTGTTGTGACATTAAGCAGACTTGGGGCACACTGTTCAGGATCAAGGGGAGCACAGTTAATCCATCCTGGAGTTTGTACTGGGTGGGCCAAGCTTTGTTAGGCGGGAAGGAGGTGACTCTTCTGCTGGGAAGCCCAGGAAGGCAGGAGCTTTCAGTGAGAAAACTCCTCCTGGTCGGTTGTTTCCACGGACAACTGCCCAAAGCCGTGGTCGGCAAACTGCGGCTCGTGAGCCACATGCGGCTCTTCGGCCCCTTGAGTGTGGCTCTTCCTAAGCCTTAGGAGTACCCTAATTAAGTTAATAACAGTGTACCTACCCATATAGTTTAAGTTTAAAAAATTTGGCTCTCAAAAGAAATTTCAGTCGTTGTACTGTTGATATTTGGCTCTGTTGACTAATGAGTTTGCCGACCACTGGCCCAAAGGATGCTTTCTGGCGGGTGGGATGCTGACAGAGGCGGATTTTAACGTTTATAATTTGTTTGCATGGGTGAACCAGGTGTCCACCGAGACTCTCTGGCTGTCCTCTGTGTCCTCACTCTGCTTGACATTCTTTATCTGTCTCCATTCCCCCCTGAACCTTGCCTGCAAGGTGAGAAGATCTTAAACCATATAGTGTCATATGGACAAAATTGTGCCCTTGATAGAGTACTTTAGAAACTAGAGGAAAGGAAATGTCAAGACTACCTCTTCTACTCCTCCCCATGCACCTGGGCATCTGGGGCAAGGAGAGCCTGGAGGCAGCAACAACACCTGGTGATGACAGCTCAGTTGGTGACAGGTTCAGACAACGGTGTCTTGGAGTGAAAGGCACTTGTCAGGCTGTGATGAAAGCCTGTCCACTTGTTGAAAACCTCTGTTGCTGAGATTGGAGGGAAAACAGAGCAGAGCCTGACTTCCCCTCCCTGTTCACCTCGGTGGCATTTGAGTCCCTAAACCAGGGCGGCTTAGTGCAAACAGCCTGGCAAATTTTAATTTTTAAAAATATATTTTTATTGATTTCAGAGAGGAAGGGAGAGGGAGAGAGAGAGAGAGAGACATTAATGCTGAGAGAGACTTATTGATTAGCTGCTTTCTGCACACCCCCTACTGGGGATTAAGCCTACAACCTGGTCACGTGCCCTAATCGGGAATTGAACCATGACCTCCTGGTTCATAGGTAGATGATCAACCACTGAGCCACACTGGCCTGGCCATTTTAAATTTTTTAAGAGGACAAGCCATAAATGTTCTCTGTGATGTTTCAAATTTCCAAAGTGAAGGAACTCTCTGAAGTGTCTCAGTGAAAAGGAGTTTTGTTGGGGCCAGAACGACAAATGAGATAGCACAGCCATCCGCACTCGGGCTGTGTGCAGGGCTCGTTGTCAGCGCTGGTTCACACGCAGGAACCAGAGGCCAACAGTGACCTCAGCTCCACTCCCCACTCCCAGCGCCAGTCACGGGGCCTCAGGGCCTTGACCTCAGCGAGACTCTGAGCCCTCCACCCAGGCCCCAACCACAGGCTCCCGCTCCAGCCTCTGAGGGGACCAGAGGTGGAAAGTTTACTGATTGACTCACTGGGGGACTTTCCAACTTGGAAGCCAGGATCTTCTTCCTGTATATTTCAATAATAAAAAATAATTACTGCCGCTGGTGAATTTTTGTGCTAACCACCAGGTCCAGACATCTGCATTAAACTATGCTGCAGGGCCTGTAGTAGAGATTTTTCCACAGCTGCAACGCTCTGCACAAACTAGGACATGTCCAGCAGCTGTGCCCCCACGAAAGCATGGCAAGAATGAAGGTGTCTCAGATAGAAGGGAACTGGCCAGCTGTGCATGTCCTCATGGTCAACCCGAATAGTGGCTGCTTTTGGCTAATGCTACAGAAATGAGAAATGCGCCATTAGTTAAAACTATGAAGACAGGCCTGTATGTATTCATCAGAGAGGGGATTGGAGGAAGGGGGAGAAAGTTGGTCCTGAGTTGGATTTAGGAGACTGGATTCAAATTGGGAGGCAGCCTGAAAAGCTGGGGCCGATTAGCAACTTTATTTCTGTCACAGAGGAAGAATCAGCGGCAAGAATTTTGGAAGGAATCCATTTGCACGCTGTTTTTGAGCATCCAGTTTAGCACTATGGAAGCTGAGAAGCTTTATCATTACCCAATACTGGTTGTTGCAATACATAGACATGTGGTCATATCTTAGAGAATATTTACTTAATTGGGAAATCGGTGACCCTTTTCACAAAGAGCACAAATGTGTAGCATTTGTGGAAGTGGCCATGCCTGTCTTGCTCTGTGCTCACGGACGTCACCAAGCCTGCATGTCCTGCGTGTCCTGTGTGTCCTGCGTGTCTCTCAGCTGACTCAGCCGCTCCTCCCCCACCTTGGACTCCTCTTATCTTTCCATTTACCCCTTTCCTTGGTGCTGTGAGATTATTCAGGGAGCCACAAGTCAGGGTTCTCTGGAGAAACAGAACCAAAAGGAGAGCCATATATATATGAGAAAGAGATGTTAAGGAATGGACACGTGATTATGGGGCTGCCAAGCCCAGAATATGCAGGGTAGACCAGCAGGCTGGAAATTTGGGCAGAGGGTTTATGTTGTAGTCTTTATGGTAAATTTTTTCATTTTAGGAAATCTCTGTTATGGCCCCATACGCCATCAGCTGATTAAATGAAGCCCACATACGGTATGGAGGGTAATCTTGATTTAAAGCCAACCAATCAAACATGTTGATCACATCCACAAAATACCTGCACAGCAGCATCTAGACTAGTGTTTGACCAAACAACTGGGCACCACAGACCAGCCAAGTTGACACATAAAAGTACCCATCACACCTCGTGTATATTTCAGAAACATTCCAGAGCTCTGGAACTCCCAGAGGAGTCGCTCCCCACAGCCCCCGTGGCTGAGCTCTGTGTGGGGCCAGTGGGGCCTGGGCGGGTGAATGTATGGGATAATATTATGAAGTGTTTCCAGAGGTGGAATCAATATCATTTGGCTGTGCTCAACTGTTAATAACATCTCCAAATTCTAGAACACTGAAAAGATACAATAAGGATTATTGAGGGCTAAAAGGAGGATAAATACTATTTACAGTTCGGCAACAGGTGGCTACCACTGTGAAGCCAGAGTGCAGAAGTGTGCACCTCTCCTTTGCTCCCTCCCTCAGACATACTGCATACAGAGAGGGGCAGCAGACCAGGTGGAGGGCAGCCTGGGAAATTCCATGCTCTCCTGCTAAGCTCTTGGCCCTGGAGCCGGGCCTGCCTGTGGTGCAGCTATCTGCTTGCAGAAGGTGGGCTGTTGAAGGATGCCCAGGACTCCGTGTTTCACAAAGTGCCTGTCAGTCATCAAGAGAGGGGTCACTGGTCCAGAGTCCCAACCTGCTGCCTCTGCCTGCAGGGCCCCTACCCTCGTCCCATCCATGCTCTCCGACAGGGACATTCATTCCTTCTTGACTTGTGGATTGTCGAGTGCCAAGTTCAGGAGGAGAGAGGATTTCTCTTTTTTTCTCTTTGTTTGGACCAGCGTGCCTGTGGTGCTGCCCCTCTGCCTGTGCAATCTTCCTCTTCCTTCTAGGCAAGCACAGCCCCTCCTCAGCTAAGCTCTCCGGGGCCTCCAGCCAGGCAGAGCTCCCCTCTATCGGCTCCCGGGGGCTTATTCTTTCTATCACTCACTTAAAAACATCTTATCCAGCTGTTGGTAACTTTTAGGTCGGGATTTTATCTCTTTAACAAGGTTGGAAACTCCCTGAAAGCTTAGCCCAAAGGTCACATTTATTTAAAACCTTCCCTATGCTGCCTCCCGCAAACACTGCCCACATCCACACAATCCATACCCACCTAGGCATGTGCGCGCGCGCGCGCACACACACACACACACACACACACACACACACACACACACCCCAGAGGAGAGGTTTACTAAATAGCTGTGAGTGATGCTGATGACTGCTTCACAGACTAGCTTATGATCATTTGACATATAATAATGACAATTTTTATAGAAAAGTTTATCCTCAGAGTTAGTTTATGTAATTTTCTACCTTAAAATTGCATTCGTTGAGCAATTACTATGTACCAAAGTGCTGGGGTCCAACCCCAGCAGGTCCAGGGGTCCCCAAAGGTGTGGACGGAGTCGGCGAAGAAGGAATGACACAGAGACAGTGTTCAGTTGATCAGCAGCCTAGCCAGGATCTCTAGCCAGGATCTCTAGCCAAGTTCTGGTCAGGATCTCCAGCGAAGTTCTGGTTAGGATCTCCAGCCAGGTTCTGTGTCCATGTTCTCTTGCTACGTTCTCCTGCCAGGTTTTGTCCAGATTCTGTAGCCAGGTTCTTCAGCCAGGCTCTCCAACCAAGTTCTGTAA
>NW_006286246.1:3324213-3327347 GCF_000327345.1 Myotis davidii | reverse complement strand
AAATCCCTACCTGGGGAAACAACCTTTCTTGGAGAGGTGACCTTGGTTAAAACACATAGCGCCAAGAAGGTGAGCAAACATTAAGAACAGTATGTCATATACGCCCGGTCCCTTGAAACATATGCTGTGCAGATGTTTCTTCCCTGCAGCGACTGTGTCAAGCAGCAAGGATGGACCGGCTCCCAGCACCAAAGACTACTCAAGACACTTTATGTGTATGTTGTCTTAAATCTCGCAACAGCCTTGCAAAGTAAGAATTCACATGCAGATTTTTTAAGTGGCCCGTTGTGACTCAGAGTGGTTAACTCATTTGGTCGAAGCCACGCAGCTCACAATGGTGGGATTGGGGTTTATGCTTATTTGCACCTACCAAGCCACACCACTGTGCACAGTGAGTGTAGGAAGGGAAGGGAAGTGGGGAACCTCCCCATTACTGTGACACCTCCATGGTTTGGCCCAGGTATCGTTTGGAAGTTACATGAGCTTAGGCCAAATCTCAAAGTCATCCGAGTCCTTCTGGTTAGATTGCTTAGTCTGTAATGGGGGGGGAGGGGTGGAAATAATTTTCTTACCCTACATACAGTATCAACACTTCAAGAGACTGACTGTAGTTCTAGGGTTTATTTAGAATCACCTTCTATACTTCATGGAGCATTCTTGATTTTCTGTCTGCCCAAGATACTAAAATCCATGTGACATTTGATATTTGTTTCTGGATCCATTTTGCATCAAACAAACAGACACCCTACCTTTCAGAGGCTGGACCCCAAGACAGATGAATGGCAAGGGAAGGCAAGCCCTCTGCTTGTCCGTTTTCTTCTCAGTGATTTCTGCAACTAGCTCTACGTCATGCAGAGATCACTAGGGTTCTGTCGTTTTCATTTTTAATTTTAGTATATGATTTTGGTTTTCATTTATATTTTTACTAGCAGTAATTTTTCTTCATGCAGTGCCACTTCTGAGGCAGGGCACAGTTGAACTGGCCAAGTCTGTCATACTGACATTGACCTAATAAGCAGAAAAAGTCACTCCCAGCTCATCCACGGATTTGTCAACAGTAAGGTAACCTATCGATACAGAGAATGAACTTACCCCCTTTCCCTTGTTAGAGCTCTAAACTTTTCCTCTTCCTCCTCAAACTTTGAGAGCAGATTTCCAGGAACAATGGCCAGTTTTCAAACATTCCCTAGAAAGGGTGTAGCCCTGCATTTCGCATTCTCCCCCATCCGCGCATCAGTGACATTTGCAAGCCCAGCTTTTTATGTTTTGGCCTCAGTGCGTTCAGAGGTGAAGCAGAGATAACTCCCCTTCAGGGCAATGGCAAGGGAACTGTGAGAGCCTGGAGGAGGCAAGGTCCGCGGGGGAGAGAACTTGGTTATATTCTACCCAGTCTCCAAAGCTGCTTGGTTTCTAGTTCTTTTTTCTACAGTTTGACTCCTTTGAAAACTACGCTCCTAAGAGAAGTCTGCAGGGGGCAAGCCTCCCAGGCTCCTGCTGGACGGTGCCAGGCCAGCACGCGGAAGGCCCTTGGTTTGCAGACATGGGTAAACCTGCCCATTGATCTGCACCGGGCCCTGTGCCCCCGCCGCTACTCAGCCAGTATTGAGACTTGCAGGCGTCTAAGGAGCATACGTTTTGGAAGCCATTTCTTCTCTGGGCTTTTTGACTATTATGATGTCATTCATGCTCCCTTGTTTTTATTCCAGATGCATAACATCCACACAAAACACTGGCGGTCACGATGGTGTTGGGCTCCAAAAACTCGGGGCTTGTCTTTTCATAGCCAGTGGCTCAAACGGCGTGGCCTTCTGAACTGGAGTTGGTACCATTCCTAGCATTTGCTCAGTGGGAAGTTCAGTGTTGGGGGTGGGAATAGTGGTGCGGTAGGTCCACTTCTATTCATTGGGAACCCCAATAATATTACAGACCCAAGAATATGCCGTTCTCAAGGCAGTAGCTTATTAGTATGGGTAAGTCTAAAGAGCTTTAGATCATCTTCACCACGTTATGGAAGGGCTAGTAAATACACGTATAGGATGATCCAGTTGCAGAGATGTTTGCATAGGCACAGTGACGCCAAGGAGCAGCATCTCCATCATGTCCTACCTCTAGGCACCCCAAGTGAAACTAGTGAGCTTGGGATGAGAGTGTAGCTCCAGTACAGATCCTCTAGGCCAGTGGTTCTCAACCTTCTGGCCCTTTCAATACAGTTCCTCATGTTGTGACCCAACCATAAAATTATTTCATTGCTACTTCATAACTGTAATGTTGCTACTGTTATGAATCGTAATGTAAATACCTGATATGCAGGATGGTCTTAGGCTACCCCTGTGAAAGGGCCGTTCAACCGCCAAAGGGGTCGCGACCCACAGGTTGAGAACCACTATCCTAGGCCCTTCTTCTAACCAGATGGCCAGTCCTAGATCCCATTATTTCTTATATTGAGATTTATATATGCTGAGTGGTCTCTAGAAGTCTGTGTATTAGGTATCTGTTGCTGCATAACAAATGACCCCAGAATTGAGTGGCCGAGACAACAATCCCCCTTTGTCATTTCTCACAGTCAGGATTTCAGTTAGGGCACAGAAGGTGTGGCCTGTCTCTGCCACATGACCTCTGGGGCCTCAGAAGGGAGTCTCACAGGCTGGGGGTTGAAGTCATATGAAAGCCCATCACAGTCATATCTGGTAGCTGATGCTGGCTGTTAGCTGGGGGTCCAGCTGGGGCTGTAGGCCAGACACTCACATGTGACATCTCTGTGTGGCCTGGGCTCCTGACAACATGCTGACTGGCTTCTAAGAGTGGCCGTCTTGGGACCCAGAGAGAGCCAGGCAGAACTGTATACCTTCTGTGACCTTGACAGGCGTGCAGTCACTTCTGCCGTGTTCTACTGGCCAAGGGGCCACAGAGGCCTTGGTTCAAGGGTAGGGCGCAGGGACTCCCCCTCTCATTGCACTGTGAGAGCGTAGGGGGCTGGGGGGGACAGATATTGGTTCAGCCACCTCTGAATGGTATAGCCTGCTGTGGGCACCCTCCGTGTGCCCTGGAGTTCCTGTGGACATGAATTCATTATCGGCCTTAAATGGCACAGGCCCTCCTGAATAAATGCCGATGGAACTCTGTGAGACCCAGGT
>NW_006286246.1:3320403-3324170 GCF_000327345.1 Myotis davidii | reverse complement strand
GTTGAGCGAAAGCCCAGAAACACTGGCCAATTAGAAGAGAAGTGAGCTGAGTGCTGGGCTCTCCTCCCTGCTAGGCTCTGGAGAAACGTCTGGAGAGCACAGCGAACGCAGCCCCACCTGCAGATGCTGAGCCTGATGTTTCTGTAAGCACAATCCCATCAGACTCGCCGGACAGCAGGCCGATCCAGGAGGGACGGTCTTTCACAGAGGTCCGTGGTGACAAGGCCACTCTCTGCCCAAGGATTCTGGTTCTAGTCGGAGGAGATGGACAATACACAGAACAGAACAGACAAAGAGGCACATGAATCAGAAAGTGGAGCTAGTGTCGGGCATTTTGGAAACGCGTGCAGAGTGCCACACAGCACAGTGGCTGTTCAGAGTGCTGGATCAACGCCTCTGCGGGGCTCCTGGGTATGTGTCAGCCAGGCCCATTCTGTGGCTGGAGGAGCTAGAGTCGCTAGAGACCCCGGGCCTGTGACACTAATGCCCAGGAGAAGTCCCACAGGTGCTCAGCACAGCCAAGGTGAGGATTCTCGATTCCTGGCTGCAGGCTTTCCCTGGGCTGCAGGGCCCCAGCTGCACGGCCCCAGGCTGTGGTGGCCCGTCCAGGCCTCAGGTCAGCGGGGGATGGAGGCTGGGCCAGGAGCTCTGTCCACCTGGGCCTGGACTGTGTGCTTTGAGGCCCTTTGAGAACTAAGTCAACGAGGAACCCACTGAGAAGTACAATCTTCCCCATCCATTCAGATCAGAAAATGAGTTAAAACTTCTTTCTTAGTAGATTTGGTCATGAGAAGCTGGATGTAAATACAGTTTTTGTGGGTTAGGTTGCATTTTAAAAGCTCTCTGACATCAGGATTGGCAAAATGTTGGAGGTGAATGAAGGGTGCATGGAGGCCCGTTACACTGTTCTCTCTCTCTCTCTTGCTGTATGCTTGAAAAGTCCTCAACTAAAGAAGAAGTGAGTAAATACATTGCTGCCCTTCTGGCAGTGGCTCTCGCTTTCTCCTCTTAAAATAAGAACACTTAATTCTAACCACTTTTTTTTTGCACAATTAACTTCTGCAAAATGAACATATAACTGTTCCTGTACCCTGGGTTTCTGAAGCCAAACATTAGCATATTGAAGTGATTTGCAGGATTAACTCCACCTTTCATGTCATTGATGCTGAAATAATCTGAATAGTTTCTGCCTCTAGGGAATATGTTTATGAAGCATCAGAAGGAGACAGGGGGCTGGAGAAGTTGTCAGAGCAAGAGATGAGCCTGGAAGCAGGGAGAAGGTCGGGCCCCTCCCTCCTCCAGCAGGTCAGTGACCCTGGGCATGTCTCCCTGTGTCTCGGGATTTTAGTTTTCTCATAAGCAGAGGAGGAGTTTGCTCTGGAACACTTCAAAGACCGAGCCTTCCCACAGTGGAAAGAGAATTCTGGGGGTCACCGCATGTCATAACTGAAAATACCACGATCACTTGAGAGAGACAGGGAGAGATTAGAATTTCCCTTTCCTTGGACCGGAAGTCAGCACATCCCTCGAGGCCTGTCAGAATGTTCATATCACCCATAGGCTTCTCGCCTCTGAGTTCTCTCCTCCCTTCCTAGGCTGACCCTAGACATCAGGAAAAGGAGCCGAGGACAAGGGGAGGAACAGCTCCTGGCTGCTGACAGTATTTCACAAGAGTTCTGAATTTATGAGCTAACACTGCACACTAGGTCATGCTCTTCATGTGGAAGAGCCACCCCTGCACCTGCACCCTCCTCCCTGCATCTTCACCCCAATCCCCACACCTGCACTCCACTCCCAGAACCCGCACACGGCCTGACCCAGCTGTCCTGGGACCTGCCACAGCCCTGCACCAACTGGCCCCTGTCTGAATCTCCTCCTTTTTATGCAGGGCTCGCTCTACACTTTCTCTAGGAGACATTTCAAGCTTCCCCTCTGCTGACCCCACCTGGCACCCTCTTGCCCAGCCTCCTGCTAGAGTCCCATTCTCCCCCGCTCCCCCCCATCACTTGTGTTCTCAGGGCACCTCTTCACCAGAGAGCATGTGCCCTGAGGGCCAGCTGTGTCTTTATTTCTCTAGGTTTTGTTCTTTTTGGTGTCCTTGGTGCCCAGGACAATGTTAGACATGCAGCCAGTGACCCATGAAATGACTCATTGGCTGGTGACTTGATTTCACGTTGCCGCTGCAGCCATTGTGGGTCACTATAGTCTTGTCTCCCCTCCCCTCCTCTCCCCTCCTCTTTTCTTTTCCAATAAAGGCAACTTGGAGATAAAACCACAAAGAGGCCTACATGCCAAGGACCATCCTAAACATAAAGGACCTGTGTTGGGTTACCTGAGGCAGGTCACCCTGGGGGCCTTGCGCTCTGCCTGGAGCGCCCTCCCCCAGAGCCCAGTGAGCCAGGGACTTAGAGGTGTTTACACATCTGTCTTCCCCCCATTTCCCCGGGGCCTCTGAGTGTTACACCAGAGATGCTCATTTCATGCTCAGGGAGGGAATGATTTTCCCACTTAGGTGGCCACGTGCTATGAATGCGGCATTGAATGATGGGAGAGTTTTGAGTTTGTTTCCTGCACTGGGCGCCTAAGACTGGGGTGAGGGGGGCTCCAGACCCAGGCCAGCTCCTCCAGCCCTAGCCCGGAGGCAGGGGCTTCTTGGGGGCAAGTCAAGAAAGCAATAGATCCCAGACAAGAAAAAGCTAAAGGCCTTCACCATCAAACCAGTATTTCAAGAAATGTTAAAGGGGCTTCTTTAAGGAGAAGAAAAAAAAGACCAAGAATAGGAATAATAAAATGGTAACTACAGACCAATCAACAATGACTTTAAATGCAAATAGATTAAATGCTCCAATCAAAAGACTGATGGCTAACAAAGGCAAGCACTTAAACAGTGTGCCTCCCCGCCTCCTCACACTGAGCTCCAGAGTCTGTTGGTTTGAATTCTCCTCCCCTGCCGTTTCTCCAGAGCTCTGCCAGCCCTGAGACCAGAATCAGAGTGTCACCCCTGAGGAATGCAAAACACTTCTGGCCCCAACACAGCTTCGCTTAATAATATGCTTACATACTCAGGGAGCCCATTTGGGTAAAATACGGTTTTCCCTTTTCATGCATTTGCTACTTTCTCCAAACAAATTCGCAGGAAGATGCAACATCAGCAATTTGACAATTTGGAACTGAAAAAGCGAGTCTAGAGTCTGGAATTTCATGTCTCTCCTGATAGAAAAAATAAAAGCCTTTGAAGTGTATGAATCTGTGCTTGGCAAGGCCTGCGCCTGGCATCGGCTCATTTTTCACAGACCAAGCTGACGCAGGGAGATCAACCCTCCACCTTCCACACCGAGGCTCTGCCCGCCAGCCCTTTCACACACGACAAGAAGGGGATGTGGTTCCCATCACTGGGCCCCCACAGACAGGAGTCCCCCCAACTGTCCCCTCTCCATCTTCCTAACCATCGGCTCCCCACCCAAAGTGACACACACAAACGCAGCTCCCCCACCAGGCAGCCAGCGAAATGCCTTCTGGAGTGTGGGAGGCTGGACGCTGGGGCAACATTGTCATGCAGTGTTCCCTCTCCCTGGCGGCTCACGCATGGAGCTCGAGCTGTGTGACAATATCATACAATACATTATCATATTAGTTTCAGGTGTGCAGCGTGGTGATGAGACATTTCTATAACTTAGGAAACGACCAGCCTGATAAGCCTGGTGCCCAGTTATTACAACAATATTGACTATATTCCCTGTGCTGTACGTTACATCCCCAGGATTGTC
>NW_006286246.1:3314972-3318721 GCF_000327345.1 Myotis davidii | reverse complement strand
GTGGATTTCCCCCCCCCTGCCGTTTCTCCAGAGCTCTGCCAGCCCTGAGACCAGAATCAGAGTGTCACCCCTGAGGAATGCAAAACACTTCTGGCCCCAACACAGCTTCGCTTAATAATATGCTTACATACTCAGGGAGCCCATTTGGGTAAAATACGGTTTTCCCTTTTCATGCATTTGCTACTTTCTCCAAACAAATTCGCAGGAAGATGCAACATCAGCAATTTGACAATTTGGAACTGAAAAAGCGAGTCTAGAGTCTGGAATTTCATGTCTCTCCTGATAGAAAAAATAAAAGCCTTTGAAGTGTATGAATCTGTGCTTGGCAAGGCCTGCGCCTGGCATCGGCTCATTTTTCACAGACCAAGCTGACGCAGGGAGATCAACCCTCCACCTTCCACACCGAGGCTCTGCCCGCCAGCCCTTTCACACACGACAAGAAGGGGATGTGGTTCCCATCACTGGGCCCCCACAGACAGGAGTCCCCCCAACTGTCCCCTCTCCATCTTCCTAACCATCGGCTCCCCACCCAAAGTGACACACACAAACGCAGCTCCCCCACCAGGCAGCCAGCGAAATGCCTTCTGGAGTGTGGGAGGCTGGACGCTGGGGCAACATTGTCATGCAGTGTTCCCTCTCCCTGGCGGCTCACGCATGGAGCTCGAGCTGTGTGACAATATCATACAATACATTATCATATTAGTTTCAGGTGTGCAGCGTGGTGATGAGACATTTCTATAACTTAGGAAACGACCAGCCTGATAAGCCTGGTGCCCAGTTATTACAACAATATTGACTATATTCCCTGTGCTGTACGTTACATCCCCAGGATTGTCTTTATAACTGGCAATTTGTACTTCTTAACCCCTTCCTCTTTTTCTCCCATTCCCTCATCCCCTCCCCTCTGGCAACCATTAGTTTGTTTGTTAGATTTCACATATAAGTGAAATTATATGGCATTATTCTTTCTCTGTCTGATTTACTAGGTGTACCAGTTAATAATGTGGATTTTTTTTCAATAGATGGAGTTACACATATGTTGATATATATGCAACTTGATATGTATGCTATTTTGCTGTATTGACAGCAAGCTTCAAAACTTCATATGTCAAATTTGCTGAAGGTGTTAACATCATAGATACTTTTATGCTTAAAAATGTTGAATTTCATGCCAAAAAAAGGGCACTTGCGGGAAGTTTTAATTCATTACTTTATGTTGACAAAAAGTGCTACTGAATACTTCGGGAAGCTTATGGTGAACACGCTCCATCTCAAGATACTTGTGAACGCTGGTTTAAACGCTTTAAAAGTGATGATTTTGATGTCAAAGACAAAGAACATGCAAGTCAACTGGAAAAGTTTGAAGACCAACAATTACAAGCATTATTAAATGAAGATGCATGTCAAACTCAAAAACAACTTGCAGAAAGATTAAACGTTGCTCAGCGAACAATTTCTGATTGTTTACAAGCAACGGGAAAGATTTTAAAGGAAGGAAAATGGGTGCCACATCAACTGAATGAAAGACAAATGGAAAACCAAAGTCATCAGTAACTTCGTGATAACGCATCATCACACACTTCAAAACCAGTTAAAGAAGTGTTAAAAGGGAAGTACTAACCCACCCACCGTATTCACCAGACCTTTCTCCTTCAGATTACCACTTGTTCCGGTCGATGGCACACACACTTTCTGAGCAGCACTTCAAAACGTATGAAGAAGTGGAAAATTGGGTCTCTGAATGGTCTGTCTCAAAACAAGAAAAGTTCTATCCACCAATTACCTGAAAGATGGGGGGAATGTGTAGCTAGTGATGGACATTACTTTGAATAAAGCACTTTAGATGTTTCTCTTGAAATTATCGTGTTCTCTTAGGTTACAAAATCTGCCATTATTAACCAGTACACCTAGTATTTTTTTTAGCACAATACCCTCTAGGTCCATCCGTGTTGCAAATGGCAAGATTTCATCCTTATTATGACACAAACATTCCACTTGTGTGCTACATCTTCTTTATCTGTTCCTCTGTGATGGACACCGGGGTTGCTTCCATATCTTTTCTGTTGTGAATCAGGCTGCAGGGAACGTGTGGATACAAATGTCTTTTTGATTTAGTGTTAGGGTTTCTTCAGATAAACACCCAGAAGTGGAGCTGCTGGGTCCTTCTTATCTCTTGTTATGCAGCCTTTATTTTAGAGTCTATTTTGTTAGAGATAAGTATTTTGCTACCCCAGTGGGGTTTTTTTTGTTTCTATTTGAATAAAATATATTTTTCCATCCCTTTACTTCCATATCTGTGTGTGTCTTTCAATCTGAAGCGATTCTCTTGTAGACAGCATATGTAAGGTTCTTGTTTTCTTATTCATTCAGTCTCCATACGTCTTTTGATTGGAGCATTTAATCCATTTGCATTTAAAGTCATTGTTCATAGTTCTGTAGTTACTGCTATTATATTATTCCTTTTTTTGGTCTTTTTATTCTTCTCCTAAAGAAGCCCCTTTAACATTTCTTGTAATACTGGCTTGGTGGTAATGAACTTCTTTAGCTTTTCTTGTCTGGGATCTATTGATTTCTTGACTAGACCGCAAGAAGCCATGTTGGAAGCAATGCGGCAAGGACTTGAGGGTGACCTCGGGCCCACAGCCAGCAGGGAACTGAATCCTGCGTGCAGCCACTTGAACTTGGGTGTGGCTTTTTCCCCAGGGGAGCCTTCAAATGAGACCCCAGCCCTGGCTGACAATTCCATTGCAGCCTGTGAGGCACTGAAACAGAGGGCTCAGCTGAGCCGTGCCGGGAGTCCTGGCTCACAGAAACTGTGCAAGAATAAATGTTGTTGTAAACCTTTAATTTGCAATTATTTGTTATGCAATAACTGATATATGTAGTACCTTAAAAACATGCTAAAATATCTGGGGATACATGATTGGGAGGCATTACTATTGACAATTTGGGCACTAGAGAACTTTTGCTATAAAAATATATTAAAAAGAAGAGCACTTAATTTTGTAGTCACAGGTTGATGAGGCTAGAAGAGCCTGGTTATTTGAGAAGTTGCTTGTGAATTATTTATTTCTCAAAATGCTGTGTCTCACCCTTTGCTTGGCACCTCTCTCTCTTCTCTCGTTGTCTGATTGCCCACCTGGACACTGCTTTCCTGCCTGCCTTGTTGTACCAGTGACTCAGTTGGACCATGTGCATGTCTCTGATTTTAGTTTATTCAAAAGGAGTTGGTCCCATTGGCTCCTTTCATGGCGTCTAATGATCAAGTGCAGCTCCCCACCCCCCACCCCAGCCCACGCTCAGGCCTGGGTTTGGGGACTTCATTTCCCAAGAGGAACCAGAACCTCTGAGCCCTATCTGTGCAGAGAGGGGTTTTAGACATGGAACACATCTATTCAAGAAAGACTTGGAGCAATCAGGGCACAATCCATCCAAAATGAGTTCATATGGGGGCGACATTTAAGGGAATATCAGCCACTTTAAACTCTGAGGCCTTGGAGGCCAGCGCCGCCCCCCCCCACCCCCCCCCCGCCTGCTGGTTGGGATCACTGTTGCAAAGGGAATTCAGGATAGAACGTGGGCTAGAACATGGGCCAAACCATGCTGGCAGCATCCCTTTGGCCTGTGGTCCTCTCACCACATGTGATGTTTGGTATCCGTTCCTGACAGTGGCGATTCCAAGCAAGGCTCCCCACCACAGGGGCCTGGAGAAAGCCCAGGCCTTGTCATTCAGGAAATTGCAAAATTCC